>NC_091845.1:88668398-88992565 GCF_037783145.1 Equus przewalskii
TAAAGTATCCAGAGGTTACAATTTCCCTCCTGGGGTCAAGAGACAACGTGAGGGAACCCTGGAGGAGAATGGTCGGGTGGAGAAAAAGGCTGAGGCAAGGTGCCAGCACCGCCACCTTTGTAGGCTGGGGCCACTGAGATTTCAGACTTTAATCTAGCTGCACAGGAGAGCAAAAGACTTGCCGGATCCCACTTCTCTTTGGCAATAACAACAGTAGTTATTATTTATAAAGTGTCTAGTATGTGCTGGACAGCATTCTAAGCACTTTGTGGATATCAACTCACCTGAAGGTAGGTAGGCAATTAACATCATCACTGTGTCACAGATAAGACCCAGAAGCAAGAGAGTTTAAGTGACAGACCCAAAGTTACACAGAACACAGCAGAACTGGGGCTGGACCCCAGGCAGTATCTGATAAGGGATTCATATCCAGAATACAGAGAACTCCTAAAACTCAACAATAAAAAACAAACAAGCCACTTCAAAAACGAGCGAGAGAAAAGTGTGTGTGGCTGTGCATCGAGCTGTCCACATCAGAACTTGGGGGGATGGTGTGAAACTGATGGACGGGGGAAAGATGCTCACTCTCTTTGTGCGGCTCCGTTCTCTCTGGCTTCCTGCAATGAGCATGTCTCTCTCATCTAATTAGTAAAATCTTATAAAGGAGACAACATACGCCCATTTCCCTCACTGTCTACCACTTCAAGGATAGAAGAGAAATTTATGTAAGAGGCTAACAGCCCTGGAATATTGTGAATTTGCCCTAGTTGGCCGGTTGAGGATAGCAACTTCTGGCACTGATGTCCTCCCACGGCCACTGCCTTCCCTTCTTCCTTGCTGAGGAACCCTGGCTTTGCTCAGGTATCTAAGAACCACGAGCTGTCGTGGAGCCTGGGAACTGGAGGCAGCAGAAGAGTCTTGACTGGCCGGAGTACAGCCATCCTCAAACTGTTGTCCAAGGGGCCCCAGAACCCCCTTCTCCAACTCTCTACCTGTGTGAGACGAGACTTTCTTCGTGCATTTCAACTACAACGACATATCTCAACAGATCGAATGCAGAGCAGACACGAGAATCCACGCATTTTACTAAGACAGATGTTGCAAAAGAGAAAAGCAATACTGCTCTTCTCACTAATTTGCTTTGCATTAAAAAATAGTTACATTAACCTGTAATTTTTAATGAGTCAACAAATATTTTTTAAATTCTCATTTAATTTCTTCTATGACAAATATCAATAGCTGAAACCCACACAAACAAAGACTCTGGAGACCTTAGTTTTCAGGGCACACCAGGGTCCTGAGATCACAGTCCGCGACGCTCATCAACTATTCCTGACCTGGCCAGTGCAGTAAGGGCCTGCACAGCACTCTGGCCAGCGAGGAGAGGGATCTCCTGGGAGGTTCCCAGGCAGTTTTCCTTAGCTCTTAAAGAAAGATCTGTGAGAAGAAACTCTGCTCCCTCTCAGCAGGGCTGTGTTTGGAGCTGCTACAGCTCTCTCTGAGCAAACGGCAGCCGCTGAGGACCAAGCGAACACGCAAGACGCCAGAGCCAGGCCCCCAACAGCACCACCAAGCCACGGACCAACTGACCCCAGGACCCTGTCTCAGAGCTCCTGTTCATGAGAAACAAGCACTCTTTATGGTTTGAGGCACTGTTGGCGTGGTTCTGTGGCTTGCACCAGAAAGCACTCCTACTAATTCAGTATTTTTTTGTGTTTTTTACAAAACGTAAAGGAGTTAAGAACCAAACCAAGAGAACAAAGCACAGCAAGTTAGTTCCTGTGTTGCGTTTGCTCATTCACAGATCCCAGCGGCATTGCTCTGCAAGCCGTGAATCTCGATGAAAACATCATGGCTGCTCAGTGCAGACTTGGCGCAGTTTTTTTCCAGGGGCTGAGTGTTACCACTCTGCTCCAACCACAGCCTGTGTGAGGAACTGCAGCTGAAACAGCACAAACTTATCACCACCGTGGGAAAAAGAACGGGGCTCACGTTCCAACAACAGCAAGGGGGTAGTCCCATGCCCCACAGGGATGGGGCACACATACTTTGGGGTCATTAAAAATGCAAAGAAGGGAACCAAGGCAGTCGACCAGTCTGATGCCTTCGCTTTACAGGTAAGGAACTTGCGGCCAGAAAGGCCAGGTCACAGGCCTGGCTGGACCGCAGAAGAGCTGCCTCCAGAGCAAACACACTGATCACTTCTCTTGCCAGCCCTGCAGGACCACAAGGACGGGCTTAATCAAGAATGAGACCCAGGCTGCAGTTCCTCGAGCAATTTAGAGACAGTAAATGTTATTAAGTAAAAAGTAACCTCCCTTGAGTCTCAATCACTCCAGTTTCCAAAAAGAGAGTGGGAGCAGCAAGGGCTCAGTGCTCGGACATGACTGGAACTCGAAAACTACCTGTTAAACTAAACTGACTTTACAACAAAGCAGGATTTTCTCTAATCCAAACAATGCCTTCCTGGGGACCTCGTCTCTCTTGGGAAACCTCAGGCTGCATCTGGAGACCTCAGTTGAGGAGCTAAATTCAGTCTCCCCTGAAGGAGTTTGCTCCTGAGTCCACATGAGCTTGTTTCTACATTGTTCACACACCATCAACGTGGAGTGACAGTGAGGAAGGGACAGAGGGTGGGAGGGGCAAAGACAGACAGGAAAGCGGCTTTAAGCCTCCAAATTATGGGAAGAAATAAAGCTTAGTCTAATGCTTGCTTCACACATGCATGCACACATGCACACGCACACACGGCTCAAGAATAAGCTCTGGGAGGATATTGGTCGTGGGTCCTCTGCCTCTTGGCAAGGGAGTCTTCATCGCTGATGCCGGCCATCAGGTATTTGAGCCCTGTGATCCAGGTGCGTGCCTCCTCGGGGTTGGAGGTGATGAGGTCCAGGGACTCCATGTGGTTGCCATGGTAGATGGTGAAGCAGCAGCTGGGATCAAAGTTCCCTTCGGCTTGCCTGTGGAATATTTCAGACTGCCGGCCCTCAGTGACTTTGTAAATGGAGTCAATAAGGACTGTGAGGAAAGAGACACATACACGGAAGGTGAAGATGCTTAAACCAATTAAGCAAAAGGAAAAGCAAGTCATTTTACATTAAAAAATAAGCGTGAACAAATTTACTGTCTGTGAGCTGTGGTTTTCAGTCCAAATGTGCAATACAAGCCCATCATTTCCTGCTGGAAGGTGTCTCCATGCGGGGCCGTCTGGACAAACCCTCCCAGGCACCGAGTCAGGATGCACGGAATTTATGATGGGAAGAGAGAGGCGGCCATTGGAGCAGGAGGACTGGTAGAGAAGGGGGCGATGAGTGCGTGAAATCCGTAGTCTGCATATTGATGCAGGGAAGACATACAAAGACCCAGAACCAACTGTGGTGTTTTACAATACGTATAAAACGACAGTGAAAAATTGGAAGGAAGAAACAACTGGTGGTAACGTACAGCACAGCTAGTGTGACTGCCCTTTAGGGAGAGATGCTGTGACAGTGATGGCAAACCAGGGTTAGAGAGGGCACAGGGGAGAGGGGTGAGGACATGGGGACGAGGGCCCACCCAGGGACCCCGACTACAGGGGTCTCAACTCCAGGGGTCCTGACTCCAGGGGCGCCGACTGCGAGGCTCAAGAGGGAGAGGGCAGGAGACGAGGCTGGACGGCAGGCAGAGGCTGGACTGTGGAGAGCCTGGAGTGACAGCCTGACCATCGGCACCATCTAGGAAGTGAAGCGACACTGCCAGCTGGGATGTGAGAAGCACTGGTGGGACCATCCCCTCAGATAAAACAGCATTTCCTGTTTGCTTGCTTGCTTGTGTTTAAGCAGAAATTAGAGTCCTACAACCCTCCTGATGGCCCATGCACACCATCCACTCCTGGCTCGGCCTTCACGGCAGGGTCCCCATTTTCCTCTGGTATTGACACATTCCCCACATGGCCCCCCGGGAAGGAGCCTGTGCCCAGGCGCAGGCCACTGCGGCTGCCTCACTCCGGTTTCTCCTGATTGATTTGTGGTGGGAACACAACCCAGTCCTGATCAGGAAACCAAGGCCATCCGCTTTGAGGGAGGCCTCCTCCCTGAAGAGAAGGTGCACCTTCTCTCGGCCTCCTCACTTCCCGTCAGTCCCAAGGCCCAGAACAGCTGCTGCTCGGTCACAGGCCAGCACGAGGGACAGGGCCACAAGCACTCAGGAAGCACAGCTGGAGGCTCAACGTCCCACGCCTGTGGCCGCCAAGCTCTGATGTCTCCTCACACGAGGTACCAACTTTGTCTATCAGGTAAGCCTGATTCAGCCGAGGTCTTCTGCTACCTGAAGGGGGAAGCACCTAAACTGACAAAAGCAGGAGAAACCAGCAACATGCAGGCTGGTTAGGAGCCTTGGAAATAGGCCACCAGAAAGGTGAAGAGATCCTGGACTCAGGAGGTTCCTGCGAGAACAAGACGGAAGGGGTAGAAGCGAGAGCCGCGATGGGGTACTCAGTCGGACTTGTGCCGAGTCAGAAGAGTGGGAGTCAGAACAAAGCCATTTTGGTTGATATTGAAACAGTCTCATTGGCTCATTAATCAGTTTACTGTGCTGAGAATATCGTAATACTCTTTCAAGTCCACTGGATTCAAGATATCCTTCACCTTTTATAGGAAAATAAAAGGCCTCAGATTATAAAACCTCACATCCCAAATAAAACAATACATCATGTCTCCAACACGGGACATATGAGCATTTACAGCATTCATGGACAAGAAAACTTTTATGGATTTAAATTCTCCAAAGAATTAAAAAAGCATAAATGGTCGTCACTGATTCAGCCTCTCCACATCCTTTAACAACTGACCCCAAAACCTGCAAACATGTGCAAGTCCCACAGATATGGAGCTCCCACAGAGCCCACCCAACATGACCCGTCAAGCCCAGCAAAGAATTCGAGGCTGCTCTTACTTTTTGCCTTCTCGCTCTTCCTGGAGGGTCTCCATCGGAGGCGGGTCCGGTGCTCGTCCAGATAAAAGAGCCGGACCAGCCCCTTGGCCCCGCGCTTCAGTTTGATCATCTGTGTCCCGGACTGCATCACACTCATGCATCTTTCAACTGCAAGAGAGGTGACAGCACGCTCAGCTCTGGCGTTGCATGCAGACGGGCACTCCAAGACCTCACTATCAAATGAGACCTCTGACTCACCCGAAGATGCCGACCACTGGAGACCAATTCGGGAGAGGTGATCTGGAAGGGAGCTGTGCAGGAGCTGACTCACGGCTCCAGCCAGGAGAAAGCCTTACAGACTGAAATAAAACCACCCCTAGGCACAGAGCCATCTTTTGTTCTAACAGGCAACACATTATTTTTTGGTATGAAACTCCTGATCATTTGATACTTAGATTTATGTTCATAAAGCAAGTTCTCAGACATCATGTTAAGTCTTGTGACTTTTTATATAGCCAGTTATAAAAATATCCTTAAGAGAATGCTTTAAAATGTAATCAACAGAAACAAGATTGGCAAAATGTTGACAATTATTGAAGCTGGACAATGCTACAATATGGGTTCATATTACTATTATATTTTTGTGTATATTTGAAAACAGCTAAATAAATATGATTTTTTAAATGTGAACAGAAAAAGACCAAGTTTTCACAATTGAAGACAAAACATCTGTTGATGAATTAAACTGCTAGGAGCTTCCACCTAGAGGATTACCTTGGTGACTGAATTTGGGTGATATCCACACACTTATGGTCCCAGTCACAGCCACCCCTGAAGTGCTCTGCTCTGAGATGAGCCATCCTGGAAGTGGGTGTCAGAGGTGCCTGTGTCCCCTCCCTCTTAACTGGAAACACTCCTTTCCCATCTCATGTGCCTTGGATGGCCTGTCAATAACCCCAGCTAAGAACTGGGCCCCGGACTTAAGTTAGCAAATCTGGTTCCCTTCCGAGGAAGACGAGTCCTGAGCACTGAGTGAAAAGAGAACCGAGCCGTGTCTGCAGCCCAGACTTCAAAGATGCTCCTGAGTGGCCCCCAACAATGCAACTCTTGTCACAGTTACTCTTCCCGAGGCTGACGGGTCACTCCATGTTCCCCTTGATCCTGTGAGTTACACAATTCTCTTCCAAATACTCTTTTATTGTCAGTCAGAGACAGCTCTGACCTCACCAGCCAACACAAAGGTGCACACACACAACCCCCAGGGCACCCCAAGGACCTCTCTGACTGGGCAATGTGATGACAGAGGCACAGCAAACAAACATCAACAATGTGGACTTCAGTTTTTTGGCTAAGTACCTTGTCTTTACTAGGAAAGATTAATTTGATCCCAAAGCTTCAGACTGTATGCACAGGGTACTCGTTAAAGGTAACTTCTACATAACAAACTTCACTATTTCCTCACAAGGAGCCTCTTCTCCCCCAGACAGATCGGGGAGGATCTGCATAAAATTAAGTAAGGACTTAGGATTTGATACTGCACAGAAGGCCAAGGACAGGTCGCTCCTACTTATTTTATCTGACATAGCAAGTACCCAAGTAATAAAAATACTGCTTAAGAAAACAAACACACAAACTTAAAATGTTTACTTTGAAGCACAGAACGAAATTTGAGATGTGGTTTCACGTACATTAGTGAGTTCACCCCTCACCGAGCACCATTCATTTAGGTAACTAGAGCCGGGGATCTGAATTCTCGACAGGCACCCTGACCACCTCATACAGCACTGAGAGGGACACAGACAATGTCAGTGCATCAAGATAAAACCATCGGTCAAACCAACCAACCAAAACTCCCAGAAAACCTATGAGAACTTCACTGACCACTAACAAGCAGTCACATCAAAAAACAGATGCTCACAGAGTGACTCCTTATTTCAGGAGCAGGGCCATGTAATGAGGTAAAGCAGAGAAAAAGGAGGCTTTGCCCTTGACTTGAAGAAGTTAAACTTTAGGAGAAGGAAACATCTAAAAAGGTAACTTATTCCTGGTCATTCAGAGCTGTGGTCACGAGCAGAGTCTGGGTCCAAAGGCTGGGGTGGAATTCCAGGTCACCTCTTACTGGCTGTGTGACCTGGGCACCTGACTTAATCTCTCTCTGCTTCCATTTTCCATCTATAAACCAGGGATGATGTTGGTTACCTCTTGAGTTGTTGAGCACTGAATGAACTGATTTATGTAAAGTACTGAAAACATGCCCAGCACATTATAAACACTGTAAATGGTAGCTATGATTACAGATTTATTATTGAAATATTTAAAAATAAATGCCAAGTCAGAAGTAAACGCAGAAACACTATGGGGGTCTACAGAAAGAGGAACATGGAGCAAGCTGAGTGGGGAGAAGTGTGGTAATGAAACAGGACGAAATGAAGACTCGGGGGCTGGAGGGAGCAGGGGAGTGACAGGGTTGGGAAGAGACTGACTCAGTGTGTGACTACAGGCCCACAAACCCAGGCGGCAGGGCTGTGGACGCCAGGACAAAGTTTTAATCCACTGGCACTGAGAGGTTCCCTAGACGTTTCTGAGCAAAGCATTAGTGGGACAAAAGACAGTCCAGGAAGATGTCTCTTTGGAAAGAGAGCATAAAATACATTGTTTAAACCAGAGCAGAAAACTGGATCAACCGTAGCATCAAAGATGTAGAGCAGGACTGTTGACACATCGACATGCATCCTCTGCTCTGTTCATCCGGCTCCTTCTCTCCCTTCGTTTTTCTCAGTCCCACTTCTTTTCCCTGAAATGGAATAGCTATACCGTCTCTGCACTTTAACAAGAAAAGCACAGCGGTTTAAAATTAAGTGCAGTTTCCTGAGCTAATAACTACCACTCACCACTCAGCAAGCATCACCCAGAGAAACCCAAAGGTTTTAGAAAGTGGGATCCAGTCCCTTCGAACAGGAGTATGTTGACGTAATGTATTAAATATTCGCTAGTGTCACATCTCTCCACCACCTGAGCCATGGCTGAGACTTGGGCAGCATCCACTGCAGGGGACTGGCACACTGGTCAGGAAGGACTTGGTCTGGAACAGCGTGCTGCCTCACTGCACACGGAGCTGCTTTCTGCTTCCTCCAGGACGTGCCCGCCACCTGGAAGGCCACTTGGTCAAAGACAAACTGAAGAGTCAAGACCCAGGGAGTCTTGAGTGTCGTCTGACCCACTCCTCCCTTCCTCAATCCTGATGCAGACAGTCCACGGGAATCTCCAACCAGGGAAGGAGCGGCCTCGACCGCTCTGACTCATTCCAGCGGCAAGAAACACCAGTGCCAGAGCAAACACTCTTCTTGTGTCATCTAAATCACTTGAGTGTCAACGTAAGCCAATGTCTTCATGTTTTGCCTCGAGCAGAGACAGGTACCAGTAGTTACCACCCCTATAACAGTCATTCTACAGTCATGCCCCATCGGCAGATTCCACAAAACAGGATGAGAAGAGAGGGAACAGGGGAAGCGTCCCAGGGGCTTAGGATGACAGAACCCATCACTCATGGCCAGCACCAGAGGGCGTCCAGGGAGAGTCTGCAGACAGGCAGCTCCCAACACTGGCACAACCCCTCAGATCCTGCATTCTCCCTGGGGTAGCCTTCACATTTTTAGAAAAGAAGTTTATCTGGACACAACACAGCAACTCAAGAGCACTCTAGGAAAGATGCCCACCAGCCATCATGGAACACGCATCCTGCTCTCATCCATAAGGCTCCAAATCTCAATATGCACACAAAATGGACAGACCAGCTGCAATCATGATATTTAGCTCAGTTGGCACTCTGCTTTTTTTCATTTGTATTATAAACAGCTTTCTATGTTTCTACACAGTTTTAATAATTACCATTTTAATGGCTGCCTAACAGAACAGCATGAATATTTAAAGAGCAGAGCATGAGTAGAGGATTGTATTTCTAAGTTTATTATATAACTAGAGCTTAAAAACTCTTCGAGTCTCATCTCTGAGGTGAAAGGCATAACAAAGTGGTCTACAAGGTCCTTCAGAATTCAACTCTTTAAAAGAATTAAATCAATCGCTCCCAGCCAGTTTAAAATAAGCAAATTTCCTTACAGGTTATTAGTCTACTAAATCCCTCAAGCAGAAAAATACACTTCTATCTGAAGCATCGTAACAGAAAGTGTCTATTATTTGGGGGAGATTCCCAACAATCCCACTTGTTTACACGGGATATCTAAGGGTATCAATTCTCTAAGCCCTGTTTCAATCAAAGGTAATCATGTTCTGTCAGGAATGTCGTCCATGCCGTCTGAGGTTGATTTCTAACAGCTTTATTGAGGTATAATTTACAGACACTAAAATTCACTGGTTTTAAACGTACACTTAAAGACTTTGCATCTTTTCAGGGTGTGTGATGATCTAATTTTACAACATTTCCACCCCAAAAGGACACCTCATGCCCACTGGCAGCCACTCCCCATTCCCACCCAGTCCTGTACGGCCGCACACCTGCTCCCTGTCTCTAGAGATGGCCTTTTCTGGATGTTCCACGTAAACAAAAATCACACAACGTGTAGTCTGTGTCTGGCTTCTTCCATTCAGCATCAGGTTTTCGAGGTTCCTATGGGATGGTGTTCATTTGTTTTTTGCCTTCTCATGCCCCCTCACGTCACACTAAACTCACCCTGCCACTTAGGGTAAAAACAATCCTGAACAGGAGACTGGGTGAATAAAACAGCACACACACCCTGGACTAGGATGTCAGTGTACCAAAGAGCAAAGACCTCTGCAGACTGACGTGGAGCGATTTCCAGGGGATATTAGTCAGTGAAAAAAGCCAGGTAGAAGTGAGCTATTTAGTGCAAAAAAAGGATGAGAATTTTATAAATATACAAGTATCTGTGTATCATTACATAACCCAGAAGGCAGCGAAACTGGTTCCCTACAAGGGTGGGAAAATGGGGTATTTGTGTTTGTGCACACCTGCATGTTTGTGTTTGCACCCGCATGTTGGTGTGTACACACCTGGATGTTTCTGTGTATGCCTGCATGTTTGTGTGTGTGCACACCTGCATGTTCGTTTGCACCTGCATGTTTGTGTGTGTGTCTCCATGTTTGTGTGCGTGCACACCTGCATGTCTGTGTGTGCACCTGCATGTTTGTGTGTATACTCACGTTTGTGTGTGCACACCCATGTTTGTGTGTGTGCACCTGCACACGTTTCCCAGCTCTGTTCTTTAACAGGCCCAGAAGCAAAGTCACCTCCAAAGGAAAGCACACCCAGGGCTGCTCGTCCTCTGCTCCAATGTCACCTTGAGACAGCCCCACACATGGGGTCACATGTCCCATGTCACACAGCCGTGCCTGTGTCAAGACCACATGAGAACATCACCTCTGCTCTTCTGTAAACACATCTGTTCTGGGACAATAACCACCAAATTGCACATTAACAGGCAAAAGAAGTCCAGATCCTCTGCAAGGAACCTTTCCAGCAAAAAGTGCATGAAAAATGTGAATTGATTTCCTGCTAGCTTCCACAGATTAGAGTAAATCTGAGCGACCAAAAGGGATTAGCTTCTGAAAACAATTTCATTTCTATGTGGAAAATGTCCCAAATAGTGCGGGTAATCTCTCTCAAAGGAAGGAAAGGAGATTCCCTAAAACCGCAGAGCAGAGGTAAAGGGCATGTTTACTCCTCAGCACATCCCAAAACACATCCAGGTCCCAGTCCCCAGAGGAGTGACACCTGCCTGATGGGCAGTGCAACCAACAAGTGTCAGTCCACAGGTTCAGGGGCAGGACAGGGAGCAACAAGCTCTGGTTCCAGCTCTGTCACCAACAGGCTGTGTGGACTTCAGAAGGTCCCCGAGTATGTCTGGACACCCCACTTCCCTCACCTAAAAATGTATTTTCCTCTAAATTCTGTGAGTCCATAAAATAGCTGGTCTAGCTTTCATAAATATTATTTTATCTTTCAAGAAGACAAAATTCCAGTTCACCCAAAAGCCTTTTAGAATAACTCTAAAGAAAAAAACCTGAATAACATCTGGATATCTTACTGCAGACATGAGTTTTTAAAACGATATTCATATAACATAAAGCTGCTCTTCACAGAACGGCTCCACGTCAGAAGCTCGTCCTCACCAGCAGCCAGGCCTTCAAGCCAAACCACATCGGCTTATAAACAAATGTGCCCACAAACACAGTGGAAAGCCCCACTCTCATGCAGTCAGGGTTCTTGGAAGAGCAAACGACGTGGAGTTCACTGATTTTTTTCCAATACCTAAATCGCTCCTGTGGAGAACATAAGACTATTTGAAAGGCTTTTAGAAACTAATTGGCTGGCAGTAACACTTTGGAGCTTGTTTGTCAACCTTAAATGCACACAGTCAATATGTTCAGAAAGTTGATAAATATGTATGTGGGGATTCAGGCCAAAGAAACAGTTAAAGGAATTGGCTAGGAATGTTTTAAACGTCAGAATCTTTTTTCTATTTTATTAAAGCCTTTCACATGACACTTGTTTTTCAAGGTGGCCTATTTTATATCCAACGATTGCTTCTGTTCCATAGTTGTCAGCCCTGGGAAAGGAATGAGACACAAACAAGGATTCACAGCAGAGTCCTGCTGGCTTTGTTTAGTGTTTCCCATGGACCAGAGAGAGAGGAACTAATTTAAAAATCTTAAATTTGGTTCCACCTAATAAGTAGAGTTTTCTACTTCAACATAAGAACAGAAATGATAGTGCCATCGCCAACCCACAGTATGGCTTGTTCTAAGAAACATATCTGAAAAGACCACAGATGCTGCTCCATCACTTACTCAGGGAGATGAGCTCGCACTGGAAAGCTGGGAGCAAACATTCCCAGCCACAGTGAGGACCTGCCGGTACCACATGGCTCATGTTCTCCACCCTGGCTGGACAGTAAAATCACCCGGGGATCTTCTCAAAGTGTTGACCACAAAGCACGCCGTGAACCAAGTCAGCTCCCTCGGGTGGGCTGGGCGTCTGTTGTGTCTGTTTGCTCACTGTTGAATCTTCCAAAGATCCAACTGTGCACCCAGAGTTAAGACTACTGACAAACACAAGCTCACTTGCTTCTCCCAACGTCTCTGTGAAGTAAGTAGAGATCATTAATTGCCTCTCATTGGAGAATGGAAGAAACAGACCCAGAGAAGTGAAGAACTCATGTGAGGTCACAGAACTGGTAAACGCAAAGCCACAGCTTGAAATGGGGGCCCAAATCCCGAGGCACTTTCTATTTCACCTTGTGTGGTATCTGGCCTCAAGCCCTGCCTAGGCTTGAATCGGTTGCTCACGGGTAAGTCTTTTAAACAAACTTGGTCTACTTTTCTGATCTAAAAATAAAGAGTCAGGTTTGCTGGTTCCTAAGGCCCTTTCTACCAAATACTAGACGTGTGACACACCAGGTCTAGGTCTGGAAATTTTATGTACTGTGGTGACACCATTTCATAGGAATGACAAGACTGGCAAATAGTATGTAAAAATTAACAACACAGTAGGGGCTGGATACAAAAAATAAGGACAATAAGGAATGGGCCACACAGAAGGAGGTGAACCCTGAGGAGATGGAGCTTGAGCCCGACGTCTGGAGAGCACAGTGAGAATGCCTGGTGCGTTTTTTCAACTGTTCTTGTTCCAGGTCTGTGTGCATTTTCTCTCCCCATTTAGAGTGTGTAAACGGTAGCTGTGATTATTTTAAATGAATTATAAATACTCTGTTCACCACATTAAAAAAATGAGACCTTAATACCTGTTCTTAGTAACCAGAAAGCCAGTTCTCTTCTGCTTCCTCCTCACCTTCTGGGCCGTTTCTTGGGTGATACTGGGACAGGGGTGATTTATTCAGCTGTATCAGAAAGGCTTAACCTTCCTGAAAGCCTCAGCTCGACTGTCATATTAGAACATAAAGTGCCTCTTTCAGGCCTGTTACCCCCACACGTTGGTCAGTGCAGCCTCCCTGTCTGCTGGTGGTCAGCGCAGTGACATGCTGCTGACTGGACCCGCACAGGCTGCTGGGGACAGAGATCCTCAGATGAATCCACCTTCTCCTAGGGCAGACACTGGTCCCAACTCCACTTTCCTTAAAATACACACACCTGGACCAAACCTCCAAACACCCTGTTGCCCGAGAACCTGCATTTTAAATCTCTCCAGGCAGCTCTGAGGCCTGTCCAGTGTGGAGGCCAGAGCCGGGCACCAGTGCTGCTCACCTCCCCTGCTCGCCTGTGCGTAGGGGGCCAAGCAGCTTCCTGGGACCAGAAGTGGGCCTCAGTTCAGAGCCACTCAAATCAAAGATGTGAAGGCTTTCTGCCCGGTGCATGCGTGGACATCAGCACAAGGTCTCGCCTCCATTGATAAATATGAACTATCCCAGGTAAAGCAAGGGTTAAAGGATATGAAACTCCAGCCTTCAAATAGCCACTATTGATTGTTTCTCTATAAACTGCTTGTCCCCCGGAGGCTGCTGAGCACCTCACCTTTTCAGACCTGCTCTAACCTGCACACAGCTGCTAAGTAGGACAGAGGTGCCATCTTGGTTTTGAGCCAACTGACCAGTCAGCATGTCCCTGACCACATCCACACCCCATCTGCATCGCCCCTTTGAAAAGCACTTACCTCGACAGGATTTTTACACCGAGCGCTACACCCACTGAACAGAGTGAGTATGAGTCGAGGCTGTTATTGTTTAATCCATTTCTTAAGTCACTGTGCACACTTTCCATCCACCTTCTGCATTTATTTTAATTGCATTTTGAAAGAGAATGTCCATTGTGTATCCCAAAATATTCAAACACTCCAGCAGTTCCCAACTCTTACGCTGAGCCCGTGTCCTTCACCAACTACTGGTTCATGGAGTTGATTCTTTTTTGTCAAAAACAGCAAAATACATCAAGAAAGCTTAACTGACATCATGCAAACTGCCCTAATTTTATCCACAGAGGTCCTAGCTGTGTGTGCTGTGAGCCTCTCCATCTAGGAGTCAAAGGACAGGAAGTGGAGGAGGAGACCGAATTTTCTCTGGAAAGCAGGGCGCCCCTCCTGCCCCCTCAGGCCTCTGTCGCTCCCAGGCCAACGGTCTGGTCTCCCGGTCTCTGGGGCCAGAGATTTCAGGGGCCATCCCCTGCACTGGAACTGGCCTGGCACCTTCCCGCCCGGCCAGCTGGAAGTCGAGTCACACAAAATTTGACCAGCTCCTTAGCTCTGTGGCAGGTATTTTTGTAGGGGAAAAAAATCCAAGCTGAAAAGCAACACAACATCTCCACATGGAAGAAAAATGCCTGGTGAATCCCCTCAGGGTCGTTTTTCAAAACGGGTTGTCCTCATCCAGCCCTTGTCCTAGAAGGTGCCCTTCTCTGCAACTGAACACCACATGAGCGCCACCAAGCGAGCCTCACACAGCTGTGTGGGGCACTGTGATTGCGGTCACTCTGCGAAGTCACTTTACCTCAGATCACAGAGTCATTTTTTAAGAAAAGAAAAAAAATCTAAAAATGGAAAACGAGAAAAACTAGAAACTTCTTTTGAGCAAATTTCACATATACAATCAGAGCAGATGTGGTAAAAAGTTTTCTAGATAGTCAATCCCAGAAAAAGGCTAGCATTAAAGCCCGATTTCTGGAGTCCATCCGCATTCAGGAATAATCACGCACACTAAAAGTGTGCGCACATGAGCAAGGTGTTCATGTGCTCATGTGTGGTACCAAGAAGAATAAATAGGCTAAGAAGTGCCCACAACTACCCCATGACTGGTGGGCATTCAAGCAGACCATTAGGAGGATGTGATGGTGGCAGGGGGACTGCCCAAGTTGGGTCAAGAAAGCCGGAATGTTAGACACAATGGTGGCAGGGACAAGAGGGAGCAACTGGAGGTAAAACTTTGGATGGTGGACAAGAGAGCCAGCAAGAAGGAATTAAAAGAGGAGAAGGAGCTGCAGTCCAGGAGAAATGCAGAGGTGGGCAGGGAAGATAAAGAGCACCTGACAGCCCCTCAGGAGCTCTTCACATCAGAAACACAAGACTCTAGGAGTCAGGTGGGACACTGGAGCCAGCAAAACACAGCACGTTTATTTCCACCGCTGTCATCTATGCAATTCCAAACACAAAAGCAATGCTACATAACTAAGTCTGAGCTTCTAGAAGTTCTTCCAGAGAAGGGTGCCACGCTTCCTATGGCAAAGGATGGAGATTCTAATGGAAAAGGATGATAAATTTAACTACATGTAAAAATATCTATACAAACCACAAACAAAATTCAAACTAAGCAACAGACTAGGAGAAAATACTTGCAAAGATACAGAACAGATAAAGGGTTCCTATAAGTCAATAAGAAAAGGAAGACAACCCAATCAAAAGTAGGCCAAAGGATAGGAAGAGACAATTCGTAGAAGTAGAGACCACTAAAAATATACAAGAAATGTTTTACCTTACTCATAGTGAAAAGCTTAAAGTCAGAGGGAAATAATATTTCACCTGATAAGCAAAAATTTTAACATTAAAAAAATGTCATTGTGGATAAAGTTGGGGGACTAATAAGATTATAAACAGGGTGACATTATTTGAATCAATCTGGCAATATTTATCTAAATTTAAAATAAACATGCATTTTGACCTTGCAATCATAGTACCAGGGATTTATCCTGTACAGATACTAGCATCATGAAGCACAGACACAGATACAGATCTAGATCTAGATACAGGTAGAGACAGGGATACAGATACAGATACAGATAGCAATACAGATATAGAAACAGATACAGATCTAGATCTAGATACAGGTAGAGATAGGGATACAGATACAGATACAGATAGCAATACAGATATAGAAACAGATACAGATACATAGATATAGATACAGATAGGGATATGGATACAGATACAGATACAGATAGCAATACAGATATATAAACAGATACAGATATATAGATATAGACACAGATAGGGATATGGATACAGAAACATGCAGATATAGATATATAGATACAGATATACATACAGATACACATACAGATACATATACAGATACAAACACAGATATACAGATACAGATATATAGATATAGACACAGATAGGGATATGGATACAGAAACATGCAGATATAGATATACAGATACAGATATACATACAGATACAAACACAGATACAAATACAGATACAGATACATAGATATAGATACAGGACAGATATATAGAGAGATATAGATACAGATATAAATATACAGATAGATATAAAAACAGATACAGATAGAGATATAGATACAGATATAAATACAGATACAGCTATAAATATAGATACAGATATATAGATACAGACACAGAGATACACATACATAGACACATAGACATAGACATATGGCTGTTCACTGCAACCTTGTTTGCAAATGTTTAAAAACAAACTGGAAATAATCTAAATTTCCATGAGTACTGATTAAATAAATGACAAGTTAACCATAAAATGAAATATTATGATGCCATTAAAAATATCTTAGATTTAAATTTGCTAAAATGGAAAGCTGTCCAGGAGATATTATTAAGTGAATAAAAAAGTTACAAAACAATATTTATAACATTATTCTATTTGAGTCTTATAATGAATAGACATAAACATATGCTAAATGGTCTTGGAAAATTTCTGGAATTTGTGGAAAAGGAATGCTCCTTAAAGAGGAAGAAACAAGGGTTCTTTAATTCCCACCTTAAAGCCTTCTGTTCTGTTGAGGAATTTTCTTGTCTTTGCCATAAGCAAGCATTGCTTGGATAAATTTTTTAAATATATATGGGAAGTGGTATGTTTACTTTAGAATTGCACATAATTTGCAAGAGCAAGCAAAAGAACATTTGGCCACTCCTTTGCAAGTGTGCCAACTGGAAACACGATAAAGCAGAAAGGGGGCAGAAAGACATGCACTTGCATCCTGGACTCAATTCTCAGTCACACCATCACCCGGCTGGCTGATGACTGAGCCAGCCTCCTCACATGCTAAACGCAAGAACCACGGGGAAGACTCAATGAGACACAGCATAAAAAGTGTCTTGGGGGGCCGGCCCGGTTGCGTACTGGTTAGGTTCGTGCACGCCACTTTGCCAGTGTGGGGTTTCACTGGTTCAGATCCTGGGCGCAGAACCAGCACTGCCCATGAAACCATGCTGTGGCAGCGTCCCACATAAAATAGAGGAAGATGGGCACCAATGTTAGCTCAGCGACAATCTTTCTCACACACACAAAAACTGTCCTGCTCAATTCTCAGCACACATTAGCCCTTCAACAGATGCTAGTTTCATTTCTTCTTCCTGAATGACACCAGTGCTCAGAAAAAGCAGCAGCTCAAGGTGTTTCCAGCAGATTCTGAATCACAGGAAATTCTGTGGTGCGACTGCTTCCAATGTTGAAGGAATGAACCCTAAGCAACCCTAAGCAACGTGGCCTCACCCTCGGGCACTGATTCCAGGCCACACATTGACGACTCCAGACGTAAACCTCCAGCACCATCCTCCATCTTCAGTTCCGGGCTTGTATGCATGGATGACAACACCGGGACGTCTGATAAGAATCCCAAACATCCCATAAATCCTAAACCCGGTCCCCCACAACCTCTTCACCTCAGTAAATGGCTCCACCATCCCCAACTGCTCAAACTCCAAACCAAGAAGCCTTGGTTGTTTCCCTCTCCAGCCTCACAAAGCCTGGACTTGTCATCTGAAGCCCCAGTCCTTCCGTGTGGCGACCCTGGGACCCAACCCACCCCCCAGCTCCCTCCTGGATGTCTGGGCCTTCCTGCTGGCCTCCCTGCTCCCTTCTCCCATAAAGCGTTCTCTGTGTCATAGCTAACGTGGTACTTTTTCAAGGTCCACTAGACTTTTCTGAACAATCCAGTGGCCTCCCATGGGAAGTGCAACCAACCCGACCCCTCACCATGTACCCCACATCTCTTCCGTCTCCTCTAGGCTGTCTCTCCCATGTCCTGCTCCTCTCCCATGTTCAGTGGGCTGGGCGGCCCACATCACACTCTGCACTCACTGCACCCTCCCCAGAATGCCCCTCGCCACCAGGTTTCTGCAGGGCTGACACGTCCTTGAACTTCAGGTTCAAGACCAGGCAGCCCAGAGTGGCAGTCCTGACCGCCACTGACGAGGCCTCCTGGTCACAGCATGAACAGCTGCTCCTTCTTGGTTTCTTCTCCACATGGCCACTGAAACGTAAGCCCCTGAGGTCAGAAACATTTTATTTGCCATGATTTCCTGAGCCTAGAACAGCTTCTGGCACACAGAAGTGATGCCACACACTTCTGTTTGTAGGATTAATGAATTTGTGGCTCCCAATGAACAGATCTAAAAGAGATCCTCAACTCTTGTCTGCTGCTATGAAAACAAATTAAAGAGTATTTCATGAATCAAACCTGGGGATTAATTTGTATTCATCTCAAGAATAGTGACATTTAGCATTGAAACTTAAGATTTGACTAAGAGTCAATACAACTGGTGAAAAATGATAACTGTCAGCTTAAACTGTAATCAGTGTGTTGTCACTTCTGCAAATAATGAAATACATAATTTGACAGTGTCTCATCAGACCTTTCAGAGTATAGTGGAGTCACCCAGCTGGCAGGAGAACTTGTCCAGTCGGGATATTGTATTCTCCAGAACTCCAGCTTCAACAAGGGGAGACTCCCTACAGCAAGTGTCTGGGCCCCGAGAATTCACACGGCCACGAGCAGCGTCCTACAGGCCCCGCAGTTTTCCTAGGGTCTCAGCCCTCACCTGGGGTCTCCCACCTGCACTGGCTGTCTTCTGACCCTGCTCTGCAGTGATTCTCACAGCTGAGGCACTAACATCATGTGTGTGTGTTGTACATCACGGAAAAAGGAGAAAAGACTAGAAGGCTTTCTACCAAAATGCCATATATAGCTGTTTCCAGATTACAGGGCAGTGACGATTCATATTCTTCTTTATTCTCTTCCAGGTTTCCCATTGTTTTGCAGTTAACAAGTAATATTTTTAAAATAAAAAATAACCTTTTGGTTTTTTTAACTATCTAATATGCTATTTACCCATATGGAATAAGGACTGAAAAAGAGATTTAAAAATTAAAAGACAAACATTAAAATGCTTTAATATGATGGAGGAAAATTTTAGAACTTAAAATATTCTTTATCACTCACCACAAAAAATATTTCTAATTTTTAATTTTTAAGGGGAAAATATCTGTCCTATTCCTAAAAGTTATTTAACCCTAAAATTCTGACTCAAACTTATTATTAAAAATCATACTGGCCCATACTTAAGTCATGTTTCCTGACTTGGAGCCAGAGCAAACCATAATACACCAAACAATTCTGGTGATTTTGGTAAATTCACAAGAGCACAGCAGTGGACCCAGAGAAGATGCCCACCAAACAATAAATTACAAGCCTTAAAAACGGGGTGGTGGCCTTGAGAAAGGTGGCGGTCAGCCCTCCACAGTCCTGGGGTCGCTGCAGGATTCCAAGTGTGCTGTGTGTGAACAGGACGCAGGGCTAGAATTGATGCAACCGCAGCTCAGGAGAAGCACCGGGGCAACGCCAGCACTGTGGCGGCTGAGATGCTCCCTCAGTCTCCCCTCCAACCTACAGCCAGGCAACATCCAGAACTCAGCTGAGTTTCCTCTGCCCACACCCAAGGACACCAGGGAGACCACACCTCAAGGTGAGGGACCAGACACACAGCAGGGGTGGTGCCCGCAATCCCAGCCCCCAGCCACGAGCTGCAGCCCTGGGGAGCCTGATGGCACAGCAGAGGTGACCAGGGGACAGTGGAGGTGGGATGCAAGACCCTAACCTCCTGGCCACAGCGGCAGCAGGGCCCGTAACCCTGGTCCTCCTATCCACAGCCATGGCACACAAACATGGCTCCATCACACCTTTCCTCTGCCCCCACCACGGTACTGGTGCCTGTGAACCAGGCGACCCCAGACGTAGCAAGGCGTTGCCATCCGGAGCCCCCAGTGGCAAAGCCAACGACTGTAGTTACCCAGGCAGCAGCAAGGAACCAACGTCTTTTCTGACCATGATGGTGTAAAACCAGAAATCAACTACGAGAAGAAAGCTAGAAAACTCACAAACACATAAAGACTAAATAACAAGCTACTGAATAACCACTGGATCAATGAAGAATCAAAAAATACCTGGAGACAAAAGAAAAAGAAATTACGACATGCCAAAATTTATGGGACACAGCAAAAGCAGTTCTAAGAGGGAAGTTCATAGCACTTCGGGCCTACCTCAACAAACAAGAAAAATCCCAAATAGACAATCTAACAGTACACCTAAAGGATCTGGAAAAAGAAGAACAAGCGAAGCCCAAAGTCAGCAGAAGGAAGGAAATAAAAATCAGAGTAGAAATAAATGAAGTAGAGACTAAAAGGACAATAGAACAGATCAATGAAATGAAGAGCTGGTTCTTTGAAAAGATAAATAAAAGTCACAAATCTTTAGCTAAACTCACTATGAAAAAAAGAGACAAGGTTCAAATAAAATCAGAAATGAAAGAGAAGTTACAATGGATACTACAGAAATATAAAGGAAGGGCCAGCCCCTTGGCCGAGTGGTTGAGTTTGTGTGCTCCACTTCGGCAGCCCAGGGTTTCACTGGTTTGGACCCTGGGCACAGACACAGCAATGCTCATCAGGCCATGTTGAGGCGGCATCCTGCATAGCACAACCAGGGGGACCTACAACTAGAATATACAACTATGTACTGGGGCATTTGGGGAGAAAATAAAAGCAGGAAAAAAAAAAGATTGGCAACAGTTGTTAGCTCAGATGCCAATCTTTAGAAAAAATAAACACAAAGGATTATAAGAGACTACTATGAACAGCTATATGCCAATAAACTGGACAACCTAGAAGAAACAGATTAACTCTTAAAATCATAGAACCTACCAAGACTAAATCATGAAGAAACAGAAAATCTGAATAGACCAATCATTAGTAAGGAGATCAAAACAGTAATCAAAAACTTACCAAAAAGGAAGAGTGATGCCAGCAACATGGTGGAGTGAGCAGTTTTCTTTGTTTCTCCCCCTTCAAACTACAAACTAATTGGACATTCACCAGACAACAAAGGATATCCACACGGCATCTCAGGACACCTGAGAGACCCGTGCTGCTATACATCGGAAGGTGGACGGACGTCCCCCTGGGAGGAGGTGGACATAGGTGAAAACTCTCTGAACCCCAGACAGCCTAGTACCTGCAAGTGACTTTCTACCAGCAGACATGCTCATAGTATCTCTACAGCACCAAGGGCGGTCATGTGTGCGCATCTGCAGAGTGACGGTGGAAACAGGTGACTACAGCCCTACCTAAGCCCCCTGTGATTGCCCCTTAGCCCAGTGGGAAAATCCACGGCCCCACAGCAGCCGCAGGGAAAGCCTCTACTCAGCATTAGCAGAGAGGCCCTGCCCAGCATTCAGTAGGCTAGGAGGCCCTGGGGCAGGAGGATCCCAGGCGCCACAGCAACCCGCCAGCCACCTCTGACTCACAAACTCCTGCTGTGGCCCAGAGGGGGGAAGGGAGACCCTGAGAGACCATGTGACTGGGTGGTGGCAAGTTGGAGCCCCAGTGAGCCTGCTCCGTGTTCCAGGGGGAAAATCCACAGTCCCACAACAGCCACAGGGAAAGCCTCTGCCCAGCATTAGTGGCAATCACAAGACTGGAAGGCCCTGAGGCAGAAGTAGTACAGATGGGTGAGCTAACCACAGACTGCAGTAGATACCCATAGCTCTGCTGTGGGCCACAGCGGACAAGTGAGATCTTGCGGGCCCTGATGGTGGCAGAGCTGTGAGTCTAGCTGAACCTGCTCCCAGCCACTGTGAAAGCCCATAACACCGCTGCAGACCCTAAGGAGGGAGCACGTCTACGTGGTTTGTGACAGTAGGCACCAGCAACCTGAGGCCCCCTTGCAACTGTCCCCACAGCTGACGAGAGACCCCACAGGGCCACTGTGACCACAAGGAGGAGCCCAGGTCCAGTCAGCAACAGCTGACAGGGATCCTGCTCAGTGCAGATTACACTGCTGCTCCCCCCGCCACTCCAGTAGAAGCAAGTGGAAGCAGTAACTAAACTCTCTCTCTATGAGGCAGCACAAATCCACGCCATCAAGCAGTATGAAAAAATATATTAAATCTTCAGAACAGAAGAAAAATGACAAGTATCCAGAAAACAATCCCAAAGACACTGAAATCTATAACCTAAATGACAATGAATTCAAAATAGCCATGATTACAAAACTCAATGAGTTAAAAGAGAATACAGATAGAGAACTCAATGAGTTCAGGAGCTATGTCACAAAAGACCTTGATACTATAAAGAAGAACCAAACATAAATGTTGGAGATGAAGAACACAATGGAGGAGACTAAGAAAAATCTGGACTCTCTGAACAGTAGGCTCGATAATATGGAGAACAGAATTAACAATTTGGAGGATAGGAATATAGAAATGCTGCAGATAGAAGAGGAGAGAGAACTAAGATTAAAAAGAAATGAAGAAACTCTCTGAGAAATATCTGACTCAATTAGCAAATGCAACATTAGGATTATAGGTACCACAGGGGGAGAAGAGAAGGAGAAGGGGGCCAGAAAGTCTGTTCAAATAAATAATGGCTGAGAACTTCCCAAACCTGGGGAGAGAGATGGAACTCCATGTAACAAATGCTAATAGACCTCCAAACTTTATCAATGTAAAAAGACCAACCCCAAGGCACATAGTAGTGAAGCTTGCAAAAGTCAATGACAAAGAGAAAATACTAAGGGCAGCAAGGCAGAAGAAAATAACCTACAAAGGAATCCCCATAAGGCTGTCAGCAGATTTGTCAGCAGATACCTTACAGGCTAGAAAAGAGTGGAATGATATATTCAAAACTCTGAAGGACAAAAACGTGCAGCCAAGAATACTCTATCCAGCAAAAATATCCTTCAAATGTGATGGAGAAATAAAAACTTTCCCAGATAAACAAAAGTTAAGGGAGTTCATTGCCACAAGACCTCCCATACAAGAAATGCTCAGGAAGACCCTCATACCTGAAATATCAAAAAAAGGAAAGGGGTTACAAAACCCAGAGCTAAGGAGATAAGTAGAAAGACAAAATTAGAAAGTTGTAGCTCTCCATCAGAACAGGTTAGCAAAGGCTAAGTATAACATTAAAGATAAAAGGAAGGGAAACACCAAGAATAAATATAATCTTGTCATTTTAACCACAAACTCACAACACAAGAAGGAAGAGAAGAAAAAATCTGACAATAACAACCTAGAAGGGGAAGAGGAGAGGGATGGAATGGCTTAATCTAAGGAAATAAGAGGCTACCAGAAAATGGACTATCTCATCTATGAGATGTTTTATACAAACCACATGGTAACCACTAAACAAATAACAAGAATAAAGACACAAATTACAAATAAGAAGAAAGCCAATATAGAAATCTATCTACCTGAATTGGTAGTCCAAAAATCATGGGACGAGAAACAAAGGAAATGCAAGAGAACTGGAAAATAAGCGATAAAATGGCAGCGTTAGGCCCCCACATTTCAATAATTACTCTAAAAGTAAATGGATTGAACTCGCCAATCAAAAGACATAGAGTGGCAGGATGGATTAAAGAACAAGACCCAACAATATGCTGCCTCCAGGAAACACACCTCAGCCCCAAAGACAAACACAGACTCAGAGTGAAGGGATGGAAGATGATACTCCAAGCTAATAATGAACATAAGAAAGCAGGTGTCGCCATATTTCTATCAGACAAAGTAGACTTCAAAGCAAAACAGACAAAGAGAGACAAAGAGGGGCAGTTTATAATGATAAAAGGGACACTCCACCAAGAAGACATAACACTTATAAATATGTACGTACCCAATACAGGCACATCAAAATATGTAAACCAACTATTAACAAAACTAAAAGGAGACATAAACAACAATACAATAATAGTAGGGGACCTCAACCCCCATTAACACCAATGGATAGATCATCCAGACAGAAAGTCAACAAGCAAATTATAGAATTAAATGAAAAATTAGACCAGATGGACTTAACAGATATATACAGAACACTCCATCCAAAAACAGTAGGTTACACATTCTTCTCAAGTGCGCATGCAACATTCTCAAGGATAGACCATATCTTGGGAAACAAAGCAAGCCTCAACAAATTCAAGAGGGTTGAAATAACAGCAAGCATATTTTCTGATCATAATGCTATAAAACTAGAAATCAACTACAAGAATAAAGCTGGGAAAGGAGCAAAAATGTGGGGACTAAACACCATGCTTCTGAACAAACAATGTATTATTGAAGAAATTAAAGAAGAAATCAAATATTATCTGGAGACAAATGAAAATGAAAACACACCATACCAACTCATTTGGGATGCAGCAAAAGCAGTCCTAAGAGGGAAATTCATTGCAATACAGGCTCACCTCAATAAACAAGAAAAATCTCAGATAAGCAATCTCAAATGACACCTAACAGAATTAGAAAAAGAAGAACAAACAAAGCCCAAAGTCAGTAGAACGAGGGAAATAATAAAAATTAGAGCAGAAATAAATGAAATTGAAACAAAAAACACAGTAGAAAGGGATCAATGAAACAAAGAGTTGGTTCTTTGAAAAAATAAAAAAAAACTGACAAACCCTTAGCCAAATTCACTAAGAAAAAAAGAGAGAAGATTGAAATAAATAAAATTAGAAATGAGAGAGGAGAAATCACAACGGATACCACAGGAATACAAAAGATCATAAGAGAATGCTATGAAAAACTATACACCAACAAATTGGACAACCTAGAAGAAATGGATAAATTCTTAGTCTCTTACAACCTCCCAAAACAGAAGCAGGAAGAAATAGAGAATCTGAATAGACCAATCACAAGTAAAGAAATTGAAACAGTAATCAAAAACCTCCCCCAAAATAAAAGTCCAGGACCATATGGCTTCTCTGGAGAATTCTACCAAACATTCAAAGAAGATTTAATACCTATCCTTCTCAAACTATTTCAGAAAATTGGGGAAGATGGAGCACTCCCTAACATATTTTATGAAGCCAACATCATCCTGATCCCAAAACCTGACAAGGACAACACAAAGAAGGAAAACTACAGGCCAATATCACTGATGAACACAGATGCAAAAATCTTCAACAAAATTTTGGCAAACCGAATACAGCAACACATTAAAAAGATCATGTACCATGATCTTGTGGGATTTATACCAGGGACACAGGGATGGTCCAACATCTGCAAGTCAATCAATGTGACACACTACATTAACAAAATGAGAAACAAAAACCACATAATCATCTCAATAGATGCAGAGAAAGCATTCGACAAGATCCAACATCCATTTATGATAAAAAACACTCAATAAAATGGGTATAGAAGGAAACTACCTTAACATAATAAAGGCCATATATGACAAACCCACAGCCAACATCATACTCGATGGGCAAAAACTGAAAGCCATCCCTCTGAGAACAGGAACAAGACAAGGGTGACCGCTCTCACCACTCTTATTCAACATAGTACTGGATGTTTTGGCCAGAGCAATTTGGCAAGAAAAAGAAATAAAAGGAATCCAAATAGGCAATGAAGAAGTGCAAGTCTCACTGTTTGCAGATGACATGATCTTATATATAGAAAACCCCAGAGAATCCATTGGCAAACTATTAGAAATAATCAACAGCTACAGCAAAGTTGCAGGGTATAAAATGAACATACATAAATCAGTAGCATTTCTGTACTCTAACAACGAATAACAGAAAAACAACTCAAGAACTCAATCCCATGCACAACCGCAACAAAAAGAATAAAATACTTTGGGGTAAATTTAACCAAGGAAGTGAAAGACTTACACAATAAAAACTACAAGACTTTCCTGAAACAAACTGATGACGACATAAAGAGATGGAAAGACATTCCAGGCACATGGACTGGAAGAATAAACATAGTTAAAACATCCATACTACCTAAAGCAATCTACAGATTCAACGCTATCCCAGTCAGAATCCCAATGACATTCTTTACAGAAATAGAATAAAGAATCCTAAAATTCATATGGGGCAACAAAAGACCCTGAATTGCTAAAGCAATCCTGAGAAAAAAGAAAAAAGCTGCAGGCATCACAATCCCTGACTTCAAAGCATACTACAAAGCTACAGTGATCAAAACAGCATGGTACTGGTACAAAAACAGGTGCACAGATCAATGGAACAGAATTGAAAGCCCAGAAATAAAACCACACATCTATGGACAGCTAATCTTTGACAAACGAGCTGAGGGCCTACAATGGAGAAAAGAAAGTCTCTTCAACAAATGGTGCTGGGAAAACTGGAAAGCGACATGTAAAAGAATGAAAATTGACCATTCTTTTTCACCATTCATAAAAATAAATTCAAAATGGATCAAAGACCTAAAGAATAGACCTGAAACAATAAGTCTTCTAGAAGAGAATACAGGCAGTACACTCTGACATCAGTAGCAAAAGGATCTTTTTGGACACCATAACTCCTCAGATGAGGAAAACAATAGAAAGAATAAACAAATGGGACTTCATCAGACTAAAGAGCTTCTTCAAGGCAAGGGAAAACAGGCTTGAAACAAAAAACACCACCCACTAGTTGGGAAAAAATATTTACAAGTTATATATCTGACAAAAGGTTAATCTCCATAATATATAAATAACTCACACTGCTCAACAACAAAAAATCAAACAACCTGATCAAAAAATGGGCAGGGGACATGAACAGACATTTCTCCAAAGAAGATATACAGATGGCCAATAGGCACATGAAAGATGCTCATCATCACTGATCATCAGGGAAATGCAAATCAAAACTACACTAAGATATCACCTTACACCTGTTAGAATGGGAAAAAACAAGCGAAACAAAAAGTAACAAATGTTGGAGAGGTTGTGGAGAAAAAGGAAACCTCATACACTGTTGGTGGGAATGCAAACTGGTGCAGCCACTATGGAAAACAGTATGGAGATTCCTCAAAAAATTAAAAATAGAAATACCATATGACCCAGCCATCCCACTATTGGCTATCTATCCAAAGAACTTGAAAGCAGCAATTCCAAAAGTCCCATGCACCCCTAGGTTCATCGCAGCATTATTTAAAATAGCCAAGACGTGCAGGCAACCTAAGTGCCCATCAACTGATGACTGGATAAAGAAGATACAGTATATATACACAATGGAATACTATTCAGCCATAAAAAAGGATAAAATCATCCCATTCACAACAACACTGATGGACCTTGAGGGTATTATGTTAAGTGAAATAAGTCAGATAGAGAAAGACGAACTCTGTATGACTCCACTCACAGGTGGAAGTTAAACATATAGACAAAGAGAACTGATTGGTGGTTACCAGGGGAAAGGGGGGTAGGGGGAGGGCACAAAGGGTGAAGAGGTGCACCTACAACATGACTAACAATAATGTACAACTGAAATTTCACAAGGTTGTAAGCTATTATAATCTTAAGTAAAAAAAAAAAAAAAAAACTTACCAAAAAACAAAAGTCCAGGACCAGATGGCTTCCCTGGTGAATTCCACCAAACATACAAAGAAGACTTAATACCTATCCTTCTCAAACTCATCCAAAATATTGAAGAGGAAGGAACACTTCACAATTCATTTTATGAGCCCAACATCACCCTGATACCAAAACCAGACAAGCACAACACAAAAAAGGAAAATTACAGGCCAGTACCACTGATGAACATCGATGCAAAAATCCTTCACAAAATATTAGCAAGTCAAATACAACAATATGTCAAAAAGATCATACACCACAATCAAGTGGGATTTACTCCAGAGATGCAGGGATGGTTCAACACCTGCAAATCAATCAACACAATACACCACATTAAGAAATTAAAGGATAAAAATCATATGATCATCTCAATAGATGCAGAAAAAGTATTTGATAAGATAGAGCATCCATTTATGATGAAACTCTCAATAAAATGAGTATGGAAGGAAAGTACCTCAACATAACAAAAGGCCATATATGACAAACCCACAGCCAACATCATACTTAATAGTGAAAAACTGAACGCCACCCCTCTGGGAACAGGAAAAAGACAAGGATGCCCACTCTCACCACTCCTATTCAACACAGTACCGGAGGTTTTGGCCAGAGCAATTAGGCAAGAAAAAGAAATAAAAGGAATCCAGATTGGAAAGGAAGAAGTAAAACTCACTACCTGTGGACAACATGATTCTATATAGAGAAAACTCTAAAGAATCCACCAAAAAATATTAGAAATAATAAACGAATACAGTAAAGTTGCAGGATACAAACTCAACATACAAAAATCAAGTTGCATCTCTACACATAAACTAGCAGAAAGAGAAGCTAAGAATACAATCACACTTACAATAGCAACAAAAAGAATAAAATATCTAGGAATAAACTTAACCAAGGAGGTGAAAGATCTGTACACTGAAAACTAAGAGACATGTTGAAAGAAAGCAAAGACGACACAAAGAAATGGAAAAATATTCCATGCTTATGGATTGAAACACTTAATATTGTTAAAATGTCCACATTTTGTAAACCAATCTATAAATTCAATGCAATCTCTATCAAAGTTCCAATAACATTTTTCACAGAAATAGAACAAAGAATTCTAAAATTTATATGGAAAAACAAAAGATCCCAGAGAGCCAAAGGAATCCAAAGAAAAAAAGAACAAAGTTGGAGGCATCACACTCCCTGATTTCAAAATATACTACAAAGCTATATAACCAAAACAGCATGGTACTGGCACAAAAACAAACACATAGATCAATGGAACAGAATCGAGACCCCAGAAATAAACCCACATATCTATGGACAGCTAACATTCGACAAGGGAGCCAAGAGCATACAATGGAAAAAGGAGAGTCTCTTCAATAAATGGTGCTGGGAAAACTGGACAGCCACATGCAAAAGAATGAAAGTGACCATTATCCTTCACCACACACAAAAATTAACTCAAAATGGATTAAAGACTTGAATGTAAGACTTAAAACTATGAAATTTCTATAAGAAAACATAGGCAGTAAGCTCTTTGACATTGGTCTTAGCAGCATTTTTATGAATCTGTCTCCTCAGGCAAAGGCAACAAAAGCAAAAACAAACAAATGGGACTACATCAAACTAAAAAGCTTCTGCACAGTGAAGGAAACAATCAACAAAATGAAAAGGCAACCCACTGAATGGGAGAAGATATTTGCAAGTCATGTATCTCATAAGGAGTAAACGTCCAAAATACATAAAGAACTCATACATCTCAACAACAAAAACAAATCAGATCAAAAAGCGGGCAGAGGATATGAACAGACAGTTTTCCAAAGATATACAGATGGCCAACAGGCACATGAAAAGATGCTCAACATCACGGATCATCAGGGAAATGCAAATCAAAACTACAATGAGCTATCACATCACACCTGTCAGAATGGCTATAATTAGCAAGACAAAAAATAACAAGTGATGGAGAGGGTGTGGAGAAAAGGGAACCTTCATACACTGCTGGTGGGATTGCAAACTGGTGCAGCTACTATAGAAAACAATAAGGAGATTTCTCAAAAAGCTAAAAATAGAAATACCATACAATCCAGCTATTCCACTTTTGGGCATTTATCCAAAGAACAGGAAAACACTAATTTGAAAAGATATATGCACCTCTATGTCCACGGCAGTATTACTCACAACAGTCAAGACATGGAAGCAACTTAAGTGTCCACTGACAGATGAATGGATAAAGAAGATGTGGTATATATACACAATACTACTCAGCCATAAGAAATGGTGAAACCCGGCCATTTGTGACAACATGGATGGACTTTGAGAGTATTAGTCTAAGTGAAATAAGTCAGAGAGAGAAAGGCAATTACTGTATGATTTCACTTATATGTGGAATAGAAAAAAATAGGAATAAACGCACAAACAAAACAAAAACAGATACAGAGAACAGACTGGTGGTTTCCAGAGGGAAAGCAGGTGTGGGGAGGACCAAAGGGGTGAAGGGGGCCAACTGTATGGCGATGGATGGGAACCAGATTTTGGTGGTGAGCACACTGTAGTGTATACAGAAGTCAAATTACAGTGTTCTACACATGAAACTTTTCAATAAAAAAACAATTTCCAAGGCAACAGTGCAAGTCCATCCCCAGGAGGCCTGCTCACCTGCCCTGGGTCACAACACTCTGCTGGGGGATGAACACCACACAGACCCACATCCCATGGGCTGCTTCCCTAAAGATCTATCCACAGGACAATTACCATCTGCATGCTATTTTGAATTTCTGCAACTGATTCAGCACTCCAGTTGCTGATGAGTACTGTAATCAGAAAGTCTTTTCCTCCAGCAGAACAAGGCAATTCAAACATCAGAGTTTATCTCCACAATCAAGATCTGAAAAACAAAAAACCACAACCAAGGCCGACATCTTTAACTCTCAGAAAACATCTTTGTGGTGCTATGAACAGTGTGATTCTAACCATGGAAGAAAGTTTGATGAATAACACAAAGCATCTGTCAGCACTTAGGGAACGATGATCACCACCAGGCATTTACACGCATCCATCCCAGGCGAACAAGTGCCCAGAAGGACTCTTGTTGTTAAGTACTCCACTCAGGGACATGAAAACAATCAGCAAGGTTCATTTAACTGAAATCACGTTTCTGACCAGTGGACCCTTTCTTCTGTTCCTGAAACGTGGCATCCAGGGTAAGCCACGGGCCAGCTCACCTCCATGGCAGCTTTCAGTAGCTCCCCAGCGGCCGCGGCTGCCAGGCGATATGGGTGGAGAGGCCCATCGCACACCATCACCACTGTGTGGAAGATAGCTGCTCTTGGAAACAGTCCAGCCACCAAACAGCTACAGGTGGAAACCCCACAAAACCAGCTGCTGTGTATTCACAAGGTACCCTAGTCCCGCCCACATGCCACACGCCATTCCCCATGTCTCTGTCACAACACAAAAGTCATGTCTTCTCTAAACCAATACCATGCCTTAACCCAGAACGTGGAATTATTTAGGGTGAGCGAATCGAGCATCTGCTGCCTCCTAGAGGCATCATCATAATCATGAACAAAGTGGCTGTAAAGCTGTTTATCGTTGGGGAGTAAATATCTCTCAGTCCAAAATGCAGTTTCCACAATACGATTTTCTGCCTTTCTCTTCTGTAGTCTGAGATGACCAGGCCTAAGTCAACCCAACTGTGTCTCTACAAAGCCACGCCATGAAGGCACTTCAAAACGCTGGACCACAAAAGATTTTTATGAGCTCTGCTTAAAGGAAGATCTTACAAAAGAAAATAAAATTCCTGGTGGTTTATTTAAAATGAAAAAAGAAAGAGAGGGAGACAGAGAGAGGGAGGAAGGCTTTCTTAAGGTTTCGTCTGGATTAGGAGAATCTTTCACTAGTAACCCACAGAGGACAGTCTGCCCATGATCTATAATGTCAATGTCATGAATGCTCATGGCAGTCACACTGGAGAAGTAATCCCTATGGATTTTTTATGTTAATAAAAACCTCATTCCCAACTTGCCAGATTCCTTGGCGGACCTCCTACCCTATCCCACTTAGGCACACACATCAAAGCTCCTCGTGGAAAAGAAAAATCACTTTCACTTCTACTGCCAACATTGCCAGTGACGGCAATGGGCCACCAGAAAAATGCTTCCAGACCCAGCTCTCCCACTCCCTGCATGTGAAGAACTCGTAAGTATCTGCCTTTTCACAGTGGTCAGTTCTACTGACAGGGTGAGAGGACAGAAGGCAGGAGATGTGGGGGAGCATGAAGAGTCGCCCCTGAGGGTGGAGAGGAGTCTGTGGCTCCCGTGGTGAAGGGACCAAGAGTTCCCACGGTTCAGGACCACTTCTCAAACATATCATAGTCCAAAAGCAGAACTTCCCTAAGAGGCTATGTATTTCCCATGTCATGATCTTACTTGTCTTACTCATTGTCTGTCCCTCCCATTAGAATGTAAGTTCTACGAGGGTAAGAATGTTCATGTTTTTATGACTGTGATGACCCCAGTACCTGCAGCACTCAATGAACAGCTGATGAAAAATCAAAGAACAAATTGTAACAGAGGCTCCATGCTGATGCACTCCCGACTCCACCACTCTTTTTTACTTAAGGGGAACATACATTTAGGGAATTATGGGCTGAAAGCCATGTCTTCTCCAAATTCGTTTGAGCTGTTCTAACAGTATCAATAACTAAGCCTAGAGCAGACCTATAACTCTACTGCTTATCACCCTAGGGTGGCAGGAAAACTTGCATTTTTTTTTTATTAAGGTAGCATTGGTTTATAACATGATATAAATTTCAGGTGTACATCATTGTATTTCAATTCAGTGTAGACTGCATCACATTCACCACCCAAAGACTTATTACCGTCCATCACCACACACACGCGCCTAATCACCCCTTTCGGCCTCCTCCCTCCCCCCTTTCCCTCTGGTAACCATCAATCCAATCTCTGTTGCTATGTGTGTGTTTGTCGTTTTTATCTTCCACTTATGAGTGAGATCATACTGTATCTGACTTTCTCCATCTGACTTATTTCACTTAGCATAATACCCTCAAGGTCCATCCATGTTGTCACAAATGGCTGGATTTCATAATTTCTTAGGGCTGAGCAGCATTCCATCGTGTATAAATACCACATCTTCTTTATCCATGCACCCCTTGATGGGCACCTAGGTTGCTTCCAAGTCTTGGCTATTGCGAATAATGCTGCGATGAACATAGGGGTGCATGTATCCTTATGCATTCGTGTTTTCAAGATCTTTGGATAAAAACCCAACAGTGGAACAGCTGGACTGTATGGTAGATCTATTCTAAATGTTTTGAGGAATCTCCATACTGTTTTCCATAGTGGCTGCCCCAGTTTGCACTCCCACCAGCACCATTATGGGAGTCCCCCTTTCTCCACACCCTCTCCAACACTTGTTATGTCTTGTCTTGTTAATTATAGTCATTCTGACAGGTGTAAGGTGATATCTCATTGCAGGAAAACTTACATTTCAATATCAAATTAACTGTTTTAATAATTTCACGTATCTTTCCAGATCAACCTAATTTCTTAAAATCAAAACAGCTCAGAGAAAATAGGACGTTCGTGACCAAAGGAAGGGTGTATGGTACATCAAAGAGGCTGGCCATCACCCTCCAACCGAGTCGGGAGCTAGGACGGCTCACCTGCACTGTGGGCAGAGGAGAAGCACAGGGCTCGACTGCACCACCAACTGCCGGCTGCAAGTGAGGGGTAAGCACTGTCCACCGTGGCCCTGAATGAGACAAGCGTCACTCCCCAGTCACAGGCCAGCAGTGGCACTGCCTTCTGGTCCTGCCACAAGCTCACAGTGCTGAGATGGCCATGCCTGCAGGGGGCAGGCCACCAGTACCAGCCGGGCAGTGGGGCGTTGCTGAGCTCCTGTAGCGAAACGAGGACTAAATGAATGCTGAGGGGCCACCCTATAACAGGGCCAGGGTGGGACAGCGGCCCAGGAGCAGAGCTGGGTCGCTCTGGGCTCCAGAGACAAGGTGGACGAAAACCACCTCCAGTCACTTTAAGCAGGACTGCTGGAGCAAGGAGGACCAACGAGGCACAAGAGGGGCTGGGCTCTTCCCCAAAACCAAAGCAAACCCCACCCACAGAAAGAAAGACCCCAGCAAGAAGGGGCAGGGAGCAGGGCCAACCATGTCTGTCTCCTCGCACGACAGAGTGGAACGCTGGCCCCGGCTCATCCTCTCTCCACTCTTTGGACAGCTGAGACAGTCCATATGGAGAGAGAACCGTCCAATGGTCAGAGCACAGACTGTGGGCGATGGCACCTTGGGCAACTCACCAACTTCCCTGGACTCACTTCCCCGATCTGTAACAGGGCTTCATCCAGGACTAAATGAGTTAAAATAAAAAGACTGCTCAGAACAATTCCTGACACATAACGTCAGACTCTTAAAGCACCATTTATTCCATAATTTAAAAAAACTAAGATCTCCAAGCTCTACTGCTGCTTACGTGGCAACACCTGTAAAACAAGCTTAACACAGTGACCCTTGCGTGGCCTCACCTGGCCTCCGTCTCCTTTTTCCTTTTCATCCACCTCTCCAACACTCCAATTCCCAAAATACCTGCTCATAGTTCTTTCCACACCACTGGGTATTTCTCAAGTCCTGCAGCCTCTCTCTTCCTCCATCTGGGCATTTCAGAAAACTTTAAAGGCTGGAAGCAGAGTGCCCAGGAAAAACAAGCACATGCAGCCCCCCAGTGAGAGCTCCAAGCAGCTCTCGCTCGTCTACACCCAACAGCCTGCTCTGAGTGTCCCACACGTGGGTACTTTCCCTCAACTCTCAGAACAAGGGATTCGAACTTGATCCTAACTATCCCACCCCAAACAACAGACAGGCCCTAGATCTCAAACACACAGTCTTCTCGGCTGCAGTGCACCCTGCTTTTTGACACACGCTCCTCCTCAAATACTTGGCTTGCAAAGCAAATCCCACAGAAACCGGCTGACGCCTGACAGAGAGCCATGCACGGGAGAGGCCACTGCGTGGAAAGTGACTTTCAAGTACCTAACCAACTGTTGCTTTTCCTTAAAAATTGGACTGAGGATTAAAATATATGCTTTGAACTCCTCAGTTACTAACTCTTCAGTAGCTCTGGGCTGCAAATAAGAGAAAGACCAACCACAAATTATTTAAAAGACAGTTTTTTATCCCACATAAAAAGAAGTCAAAAAGTTAGCAGCATAGTTAGCTTATTCAGCATTCAAGAATTCATTAAAAATCCCAGTTTCAGGGCCAGCCCCAGAGCCAAGTGCTTAAGTTCGCACGTTCGGCTGCGGCGGCCCAGGGTTTCATCGGTTCAGATCCTGGGCGCGGACATGGCACCACTCATCAAGCCATGCTGAGGTGGTGTCCCACATGCCAGAACTAGAAGGACTTACAACTAGAATATACAACTATGTGCTGGGAGGATTTGGGAAGAAAAAGTGAAAAAAAAAAATCCCAGTTTCTTCTTAAACGGACAGACTGCCAATGGCTGAAGCAGCTCCAGGCAAACTCCCCTCGGGTCGTTTCATTGCATCTTTTTGAAGAGGAAAAGAAAACTTTGCCAGAAGGGCCTGATTTCCCTCACAGCTCAGTGGCCAGCCTACAACACGTGTCCCCACTACCCCATCCACTCCGAGGAAGCTGGAATGGCCATCTGATCAAGAGTCACCCACTGGGCAGATGCTCACACGGCCCTTGAACAGGACTAAGCTGACAGGGCTCTGCGAAAAAATCAAGTGGCCCGAGGCAGCAATATCAATATAACAAATTCAAATCAACAGACAATCCTAGAAATTTCTCAAATGGGAGCTTCTCAGTATGATCTGACTTTTTCAATTTCAACTAAATAATTAGATTTCATGTTTCAAAGTATAATCCCAGGACCCATGGCAGTCTGCAAACTGGTTGTGGGGCCCAAAACAACATGAGTACAGAAACTGAAAGAATTTAGATACTTTTATAACATCTGACAAATTAATTTTATATCTGTTAAATCTAATAAAAATTTGGAGCTTGCCTTTTTTTGTGTCTTGGTTTTTTATTAATTCATTTTTACTGTATTCTACAAAATTATCAGTCTATGATGGCCTAAAAATTAGAAAAAGAACAATAGTCATTCACCAGATAGACTGATGCAATTTGTCTAACTTTAGTTTAAATGTCACACACACAACAACAACTGTCAAGATAAATCTCAGCAGCTTCCTCCCCCAAACCTAACCAGGTCTAGGACTTTTAGAGCTAAATGTGTGGTCTGAACATTGCAAAATACAATGGAATGGAAAAACTGCACAGAAAAACAAAACCGCTAGGGCAAGGGAGCCTGAGCCGGAGGTCCATCCCCCTGAGGGCCAGCCACCCCAGCAGAGGCTGGACCTCTGACCTCGGCCACCCTGGACACAGCGTCAGGTGAAAAGAGAGCAGGAAAAAGCTGTGTGTGGATGTGACTGGGCCAGAGTTCAAGGTCCTGGAAAGATGTGATGTCCTGTCCCCATGCAGGAAAGGAAAGCCCCTTGGGTGAGCAAAGGCCAGGCCACAAGGGCCGTGCTCGCAGTCCGTCTCACCTTCTCCCTCAGAGAGGGAAGTCGCCCACACTGAACCGGCACTTTGCTGCTGCGGAAAACGCGTCTGTCACAATCCACATCTTACCCTATTCTTCTCCTCAGACAGAAGTCATGCCCATTCCCACGCCTCTCCATGCAGAAGGACAGGACAGGCCTGCAATCACACCACCTTTGCTGTTAATTAGCAAACGTCAACGGCACATTTTCACAACCAAATGCACAGCCCCTCACCCACTCCACCTGTTCACTCCGTGGATTTCAAGTGACCTCTCGGATCCCCGACTACAGAGATAACATTCCACCTCCAAATGCATTCAACCTGGCTCCTGGAGGGGGCTCTCATGAAACTAGTAACACGCCACCTTCCAACAAGAAGCTCGCTGACCCAAGAGCACTGACAGGACACGATGGATGACCCAGGGGCTTGATGGTCAGAACTCCCCACTGACTGAAGCTTGAGAGGGAAGCTCGCCTGAGCCCCAGCAGCCTCTGGCGGCATATACTGGCGCGTTACGCCTTCTTCTCCTTGCTTATTCCCACTGGTTATCACGCACAGCTCTCCAAGGGACTTTCTTTAGGGATCGAATTTTAAGGATGCAAGTTCAGGAACGCTCCTTCCCTTGCTACAGGAGACGTGGTTTCAGATATTTCACCTGCAGTCACCTACAGGTCTCCTTGCAGGGGCTTCCTACTCTTCATCCACTATCACCCTAAGAAACACTCCCGTGACAGACCCCGTTCGACAGTCCCCATTACTGCATGCTAGAAACACTAGGCCACATCTCCAACCACGGAGAACCCCTCCCACCAGGACCAGCTCCCATGAAGAGCTGAACTGAAGCCTGATAGGAGAGGGAGGCACACCTCCATCCCGCCGTACTCTGCTGCCTTGACTCTGGGCCCACAGAGCAGCAACTTCGCCACCAAAGCACATGTTTCTCCCAAAGCAGCCAGCTGTGACTTGACCTTGGACCTAGACTGTGATTTTTCTAATTTTCGCCTTTGCATGTGAATGTTTACTTGTGAAGTCTTGAACTCTGCGCTTCCTTCAATGCTAGAAACAATTTGGGCAAGCTGCCGTGTTCATAATCTTAAAGCCTCAGCTTCGCAGATTTCACAAAATCTCCTGTTATTTAATTAATGTCAAACTCATGATGTTGTGACCATTGCTGTTGGAAAATTTCTATTTTTCCAATGTCTACTCTCCTACATATAATTAGAATGAGTAAGTCAAAGGCATCTGTACAGGCAAAGGATTAAAGGGTTTGACCATCTGCTATAATATTGGAACAAGATCTGGGAGAAAACATTAATGAATGAAGGGATTATCACCCTGGACAAGCAAGTGAATGCAGCTTAAATATATAACATTAGTTTCCTCAAAAAATAAGCTAGACTTTAAACTACATATGGTTAGATTCCATCATACATTACAGCACCTTAAGTAATCGAGATAATTAATAAATATTTGTTAAACGGATGAATGACTAAATTAAAAAATTCACAAGATATACAACCTGGGTGGACAGGTAAGTTCTTAGAGGCATTAAGCACCTCTTAAATAAACCGTGTAGATGGCAATCACAGTCCTTGGCACCAAAGACAAAGGCCCAAGTCTGTCTGAACACAGAGAGTAAGGGGCAAGGAACAAAGTTCCACTACCTAAGAGAGTTCCCTGTGTTTTGATCTGGGAGCACTTGGAACCCTCCCATCCTGACAAATGGCAACCTGCTTTCACAGCCAACACCCATGTGACCCTCCCCCAGGCTCAAGGAGCACGGGCCGTCCTCCTCCAGCCCATCAGACTCACTTTCCCAGGAACTTGCAACATGGCCTGAGAAACGAGTCTCCATGTCTGCTGACCACGTGCAGGAAAGAGAACTAAACCCGGCCCTGTGGCGTGGCCATTTCCCAGCATGCCAAAGCAGAGAAAGGCAGCCTGCGGAGAGAGGGAGGCAGGCGGCAGGGAGCACGAAGACCAGAGCTGGGCGTCCAGGGCTGCCTGTGCTCCCAGCTCCAGGCTCCTGTGAAGCCCAGCCATCCTCGAGCTCCCTGGGAAGACCCGATATCCAGGACGTCTACATAATAAAATAGTGGGAGGAATAAGGGTTGGAGACGAGGGATGCAGTGTCAGCCTAGACTCCCTGAGGGCTCTGGGAGGCGCTGATGGCTGCTGTGAGCTGTAAGCAAAGTGACCCACGATCGAGAAACATCTTCACAAACACTGCCCTGGCTGAGGGTAGAGAACGGGTCGGAACGGAACAAGACTGCACCAAGGGCTTTTGTGGTCCCAGGGAGGTGTCTGTTGCTGATGTGCAAGGCTGCCTGCTGGCGTAATGTCTCTTCAGAAGGGCAGGTTTTATCTAAGACCTCTAAACATGACAGGGAAACTCATTCTCTGTCCTCCCAGCACAATGAATTATTAGGTTCTCAGTTCGGAATCTCCACGATTGTGTGATTAAGTCACCAGGACCAGAGACTATGTCACGAGGGAGTGTCCACTATGTAAAGTGCTGCACTTGGGTATTGCCTGGGAGAAGACACCTGCTGCTCTCACAGCTCGGCCCCCAACGTTTCCTCCTGAAAGTGCAGACCCTTTCCCCAGCCTCTCAAAGAAAATAACCAGTGAATTCACAAGGTACCACTTGGTAGCAAATACTTTCACTAATTTCACAAAGTCTTTCTAGATCCCTTAAGATTTGGGGGTTCCTTCGCTTCTTCTGAACACAGCCACATGTTAGGTGGCTAAGGAGGGGCAGAGCAAGTCGGGTGTGGCACGTGGACCAGCGCGGCCCTGCAGAAGGAATGGAGTCCCCTTTCTGCAGCTCCTCGACTTTCAATCTAAATGTTTCAATCTAAAACATAAACCACAAGACGAACAGACACCTTCTAAGATTAGCTCACTGGCCCTAACATTTATCACATTTCTTTTAAATACAAGTCTTGAGAATTCCAGTCAGTGTTTCCTACAACCTGTCTTTATGGATCTTCTCTTAGACTTACATGGTCATAATCTTGTATTTCTATCTGTAACAAAACCAAGTATCCCCTAACTGTGCTTGACCCACTTTGTGGTCAGAACTGAGGAGGGGGAAAAGTCCTCATCAAAACTCAAGTTTCAGGACCTGAATACTGGCAACTGAAAATTCACACTGAACCCAAAAAAAACCTAACTGCTTTTCTGGCAGAGAAGTCATTAACCGCCAGGCCAGAATTTAATCCTATTTAGATCAGCCAAAAACCTTAATAAAACCACTAATTCAAAGACTCACCAGCTGCTGAAGGGTGGCACACTAAAAAATGGGTCAGAGAGTAATTATTTCCAGTTACAAAAACAGTGAAAACATCAGTGTGACAATAAAGAAGAAGAGCTAAAATTTACAGAGCGCTCAACATGTACTCATAAGGCACTATTCACAGTGCTCAGAGTCATTTATTATCTAAGCCACTAGAAGCAGGTACTATTTTTGTCCCTATGTTACTGCAAAGGACACCAAGGCACAAACAAGCCAAGCTACTCCCCGAGGCCATAGGACCAAGAAGTGAGGAGGGTTCAGTATCCACACTGAACCACCCTCCAAGGCCAGGTGCCACGTGGATTAGACACCACCGCGAGCTTCACTGCAGCAGAAGCAGAACTCGGGGGAAACCGGAGACTCACCCATGCCGCCTCCACCGTCACCTCCATGGGAAGAGGCCTAGGGGACTCACTAAGTTTCTGAACTTCCACCAAGAGCCAGCTCTAGAAAGACAAACACGCACATGAACGGCAGCCTCAAGAGCTCTCGAGAAGAGGCCTGTGGCAGCAGAGGCGCAGTGCATCCCCAGGGCCACAGGACACGGGCAGGAGACAGCAGGGCAGGGCCTGAGTGGTCACGGGGCTCCCTGGGGACACAGAAGGCTCTTCGAAGACTCCCACCAACTCCACACCCACAAAGCGACCAGGACGCAGCTGACCCAGCCGAACATCGGCAAAGAAACCAGCCGGCTGTGATGGGGGGTTTCTCCCCATTAATACCGTCGATCCTTTCAGAACAACAAGGACGAGCGTCTGCTTGTCAAGGGTCTAAATTCACACAGAAACAGGTGAGAAAGATTTGTTTAGTGCATGAGAATATCCTTCCTCTAACTTAGATTTTTCTACAGTTTGTGTTGTGGGGTTTGTGGTAACCTCCATTAGCCAAATTTTAACTAACTTACCTTAGTTCAGCTCACCAGGTTTTGTTTTTTGGGAATATGGTTTAAGAATTGCTGATCAAAAACCCTCTTACCCCTTGCAATTAACCTGACAATTTATTTCTAAATAACTGTCTTCCACGCTCTAGAGGACAGATCTTTGCCTTTTCCCTCATGCTTCTAGCCACTGAATTTATGTCTAAATAAGCAGGGAATCAGAACCAAAAGTAGAACTAACACCAAACATCCCTATTTTCTGGTTCAGGGAGATAAGGCCTTAGGCAAACGGACAAAAAAAGCCATGATAATCAGTAACCCAATTACAAAACGCAGAGCAGAATGCACCGCACCCTCGGCCCACTGCGAGGAGCCAGGCTCCTGACTGGACGACAGCAGGAAACGCACAGGGAGAGCCACTCACACCCAGAAACTCTGTCACAGCATCTTGTTTCTGTGGGCACAGAAGGAAAATAAATTCCCCTGGAGAAACAGTTCTCACACTGGGACCCTAGAATCATCCCATCCAGGGAAATGTACATCTGACTTTATCCCGTTTTGTGTCCTCCTGACAACAACAGCCCACGTGATCAGAAACACGCATAAGCAGTTTCTGCCTGTTACTGATCACAAAGGTGGTTTAGCAGCACACAGTCCATCCACACGGGAGCAAAGGGCATGACATCTGCTCGACCCCTGGCAGATACGGGTCGCTGCTCATCCACGCCCTGAGCCCTCTGCCCAGTGTAGCCTATTTCCCATCCTCCTTTGCAGATATGGGTGGTCATGTGACTAAATTCTGGCCAATGTGACATAAGTGCAAGTTCATGAGTGAGTTTCCATGAAAGGTATTTTAACAGGAGACAGATTCAGTTAACAGGTGCCCTTTTCTTCTTGATCTCTCCTGTGACCTGAATGTAGATGTGATGGCTGGAACTGCAGCAGCCATCCTGTAATCATAAGGTTTCCTTAAATAGGAGCCCAGCCCTTTCCCTAAAACCCCTATACCTCTCTCTTATCACACAGCTTAGTGATTACAAAAGTCCTAACAATGGTAGAGCAGAAAGACAGAAAAAATCCAAGACCTGGGAGGGCACAGATTTGCCAAACCAGACTGCCAACCCTCAGGATTTTCACATGCCGGAAAATGAATTTTTCTCTTGTTTAAGGCACTGTGATTTAGATTTCATGTTACATATACCTGAACTTAATCCTGAAACAGCACCTGTGGGGCCAGCCTCCAGGATAGCCCCTGCCAACCATCTAGACAGCTGTGACTTCTGGTCTTTAAGTCTTTGTGCAGCCTCCTCACACAGAATCAGGCAGTCCACGGAGCACTGCAACAGTGAGCACATGGTTTCCAAAGCCAGTGCAGAAAGGGCCTTGCAGCCTCCAGCTTGGCCCCTGGATCAGTCCACTCTGGGCTAGTTACCCAGCAGCCCTGTGGAGATGCCCACAGTGGGGACTCAGCAACAACCTGAGGTCAACATGTGAGCCACCTTGAAAATGGACCCTCCAGACCCAGCCAGACCTTCAGACGACCTTTAGGTCACAGCCCTCGTCACTCTCTATCCCGACCCTCAGGTCACGGCCCTCGTCACTCTCTATCCCGACCCCCAGGTCAGGGCCCTTGTCACTCTCTATCCCGACCCCCAGTTCACGGCCCTCGTCACTCTCCATCCCGACCCCCAGGTCACGGCCCTTGTCACTCTCTATCCCGACCCCCAGGTCAGGGCCCTCGTCACTCTCTATCCCGACCCCCAGGTCACGGCCCTCGTCACTCTCTATCCCGACCCCCAGGTCATGGCCCTCGTCACTCTCTATCCCGACCCCCAGGTCATGGCCCTCGTCACTCTCTATCCTGACCCCCAGGTCACGGCCCTCGTCACTCTCTATCCCGACCCCTAGGTCAGGGCCCTCGTCAGACTCTCTCCGTGGTCGAGGGACCCAGACCTATTTAACTCCCCCTTTGAAAAACACTTGAGGTGAATTCAGCAAATCTAAAAGTCCTGATTCCAATAAGTACACAATACAGGAAAAAATTTTTTTAAAGAGAAGAAAGAGTTTCTAACAAAGGAAATCCTAATTTGATTTCACTCTAAACCATGTTCGGTTTATTCTTATTTTCACCCCAACCCTCTCTCTGGATTGGAACAAAGGGATGTACTCACTCCTCACATGCCCTTCTCTGTTCCCGGACAGGCTGCTCTCTTCCAACTCACAACCAGGCCCACGTGGCAGCAGCATTCTGCAGGGCCTCCTGTGAGAGTGTCCATCTGAAGGAGACGGGCCAGCAAGGAGCCAGGAAGATTCCTCCCTCCTCACTCAGGAGGTGCAGCCAACTCCAAGGCAGACGGCCCTGGACTCAGAGGAAATGACAAGAACACCTGTGCTGGCAGCCTCTCACCATCTCCTACGCCACCCCAGGACAGGGCAGGGGAGCAATGAGACTGCTGCCCAACAGGCCAAGTCCTCACATCCACCCGGATCTCCCAGGGCATCCAACACGGTAATACCAAATTGCCTGTCAGCCCCACCGTCTGAAGAGCAGTGGCTTTGTTCCAAAATCCTGGCACGTCTGGTAAGACAGACAGACACAGAAATCACCATCAGGAAGGAAGAAGTTCTGCATCCTTCAGTTCCCAAGAAAGAGGCACAGGGGCCGCACGGGAAGGCTCCCTGTCGCAGGAGGCAGGGGGCCAGGCAGGGGAACATGCGGGCCAGAGCCCTCCTGCGCCTTCCAAGTGAAGGACCAGCAGCCATAGCAAGCAGGCTCAGACAGTCCTGTGAGACACCAGCACAGCCCTTGTTCCAAAAGCGAAACTCACCAAAGATCACACCATTAGTACAGCAGGAAAACCCAAACCAAGCACTTCTGAACCTGAATCCACACTCAGCTACTGAAACCACATGGTGTGCGGAAGCAGTAACAGTCTACCAGGACCACAGCAAGCGCTCGGCAGCTCTGTTATCCTGGGGAGCTGCCATGCAGAACGCTGCAGACCCACAAGGAGGCCACGGCCGGGGGCTGGGAGGCCTCTTCCATCAAATGTTCCCTGGGAGCCTAAAATCAGCTCAAGTCCCCAAACTGGAATATTTCGTTTAAACTGCAGAAAAAAATGACAAAACACACTATGAACAAACCCAGAAACTAGACGGAAGTGGGTGCACAGATTTGCAAGATACGTAACAGACATTGCCTTTGCCTCATATTCAATGAACCACAAATCCGTAAGAAAAGATAAACCAACATAAAAGTGGTTACAGGATGTAAACACTGTATAGACAGAAAACTACCAATAAACGTGAAAGACGCTCAACATGCCAATGACTCACGAAAAACAACTGAAACAATAATATTCCATTGTTGTCTGTGTTTAAAAGGCTGACATCAAAGCCGGCCTGGTGGCACAGCTGTTAAGTGTGCACATTCTGCTTCGGTGGCCTAGGGTTTGCTGGTTGGGATCCCGGGTGTGGACCTATGCACTGCTTGTCAAGCCACACTGTGGCAGGCGTCCCACATATAAAGTGGAGGAAGATGGGCACGGATGTGAGCTCAGAGCCAGTCTTCCTCAGCAAAAAGAGGAGGATTGGCAGCAGATGTTAGCTCAGGGCTAATCTTCCTCAAAAAAAGAAAAAAAAAAGGCTGACATCATTCAGTGTCGGCTAGAACACGGGTAAATAGGCATTCTCACAGACTGGGGAAGTTTAGCCGCATTTATCAAAATTTTCCTATTCTTCAAGCCTGCAGCTTCAACTCTTGGAGCTCCTGTGCTGCACAAGGGTACAAAGCTCACGTAAAGGCAGGTCTGTTGCAGCATCACGAGTAACAGCAGAACCGCAAGCACCCACCGACAGAGTGCGACCCTGGAACCAGCACGCGCTCAGCAGGGGGGCAGACGCGCACGTAAGGAGAGGAACGTCCGCGCGTCCAGACAGTGAGAGAAGAGAAGGAAGCCCGCGCAGGACGCGGAGTGGCCCCGCGAAGGCGCCGTGCGCGGCGCACAGGCCAAGCTGGGGAGACCACGACCTGCCCCCGCCAACGCCGCCAGAGGGTGGAGCAGCGCAGGCCCAGAGGCCTTCACACCTTATCTCACACACTTCTGCGTTATTAACGTTTCCAGTGAAAAGCACAGACCAGTACTGTAATCTGCAGAACTAACAAGAATGTCTTAAAACCAAACAGCTTCCAGAGCTTAGCGTCCTTCGGCAAGTAAACGGAAACGTCCAGCAAGCGCGTCCCTTCCGACTCCTCCACTTCCGGCCGCGACTTCAGCAGGAAGCTGCCTGCCAGCGGCGCCCGCAGAGCCGTCAGCGAGAGCCCCGACCGCCGTCCGCGGTCCCCCGCAGGCGACCAGACGCTCCAGTTCTCCCCTCCGAGTCGCTCGGTGGAAGGGCCAGTTCTGACCGGAACAAACTGCAAGCAAACCTGAGCACCCACTGGCCTCGCCTGTCCCGCGCTCAGGCCCCGAGCTCTCCTCCCCCCAGGAACCTCGGAAGACAGGAAGCGGTGCCTCAGCCTTCGCACCGCTGGCCGCCTGGACTTCCTCCGCGCGCGGCGCTCCGTCACCTGCACGAGGACGGCCGGGCCCGCCGAGGCCGGCGTGTCTGACCGGCACCCGCTCCACTTGTCCTGGGGTGCCAGGAGAGCTGCGGCCGGAGCGCCAGCGGGCGTCAGCCGTTCGTGCCGCCGGAGCCCTCACACGGCCGTGACCGGCACGCCGGAAAGCACCGCCGCAGGCTTCCCGGGGCCGAGTACGACACCCGCGTCCGCGCCGCGGGAGGACCCGGCGCACACGCCGCGGCGGGGCTGAGACACCGCCGCCGAGGCCCCGAGTGCTCACGGGAGGCTGGACGGCCCCGCACGGGGCACGGGGACGCTGCTGAGCGCACGTTCCGAGCCCGCTGAGGCGGCGCCACCTCCCGAGGTCGCACCCACCAAGCACTCGGGACCGCTGTCGCCGCCGCGGAGCGCCGGGCGCACGCACAGCTTGCACGCCTGCTCCGGGCATGGCCGCCTCATCGCTGCTTCAGACGGCCACCCACACGACGGGACTGGCCGCCGCCCCTCACGCTCGCCGCCCCTCAACCCGCCACCCCCTCACGCCCACCGCCCCCACGCCCGAGACGGGCCGCCGCCCCTTCTCCGCACGTTTCTGCACTGAGCTCCCTTCTACTCCTGACAGCGCTCCCGGTGACACTGACTTAGAGCTGGACGGTGCATCCAGCGCTCCGTCTGGCACGTTTGTTCCGGGACCCGCTCACGTCAGGTCATCTCAGCCCCGCCGTCAGCGGTCCTTTCCCGGACCTCCAATACACAGTGACTTTAACCGTAAAATTCCTAAAATCTCCACTTCGAGCCTCCCTTAGACTCCCACCGCTGGTTGGTTTCGGTTTTTCCTCCCTTCCTCCGGAGTCTCAGTTATCTGACCCCATCAAGAACTCCACAGCACTGATGGTTTTCCCCTCCACGTGCCTTCCTCGCAGCCATCCGCACCTGCGCGGTCCCCAGCCTCTTGCACACTTGCCCCCGCCCCGCGGCGCTCACGCGGTTGGCCCGGTCTCCCGGCACCGCGCCTGCGCACACTCAGCCCCCGGCCGCGCTCACGCGGTTGGCCCGTTCTCCCGGCACCGCGCCTGCGCGCTCGGCCAGCCCACCTGCGTGAAGGTGGCTCCTCTAAACGTCCGGCCTTGCTTTCAAAGGGACCTCACTGCCCCCATCAGTGCGTCCCATCACACGTTTGCAGGAATGACGTCTACAAACCACCTCCTGACATCTCTGATGCCCTTCCCGTTCTCGACTTGCACTTCGCTTCTGATTTCACGAATGGGAGAAACAGGTCAAATTCCTCATTCCACCCACCATCTTCATCCTTTCCCACGTGTACGCAGTCTCCGTCCACCTCTCCTCCATCCTCAACTTTTCTCTGTCCTACACCATTCCTAATAGTGTCCAACTACGCAAAAAAAAGTCCCTTAAGAAATTCCACCCCTTGACTCACATCCTCTAGTAACCACCCCATGTCACTACATATCTTTAGGGAAAATTCCTCAAAACAGTTGTCTCTCTCCACTTTTTTCCCTCCCACTTTCTCTTCAATCCATTCCAACCAGGATTTGTCACCACCTTTCCAGCGAAACCATGAAGGCCAAGCCTGCCTGACCCCATGCTGCCAAACCAGCAGGCACCCTGTCTCGTGCACCCGCCTCTGCGGCGGGCACCCCTCCGTCTCTGTGCACGCGCCTCTGCAGTGCTGTCTGACCCAGCTTCATGCTTTTCTCCTTGAAACTCTTTCCTCCATGGCTTTTGGGACACTGTTTCCCTGGTGTTTCTATTATCATACTGGGCGAGTTCTCCTTGATTTCCTCTTCTGGGTGATCGTCCTTTCCCTGAGCTCTACATCCTGAGGACTCCAGGACTCAGTCTGCGACCTCCTTCTTTCACTCAGTCCTTAGAGGTCTTAGGAAATACCATGATTTCAAATATGCTGATGGCTCCAAAACGTGTATCTTCACAATTACATCTCCCCTGAGGTCCAGAATCAAGTATTCAAGATGCTTGTCAATATCTCCACCCAGATGTCTACCAGACATTTCAACCTTAACATCCAAAGAACTCTTGACACACACGTGCTCCCCCACCACAAACTCCTCTTCCATCAAGCCTCTCCCATCTCAGAAAACGGCATCTCTATCATCTCATTTATCTCAGATGGTTCTCTCGCACACCCCCCATCAGGAAGTCTCAAGTCAACCCTAAAACATATTCTAAATCTGACCACTTCTCATAACCACTCAGTTACCACTCCAGTCCAGCATGCCATTATCTCATGCAGCAACCCTGTAACAAGTCTGTTTCTCTCAACTTACAGTAGGTCCATCTTCCGTGGTGGAGCCTAAGGAGTCTCTCTAAAGAGGGCTCCACCACCTCCCCCTTAAGACTCTTCAGTGGCTTCCAGTTACCTTAGAAAAAACTCTAAATCCTGTGGTCTGACCCCTGGCTGCTACTCTGACTCTGCGTCCCACTATTTCCCATTCTCAACTTCAGGGCCATGGCCCTGGCCTCCTTATTCCTCCAGGGCACCCGACTGGCCCTGCTGTAGGGCTGTGCTGCTCCTCCTCACGGGGCACTCTTCCTTGAGCTGTTACAGGGCTCACTCCCTCACTTCAATCGGCTTCCACTCAGATGTCACTTCTGATAAAGGTCTTCTAGGATCCTTCTATCTAAAATATGCCCCTTTGGTTGCTATTTCTCTTTTGCATCTCTTATTTTATTGGACCGATCTTGCACTTTCAGAATCCTCACAGATGATAGAAACTGCCGGAATCCAGATCTGTAGACACATCCACCAACGGAGAGCAAATAAAACCATCCATAACCCATACTCAGAGCATAACCAGGAGTCAGAGAAAACTACAGATTTCAGTTTACATTTCAGTGATAAAATAAATAGCATAACCCAGACTCAGACATCAGCTGAGCAGAAAAGAGAAGTGAGTGGTGGTAACGGAGGAGATCCCTCCCAAAGGGAAGGTGCCACCTGAAAGGCCAGTAAACCAGAGAAGGCAGGAGGGAACAGAGATTTAAGAAGAGGAAGATTACTAAGCAAATTTTAAAATGCAAACTCCTGGGCGGAGGGAATCAAAACAGACACAAAACCCACTAGTGAACCTACTCAAGGAAAAAAAAATGAGAAAGTGTAAACAAACAAAATAAGAAACTACAAAGGGGAAAGGATACTGACACAGAGGTTGTGTTTAAAATACCAAGATGACCTGTCACCAATCTACCAAATGAATTTGAAAACCTAGATAAAAGGGATAATTTCCTAAAAAAAAAAAAACACATTTTCCCCATTTTGACCCCAATACAGATAGTAAACTTAAAACATTAACGTTCATAGAGGAAATAGAGAAAATTATTCCTCCTGATAAAAACTGCACCCCATAAAGAAGCACCAGACTCATGCGGTTTTATGAGGGAAATTCTACCAAACCTTCAAAGAACAGATAATCCCTATGCTACTTAAATTGTTCCAGAGCGTAGAAAAGGAAGCATAAACTGTCAGATTTCTTTTATGAACCAGATATAATACCTAGACCTAAACTTGACATCATAAAAGATTGCACACAAAAAAACTACAGGCAAACCTCACTTATTGACATAAAAATCATATATAAAGAATGACCAAGACATAAGAAATATAATGCTGCATTAACAAGTGGCTTTTTCCAGGAATGCAAAGATATTTCACTTTTAGGCAATCTATTAATATAATTCATCAAAGTATCTTTTTCCCCTACCCTTCCAAGCTCTCAACTGGGACCTCAGTAACAAAAGGCAGGTTAACAAGAGAAAAGCATACAAATTTATTTAATATAAGTTTTACACAACACAAGAGCCCGCATAAGGAAATGAAGACCCAAGGAAATGGAGTGGCTTTTGCTCAGTGTGATGAAGAGTGGAAAGTCATGGAAAGTCGTGGTGGGACAGAGTGTGAGATAAGAGTGGTAAACTCAAGAAACTGGGCAAAGCCTGTTTGTCCAGGTTCCTCTCTGTGTCCCTCCATCTTCAGAGACAAAGACGCTCCTTCCCTCCAGTTATACAGGCACTTCTCACATCAGGGTTTTACAACCTACTGCAGGGAAAGGTCAGAAAGTACTTCTCAGGGAAAATTCCAAATTCATTTTACAAGACCAGCATTACTCTCATACCAAAGCAAGATAAGGACAACATAAGAAAAGACGAGTGAATATAGATGCAAAAACTCTCAAGAAAACATTAGCAAACTGAATTCAGCAAATTGAAAGGATCATGTACCACAATCAAGCAGTATTTATCCCTAGGATGCAAGGATGTTTCAACATATGCAAATTAATAAACATGATACATTAATAAAATGAAAGATAAAAATCATATGATAATCTCAACAGATGCAGAAAAAGCATCTGACAAAATACAATATCCATTCCTGATAAAAGCTCTCAACAAACTGGATACAGAGGGAACATACTTCAACACAATAAAGGTCACATATGACATCACACTCAATGGTGAAAAGCTGAAAGCTCTTCCTCTAAGGTCAAGAACAAGACAAGGATACCCAGTCTCACCACTCGTATTCAACACAGTACTAGAAGTCCTAACCAGAGCAATCAGGCAAGAAAAAGAAAGAAAAGCCATCCAAATCAGAAAGGAAGAAGCAGAACTGTCTTGTTTGCAGATGATATGATCTTACAGATAACAATCCTAAAGGCTCCACCAAAAAACTGTTCAAACTAATTAACAAATTCAGCAAAGTTGCAGGATACAAAATAAACATACAGAAATCAGTTGCATTTCTATACACCAACAATAAAACATACAAAAAAGAAATTAAGAAAAAAATCAATCCCATCAAAAACAATAAAATAGTGCGCCTGCCCTGATGGCGTAGTGGTTAAAGTTCAGCACTCTCTGCTTTGGCAGCCCAGGGTCGGTTCCCAGGCACGGAACACACCACCCGTCTGTCAGTAGCCATGCTGTGGCAGCAGCTCACAGAGAAGACCTAGAAAGACTAACAAAAAGGATATACAACCATGCGCTGGGGCTTTGGGGAGGGGAAAAAAAAAAAGAGGAAGATTAGCAACAGATGTTAGCTCAGGGCCAATCTTTCCCTGCAAAACACCAATAAAATACTTAGGAATAAACTTAACCAAGGAGGTGAAAGACCTGTACACTGAAAACTACACGACTTTGATAAAAGAAATTGAAGGCAAACAAATTGAAAGACACCCATGTTCATGGACCAGAAGAATTAACACTGTTAAAACATCCATTATACTGAAAGCCATGTATACATTCGCTGCAATCTCTATCACGATTCCAATGACATTTTTTCCAGAGACAGAAAATACAATCCTAAAATTCATGTGAAACCACAAAAGACAATGAATAGCTTAAGTAATCCTGAGAAAGAACAAAGTTGGAGGCATCAACTTCCTGACTTCAAATTATATTACAAAGCTACAGTAATCAAAATAGTGTGATACTGGCATAAAAATAGACACATAGACCAATGGAACAGAATCAAGAGACCAGAAATAAACCCTTGTATATACAGACAACTAATATTTGTCAAGGGAGCCAAGAATACTCAATGAATTACAGACCTAGACATAAGGGCTGAAACTGCAAAACTCCTAGAAGAAAACATAGGGGAAAATCTCCTTGATATGGGTCTTGGCAATGATTTCCTTTTTTTTTTTTTTTTTTTTTTTTGAGGAAGATTAGCTCTGAGCTAACTACTGCCAATCCTCCTCTTTTTGCTGAGGAAGACTGGCGCTGAGCTAACATCCATGCCCATCTTCCTCTACTTTACATATGGGACACCTACCACAGCATGGCTTGCCCAGCTGTGCCATGTCTGCACCTGGGATCCGAACCAGCAAAGCCCAGGCCACCAAGAAGCGAAACATGCGAACTTAACCGCTGCGCCACCGGGCCGGCCCCGGCAATGATTTCTTGAATATGACACCTAAAGTACCAGCAACAAAAGCAAAAAGAAACAAATAGGACTATATCAAACTAAAAAGCTTGTGCATAAGAAAAAAAAATCAACAACATGAAAAAGTAACCTACAGAAGGGAAGAAAATATTTGCAAACCATCTATCTGATTAGGGGTTAATATCCAAAACATATAAAGAACACATACAACTCAATAGCAAAAAAAAAAAACTGATTAAAAATGGGCAGAGGATCCAAATAGACATTTTCCAAAGAAGACATACAGATGGCTAACAGGTACATGAAAAGACATTCAACGTCTTTAAGCATCAGGGAAATCAAAACCACAACGAGATATCACCTTACACCTGTTAGAATAGCTATCATCAAAAAGTCAAGAAATAAGTGTTGGAGATGATGTGGAGAAAAGGGAACCCTCATACACTGTTGGTGGGAATGTCAATTGGTGCAGCCACTGTGGAAAACAGTACGGAGAGTCCTCAGAAAATTAAAAATAGAACTACAGTATAATCCAGCAATTCCACTTCTGGGTATTTATCCAAAAGAAATGAAAACAGGATCTCAAAGAGATATCTCCATTCCCATGTTCACTGCAGCATTATTCACAATAGCCAAGATACAGAAACAACCTAACTGTCCATCAATGGGTGAATGGATGAAGGAAGATGTAGTACATATAAATACATAAACAATGGGATATTATTCAGACATAAGAAAGAAAGACATCCTACCATTTGTGACAAGATGGATGAAACTTGGGGACATTATGCAAAGTGAAATAAATCAGTAGAGAAAGACCAATACTGCATAATACCCCTTCTATGTGGAATCTAAAAAAGCCAAACTCAAAGAAACAGAGAGTGGAGTGGTGGTTGCCAGGGGCTAGGGGTGGGAGAAACAATGAAATTTTGGTCAAAGGGTACAACTTCCAGTTATAAGATGAGTTAGTTCTGAGGACCTAGTGTACAGCATGGTGACTGTAGTTAGCAATACTGTATTATACACTTGAAAGTTGCAAAGACAGTAAATCTTAAATGTTCTCATCACAAAAAAAGAAATGGCAAAATGTGACATGATAGAAGTGTTACCTAACACTATGGTCATAACCATTGTGCAGTATACACGTGTATCAAATCAATACCTTGTACACCTTAAACTGATACAATGCTATATGCCAATTATATCTCAATAAAGCTGGAAAAACCTCCTTCTTAGTTTTTATGACCTGCTTCAGGGGACGGTCAGAAGGTCCTTCCTGCATATGCCAGTTCTCAAGTTCCTTCAGCTTAAAATATTCAACATGCCAAGGTGCCACATGTAGGGTAGCATGTCCTGAACCCCGTCACAGGCAGTGAAGAACAGTGATTCCCGAGAGATGAGAATTAAATGAAGTGAGCCATAGGCTGTCCCAGCTCACTGCCTGGAGAGATTTTCCAGACTTTAGTGCAGAAAGGAGGAGCCCTGGAACAGCCCACTGGTCTCTCTGAGTTGAGAAGACACAGCTGGAGCCCACGAAGACCGAGGCGGCTGGGGTTCCCAGGACGGTCACAGGAGAGACCTGCACAGACAGGGTTCTGGAGCTCTGCAGAGGCCCTCCCTCCAGTCTCCCGCTGACTACTGATCAGCACATGGATATGAGAAAACCACCCACTGTCAGAAAGGAGCCACCCTAAAGGATTAGAGGAGGCAAGAGTTTAAGCTCACAGCGTAGCTGCATAATGATATCAACGGGGTTCAGGACACACCATCTCAAAATATGGCGCCCTAGCATACTGAGTATCTTAAGCTGAGGGAATTTGAGAAATGGTAGGAAGAACTCTGATCCCTGCTTCTCCCCTGAAGCCGGCCATAACACCCTCTTCTGAGAAGGCCCTTCTTAGACCCTCCTATAAGGAGCATCCTCGTCTCTGAAGACAGAGCCATCCTCAGCTCAGACCCTTCTGTCAGACACGCTCTTCCATTTTCATCAGACCCAGTAGAAAACCCTCAGGCATAACTGTTTCTTTAGGCCTTTACTTCCTTATGAAGGCTCCTGTGCCATGTAAGACTTGCATTAAATAAATTTGTATGCTTTTTTCTTGTCATTCTGTTTTTTCTCAGCCCAATGTACAGGGCCCCCACCAGAGAACCCAGTAGGAAATAGAATTTTTCCTCCCCTACAATGTATTGTTTCAAAAAGATTTATTTAATTGTAAAATCTGGAACTACACTTTTGAGAAAAACCTAAGATACTCCCAATCATTTCCCATTATTTACTCCTTAAGCTTTTACCAGTAAAGTACAAAATAATTCATTTAGTAAAAATAAAATCTGCTTTCAAGGAAGTTTGTTTCTATACCTAATCTCCATTCATCTCTGATGCACTCCCTCAGCCTGACTAGATCCAGCGGTTAAACACGCCCACCCAGAAGGATGCTTCTCACATTTGGAAGGAAGTAGAGACACAGTTAATTGTGCTCCTTCCCCCTGGCTGCCTGCCAAAAACAATCACAGTTCAATATCACAGCTTCCCCTTCAGAAGTAATTAAGAAGTTAATCTTACTTAGAAAACATAATCACCCAGAAGGCCAACTTCTCTACTCATCATGAGTTAAAGCTCAAAGTCAGAGAAGCAGCACCACATTCACAAAGAACAACCCAATAGTCCTCCTAGCTATCCCATCACCACCGTCTGGGAATGTGGAGCCCATCACAGCCCTTCAGTCACTGGGAACCAAGCCTCCCCAGCTTCTCTGAAGCATCAAGAAGCAGGGGAGCTGAAGACCGTCAAGGACACTGGGACAAGTCAAGTTCCCAGTCCGTCAGGAGCAGGGATGACGTCTCAACAGACAAGGAGCCTTCCCAAGCTCAAAACTACAGAATATTCCTGCACTGCTCCTGACAACCTGCCATGGGCGAGGTACTCATCCACTCCTAATCTGCCAGCATCAGTCAGTCATCAGCAGGGGAGCTTCTGCTTCACCTGACACTGGTCCAGCAGGTGCCTACTGTGTGATTTCTCTTACGTATTTAACACGGAAAGCATCTCCATCCTCAGACTCATTACCCATATCCATGAAGGGAGCCAGATGTCTTCCGGAATGGATGTATCTTTGGAGAAGGCACCCACACCGGGTTAGAAAGGCGCTGCCCTCTCTGTATAGTGGTCCTCAGCGCCTAACAGGCTGAACACAATTGAAAGTCAGACTTCTCCTAAAACTACAGACCTGTGGCCATCTGAACACACCATCTTTGGGGGAACTGTATTCTTTCCGGAAGTCAACAGCCACTTTACCAACCTATTTTCTCTCCAAGCTGGCTCTCAGAGCAAATTCTGAAATTCTTAAGAACAGTGCAGGAACTGAAGGCATTTGAAATTGAAATTGCAACAGCAGACCAACTCCAACACTAAGGCCAGTCAGCTACGGTCGGACTCTTCCTAGTTAGTTAATGGCCCTTGGAGCCCCACTGTGTGCACAGCACTACACTGAAGACTGTCGGGTTTCCAGAGGGGACAGCACTGTCTCCGTACCTCACATCCTGTGTTACAGGCGGCCTAACCGCAGCTGCTCCTGAGCCTTGGCTGAATCACGCATTTCTACCACTGCAGGAGTGGAGGCGGCCCAAAACAATTCTTCTACCCATCTACCCACATCCGTCTCGTGAGTTTTGCCTCATCTTTTGTGCATTTGGATTTTACATTATTAAAAGAAAATCAACATGCTCCTTTTTAAAAAAAAATCCCTCGGAAAATAAACTGACGGTTTTCCTTCTCCTATGTGCCTTATGACGAGTGGCTCCCCCAGGTGACTTGATAGGTAATTGAATTTCATATGAAATTTACCAAACAAAGGTCTGACGTGCTCTGCAGAAGATGCCATGTAGCCCAAATCCCCACTCGCCTGCCTGTGGCTTTCAAACATGATGCCGCATAGAGAATAGGGGAGGACTGCCCCCTCAGTGGTCTGCAGAATCTACAGGGAAAGCCCAACAATGACCAAATCAGTGGGGATTCACAGGGAGCTGTCACCCACAAATCCCGGCTAGGGACCCATCACCTGCACAGTTCAATAAAAGGCCCCTCAAAGCTGCTGCTTTATACAAGCCCATGACAGGGACACTCACGAGAATTAGAGGAAGTACTGCTATGATCTAAAAACAGTACTCTTTTATCATAAGCCTGAGACTAGTAAAATAAGAGGCTAGGGAACAGAGAATCCACCACAGCTAAACATACCCAACAAGAACTCTGGATTGTCGCTCATTGTTACTTCCATGTTTACATACTTCTTCCTCCTTTTTGCAATAATTAAAGGGGAATTAAATTGTTGGTTCCAATTGCAAAGCTCCCAATATTTTATCAATAAACAGTTACTGGGCACCAACTCCACGCCGGACATTGCTGTGGATTCCAGGGAAGCCAAGTGGAATGCGACTCTCTCTGTTCTGCAAATTTCTTAGGAGTAACAGTCCCCGGCTAAATTCTACAGAGGTTTTCTCAGTAAGTACACAGCTTGTATTTTTTAATTCTTTTAAAATTTAACTGCTGAAAACAAACGAAAGAAAACAAAAGAGAAAACTACAAAATTGTATGCACTAAACACAGCTGCAAAAACGCCTCTGTTGTGACACGTATCTTAACCAGCTTAGACAGCGCCTTTGGTAGGACGTGGGTAACGAAGCACGCTTGGAGAAGCAAACCCTGACCCAGTTCTATCAGTAACTAACCGCTGGAACCTGTTATTCTTTCTCTCTTTCCTCTTCTGCCCTCTCCCTCACTTTCCAATAAGCCAGCCGAAATATTCAACCACTGGATTACTCCCATTGAAGAGGCTGCTGCTCCAGATATTAATGTCTATAAAAATATTATCTCCCAGTAAAATCCCCCCACTCTCTCAAAGGTAAGCAGGGATGTGCCCATTCCCTTTGTATCTGCTCCCCCTAAGCTGCAAGGGCCTCCAGGGATCCCACGATCCTTGGCACCGATTACAACACACGATGCACACCAGCTACAAGGCAGTCAATGAACGTCAGCGTCATGAACTTCCCCTCCATCATCTAGCTTAATATCTCTACATGCGACATGCTGGATTTTCACTGACTGGCTGATACAAACGCCTAATTTGCCAATTATTAGAGGAAAAGTGTTACTATCAAGTTTGCCCCACCATTGTTCAGGCTGCTTTGCCTCAGTCTGGCAGAAGTCAGGATACACAGCAAGCAGAAGCAAACACAGTCACAGAACACTCACCCCTCACCCACTGTCCTCTGCTCTGCCTTCCACTCCCTGTAGCAACCACTCACTCAGTATCTGCCCACCATCATGGGCTGAACACTAAGGCCCCACAAACAGTCTGATGACTGTACCAACCATCATGGCAAGAAGGGGCATGTGCTCATGTTCAGAAAGAGCCTGGCGAAGGCACAGAGAGGGGACCACTGGGGACTGAACTTGCTGCCTGACGTCTGGCTGGCTGGCCATTCAAAGGGTGCAAGGCACCCATGGTGCTCATCCACTCCTGTAGAGGTGCCGTTCCTACAGAACTTGCCTTCCAACTGCATGATTTCTGAGCTACGGGGCTCTGAAAGAGATCCTCACCCCTCAGGACAGACTCTGTGAGCATCTGTACATCCTGCACGCTGCACTAAACGTCACACGCATAGACCCTGACACTCGCAGTCAGGTCCAAAGCTTGGCAGAATTTTCCTTAAAGGGCCAGACAGTGAATGTTTCAGGATTTTCAGGCCATACGGGCTCTGCAACAGTCACTCAACTTTGCATGAAGTGTAAAGCGGCCTTAGAAAGTGCATAAACTATTGCACAGGGCTGTGTTCCAATAAAGCTTTATTATCAACACTGGCGGCTGGCTGGGTTGTGCCCTCATGATTTAGTTTGGAAGTCGCATCTGATCCACAACTGAGGCACATTTGTTTTTAAATGTAAAGCAGTGAGATCTGTGTTAAGGAAAGCTTCCCCCTTGTATTTGTATAACATTTCAGAAATTACGAAGCTCTTTCATGTATGATGACTCAAATTTCGTCTCATACCAGCCCTTTGCAGGGGGAAGGTCTTAATATTCTCATTTTATAAGTGAGAAAACTGAGGCTCAAATAAATTAAAGAACTTGCTTTAAGTCACTCCACAGCGAGGGGCAGAGCCAGGATTTGAGCTTTTGTCCAACAGTTAGAGCTCACAGGTACTCACCAGGCCACCTCCTCTCCCTTCAGGGAAGACACCAGCCTACAGTTCCCAGGGTCCTTTGCAGTTAGGTGTGGCCACACACTTGCGTCAGGACAGTGGAATTTAGGCCTCGACCATTTAACGCTTCCTGCACAATGGGACTGGCTTTGTGGCCTAGTGGTTGAGTTCCCACACTCCACTTTAGCAGCCCCGGGTTCACAGGTTTGGATCCTGAGCGTGCACCTACTCCACTTGACAGCCATGCTGTGGTGGGATCCCACTTACAAAATAGAAGAAGATGGAAATAGATGTCAGCCTAGGACGAATCTTCCTCAACAAAAAAAAATATATATTTTCTTTGCCCCTTTCAGCTGGCTGGAAAGGGGACAGTTATGGGCCACCTTGTGAGTCACATGTTGACAATGGCAGAAGCACAGACAGAAGGAGCCTGAGTCCTGAATCTCCACCAGGAAGAGAGCCGCCTACCCAGGAACGCCTGCATGGACCAGGATTAATGCTGAGATGCACTTTCCCTGCCCCAGCTGCTGGCATCACCTCCAGGACTACAGCCGGCACTCGGCACCAGGGTTGTTAGCATTCATTGCAGAAGAGAGCCACACAGCAAGCGAGCAGGCTGATGGGGCAGAAGGGGTCATACCTGAGACAGGAGACACGTCAGGAAGAGCAAAGGGCACCTTTCAGAAAGAACACACTGTTCTCCACGGTAGGACAGAAAACCAGCAAAGCAGTGGAGGAGCGGACAGAGCAGGGGAGGACTCGGGACACGGCCAACACAGAGGACGGGAGGGGTGGGGACGGCAGTGGAGGGGCGGGGACGGCAGTGGAGGAGCAGGCCGAGCAGAGGGAAGACTCAGGACACAGTGACACAGAGGACAGGAGGGATGGGGACGGCAGTGGAGGGGCGGGGACGGCAGTGGAGGGGTGGGGATGGCAGTGGAGGGGCGGGGGGACGGCAGTGGAGGAGCAGGCCGAGCAGAGAGAGGACTCAGGACACGGCCAACACAGAGGACGGGAGGGGTGGGGACGGCAGTGGAGGGGCGGGGACGGCAGTCCCTCCTATCTCCCAGGGAGGTGGAGGCCCTGGGGGGCAGTGGGACCACCTGGAGGTCTAGGAAGGCACTGGCCTAGTCGCAGCAGAGCTGTGAGCCCCCTCAAAGATTGTTCTTTACACAACCTGAGTTTTAAACAAACGATCTGTCTTCTGTTTATACGTGTAATATTTGCTACTTACAAATGTACAAAGAATGAAGAAGAAAATAAACCCTACACGATCCCATCATCAAGGATAACCAGTATTCCTATTTCCAAGCATAAAAGCATGAGATCACTTTACCTTTTTTATGCACATACACTTAGACATTAAGAATAATGAGCATATAGCATTTTCCATTGACTGTCACCTTGGGCACCTTCTCGTGTCAGTCAACACAGATCTTTGTCTCATTGTGCGTAGCTGCACCATCCCCATGCATTTTATTCCACATCCCATATTCTCCCCACTAGCAAAGCCCTGGGGAAGTCCTGGGCTGCAACCTCCAGTGCTCTCCCTGGCACCAGTGTCCCTCCTGTCTCATGGGGACAAAGAAAAGATGATAAAGTGAAAAAGAGAACAGCTGCATGTGAGAATGGGGAGCGTCCCAGCAACATGAATAAAAGAACAAGAAAGTAAATTGTGTGTTGAGTAATGAGAAACTGAAGGCAGGAGTGTAAACTTAGCATTGTGTTCAGAAGACAGGAATAACGGGGCACAGGATAAATAAGCAGCACCATAAAACGAGAGGAAAAAAACACGCATTGATCAAAGAAATTTTAAAAAAATAGAAAACAGCAAATAATAGCTAGAAGCCAAAGAATTATAAAAACTGCTTTATAAATGAAACATATTCTACATTTTCTATGAAAAACAAAGGAAATGGGAAAACTAGGGCCGGGAAGTCCAAAAACAGAAAGGAAGACCGCGTGGAGAAGAGAATCGGCCTCCGCACGCGAGAAGAGAGCCGGCCCCGCCCCCCGAGCCCCACTGTGCCGGCGCTGCACCCCCGCTCCTTCGGGAAAAGAGGCGTCAGTGCGACACAGGAACAGGTGCGCAGACAGCGAGGGCACACGAAGGTTCAGCAGGACCGCACCCCAGGGTCACACGAGGAGTGCGGCCAACCCTGAGTAAGACTGAAGTTAAGCCGTAACCACGCAGCTCGAGACCTGATCCCCGCACCGCAGTCTGTCTGCTGCTGCTCAGGACGCCCCCACGCCAGCCTCTCCGATTTCCCGGCTGACTTTCTGGCCTTGTCGTTTCTCAAACCACTGACGAGAACCTGAAAAAAGAAACGACTAACTAAAAAGCATACAAAAATCACAGCATCAGGAAAGTGTAAAATAATGGAAGCTAGGCCTAACAACCCACCCCACCCCACCCCCGCGGAGGGCGCCCCCACGAGAGGAGCTGGCCTGGCCTGCCCGCGTGCACGCTGCGGGAGGAGCGTGCAAGGGCCCGCGGGCCCGTGCTTGTCACTCTCCTCGCTGATCCCTGACAACGCCGTGCGGCTCGCGCTCCCCTCGGGCACACGCGTAGACACGTGCGCGCTCGCGTGCACGCGGGTCTCGGGTCTGAGGGGCGGGAAAGGCAGTGACGGCCTCCGTACTGCTCAGTATGACCGGTACACTCGACTTTTAACGTCTTCAGGCACAACTTCGGACGTTTAGAACAAGGAGTAAAGAAAAGGCAAATGATGAGGAACTCAGACTCCAGGGAGAAGTGCGAAGGGAGCCGGCTTCTGTCTCCGCCCTTCCTCTCTCCGGACTGGTGCCCACTCGGGCCCCTGAGCCCTGCCTCGTACTCCCTCTGCTTCGATCTTCCCGCCCCTCCCTGGAAAGAGAAAACCCCGACATCGGTTTTAAAGAAGAGCAGAAGCAAGAGGTCCCCGGTCAGACAAAGACCCCGCCCCGCCGGCCCTTCCAGCATCGTCGGACCCTGCTCTGCGGAGGACGAGAGACGCCCCGACACCTGTCAGGACCTCAGGCACCAGGGCTCACTCAAGCAGATCACACTGCATCTTCGCCTGTGGTTCCTTCACGGCACTTCGCTTTTTCCTAAAATACCAACTTTATGTCACCCATCCACTGCAAAGCTTACCATTTTCTCCCTTCTTCGTTAGATCCAGCCCAACTCCTCTGCGGGCTGTTAGACTCCGGCGTGATCCGGCCCACCTCACAGTCCTGCCCGGATCCCACAGCAACCTAGGCACCTGTTCCCCACTCTCCCGTCCGTCTCTCACCCGGGAGGATCCACGTTATAAGGGAACGCAGGCCCACCAGCTGGGGAAAAGCCTGTGCAGAAAGCAGGAAGGTAACCCTCAGGGGTCTTTGTGCGGCTGGTGGAGAACCTTCTCCAGAGAAGCAGTCAATTGCTTCCTGCTGTGAATCTTACCACCTCCAAGAAACTCACAGGAGTTCAGACTGGATGTCAGCTCTACCAGTGACAGTGTGGCCTAGGGCATTCATGTAGCTCCCTGCACCTCAGATTCCCCATCCCAAAAATGAAGACAACCACCCTGCCTTAGGGAGCTAAGGTGAACACTGCTAGTTGTCACAATTATTATTAGGTACTCAATTTTTTCTAATGAATTTGATGCCATCATCTGGCATAGAAACATCCAGAATCTGTTCTTTTCTTCAGATACTATCTTTTGAAGCAGAATCCTTAATTAAAATTAACTCTGCTCTGGTGAGCCTTTATATACCCAAAATAATGTAAATTTATGTAGCCATAGTACATAAACTTTGCTTACTGATATTAAACTTTTAAAATCAACCTATGATCGAAACATGGAAGGAGTAATTATAAGTACAGAAAAAGAACGGAGAAACTATTATATGTGAGAGAAGTTAGGAGGGATAAACGAGAGAAAGAACAGGTAAGGAGTGCAGTGGTCACTCGGAGTATTTCTGTTTGGCAGACCAGGACACAAAAGTGTAAGTGAATTGGTAGTCACAAAGGGGACGGGCCAGCAGACTACTGGAAGAGGCACAGGTGGCAGAGGTGAGTTCGTTCATCTGCCATGGAGGAAAATCGACAGATAATATCCAAAATTGAGAAACCAACGAACAGCAGTCTGAGTACATATTTAGAGATATGAAAGTAACACTAGACCCTATAAAAAGGAAGTCAAAGAGTGGCAGTGGTCTGTTTGTTTGGGAAGGGAGTGGAGACATCCAAGAGAGGGAACCAGTGGTCTGTTTGGGAAGGGAGTGGAGACATCCAAGAGAGGGAGCCAGTTCTTCTGTGCCACTGTGTTTAAAGTTTAACCGTCTTTAAAAGTAAGAAAAGTCAACTGAAAAACAAATCTATTCACAATACCAACTAAAACGGCAAGAATAAACCTAACAACAAATGTGGGTGACCCACATGAAGAAAACTCTAGCTCCTGACATAAGAGGCCTAACACAGAGCGACTCCCGCTACATTCCCAAGATGGGGGACCAACGCCTCGAAGCTGGTCCTTCTCCTCTGTTAATGTATAAATGCGATGCAGTTCCAATCAAAGATCCCAACAGGATTACTTCTGGGACCAGTCAAGCTCTTTCTAAAACTCATCTGGAATAGAAAGTACATGAAAAGAGTCAAACACTTTTTAATAAGAACAACGATGGAGAACTTGCCCTAACTTCAAATAAGAAAGTAGACTAGCAGATCTGTGGGGCAGAATAAAGCACAGACCCTCATGAGTGTCACCTTCTTCATTAAAAAGGAAAGAGCCATTTTCAACAAAAACAAAGTTAAACACCAAGAAACGGCCCCGACCTCCCTACTCTAACACGGAGTTTGGACTGATTCATAAGCAACACGACAATGTTCAAACCAATGTCCACAACCTAAAAAGGGTGAGTTGGGTTCTCTGAGCTACTTGGGGAGGTGAATTTTTGTTCTCTGTGAAAGAACAGAGATGCTCATAACTAGGCACAATTCTGTCCAATGAACAAGAGGTCGCAAACTTAGTAAGAAGAGAAATATTCCACATCCTCTCAGGCAATACCTACTTGTAGCTAATTAGCCCGACTGCGCAACAGTGACTGGATAAAAAGCGTACGCAGAGGAAGCAGGGGCGTGAATTCTGGGCAGCCACGATCAGGGGCAGAGGACACCTGTGTGGACTTGAGAGTCCAGTGTCTTCTTAAGAAAGAACATCTAAGCCAAGAGACTTCAGTTGAGACCACCGTGTTCTCACCTGTTCACCGCAACAGCCTGCTGGTCTCCTCGCGCCCATCCCTCTAAACCGTCGTCAGAGAGATCTTTCTGAAATTCAAATCAGATTACTCTCTCCCCAGCTTAAAACCATTTGCTTTTTTTTCTTGTATAATGTCCAAATTTCTTCACTGCCCTGGCCTACTTCATCTTCGATTCTTGCTTACCTACCTCATATAATCCTTCTTATCCTTCAAGGCTCAGTTCAAACGTCACCTCCAGAAATCTTTGCTGACCTCCCCTGCTTGAGGCGCCACTGGAGTGCCCTCTATCACGGTGCCACCACAACCACAGTCACATGTCTTTCCACTAGACCACGAGTTACTGGAAAAGAGGCCAACGCTTTGGCTCATCTTCAGATCCCCAACCAGCACCTTGTATATAAAGCAATCAATACATCTTTGATATCTGACATATTTGATTATTAATTATTAGCAGTTAGGGATTCCACCAGAAATTCTCAATTTTCCCCTCCCTAAAAATGGCCTTGTAAGAAGAATTCAAATGATGTAACAAGAGGGAAGTCACAAGTATCTAAACGTTTAGCATCTCCTAAAAGCGAAAATCTGTGTGACTGAACAGAGTGGATGCAGCCATCAATATCTGGAGTTGGAGGGCTCGATTCCAGCCACAGGTCTGCTCCTGTCTTGGAGAAAATTGTGCAGCCTGCTTTTTTCCTAAAAAAGAATGAAACTGCTATGGTTTCTTCCTGCTCTAGAAATCTAGGGCTTGCTCCCACACTGACAGCAGCCCTCCCTAACCATTCATACAAGGTGCGCACACTGCTGGCATGCAGGCTAAACTAAGCCAAGGGGAGAATCAGTAGCAGGAAGTACCTAGGTTCTAGGTCAAAGTGCTTTTTATTTGTACTCCAGAACAAATATAAATTCTTTTCAACTAAAATAGACAAAATGTTCATTATTCTTATTTCCATGGCTATATCATCTTACATTTCTGTGGTCCCTTTTCATCTATTCTCATAACCTTGTGAAATAAGCAGGAAAGCAGTACTCTCTTGTTACTAAAAAGGAAGTTGGATTCAGAGACATAACAAGATTATGAAGACACTTCCCTTCATGCCTGCAGCGTGCTCTGACTGCTGTGTTTATATTGCGACTCAAGTCCCTACGTATTCAGTGCTGTTTCCAGAATCACTAAGACGCCTTCTCACTCAGCGGTTTAACACATTAGATTAAATTATGAGGCAAATAATAACAATAGTAGTAATTCCCTAAGTATATACATAAATATGAAACGTAGGAGCAGATAGGAGTTTTACACTTAATAGACAGTTTAAGACTAAGATGCACCATCCAAACTCAGGTCCCTCTCTTTGGTCTTTTTCAACTTTGTATTCCCATCAATTAAAACCACTTCTACTAACGTTACTGTTTAATAAGGCAACCCAGATTTCATGAGAATTCAGAATCTCTTAATTTTACGTACTCAGAAATGCTGTTGATCTACATAATTTTAAGATGTTCCACTTAAAACCGATTTGAAATTCAGAAGAAAGGTTTCTTAAAAATAGTCTTGCTACCCACTAAGACGATTTTAATACCAAGATGGGGAGTAAAGGAATTTTTTCACTCAGCAAAGTAAATCATTAAAATAAATAATTGAAAATCTATTAAGTAAACATGAAGTATGCTCATTAAAAAAGTCTCTAAAAAAGATCATCTGCATGCAAAGACATCTACCTTCAAACAACACTCCTTACGTGTGTCAACTTTAAAAGCCTATACCACTGGAAAAATTCATTCAAATTTCCATAATGTTTCCAGAATTAAAGCTCAATTTTAACTCTAATCCTAAAGATCACTTTAAGCGATGAAAGTAACAGAAGTCATTTTCATCACTGCCTCCATGAGTGGACAAGAGGCAATCCTGACAGCGTGCTCTGCAATTCAATCTATGCCCACAGTCAGCACACAGAGGAGTCCCAAACACATTAAGAGACAAAACTCTAAATGGACAATCCTCATGACAAAATGCCACTCTATTTCTGAATAAATGCTCCTTCCAAGGCTTAGAAAACTCAGCTATCCTCAGAAAATCTCAACCGTGGTCTAGTTTATATTTTGAATAAAAAGCAAGCACGATGCTGGCTCTGTGGACGCGGCACACGGGAGCTGACAACAAACCAGCCACGGTCTCGAGACAGGCTCTCCAAGGGAGCCTGACGTGACAAAGTCACAGCTGAGCACTCACACAGGAATAAGCTGAAGTGACGGGCGAATTTCAGTCTGAAGATGAGTTTAGAAGACATTTCTTACCTGTCATTTATCCTGTCTGAGCATGCAGGAACACTGCTTACAATTCAAGAAAAACCTCTGTATATTTTTAATTTCTGATCTCCTAACTCACTTGAAGACGTTCCTCTCGTGCTGCTGAGCTGACAGGCTCTAAGGACACCAGACGCACTCTGCCTCCATTTTATCCATGCTGGATATTTATGCCATTTCCTTTTATAAAGTTAATGATTTTCACTATTCACAACTATCTTTAATGGATACAAATTGGGAGTCTTCAGTCCCGATTATTGTAGAAAGCTAAAATATAGCTTTATCCATCATTATTCAAACTAAGACTTGACAATGTTTAAATTAAAACCCACTGTTTATAAGTGTCAGACAAATGAAATTTTTCTGCATGTCTGAATCCTTGACTTGTAACCTAAGATTACAAATCGTTTTGACCCCTTTATTACAATGATCCACTTCCAATTTGTCAGCATGCAAATTCTACCATTACAAAAGTACACATTTGCAAGAAAAAACACTTCTGTCTAATCACAAATACTTTGTTACCTTTTCATCTCATATTGAAATATAATATCTCAAATATGTTGCCAAGAGTTCAAATGAATCTTTAACTTAAGGAAACATGAAATAAAATACGAAATGCTTATCTCTCACTAGAACTATTACACTTACCTTAAAATTAGTTGTATGACTCTTACCTTTTTCTGGACTTAAGTTTTTATACACTTCAAGGTCTGCCATTAAATTTAATATTGCTGCACATTATTGGCAAGAGCAGCAGAGTTCTCTGTAAGGCAAAGCCTTTTCCTGACACACAGCTCCAACAAGGAAAAGAAAAAAGGCAGAGAAATCCTTGGCAGCCCCAAGAACTTGGCTCATGCTGCCTTTTATGGCATAATAGGATCTTCACAGTTCAGGCTGTAGAGCGTGGAGAAAATAAATCCATGAGCTATGATTATAGAACTTTGTCCCAAAGTGAAAAGCACAGGCAGAGGAGAACGCTGGCAGCCTCTGCGCAGGCTGCCGCTTTATGGGAACGCAGGCGCTGCTACGCCGGGTGAGAGACCTGCCGCTCAGAGAGGCGCTTCGAGCCCACCGGGCATCATGCACACGAATGCCGGGGAAGCACAGGTCTTAACCATCAGAGAAGCCCTCTCGCCTACAGAGGGCACTGAGAAACGCCGATCACCACGGTGGGCAGTGACGCAGACTGAATGCAGAAAACGAACACGCACACACGGACACACACACATGCTCGGAGCCAGACATCACTCCACTTGAGGCAGAAACAATCCATTAAAAACAAGCCAGGCATGGTGCTCTGCACACTGTCATGTGCAGGTGGGGACACACACGTGCACTGACAGTGCTGAACCTTCCCTGGGTTTTCGTCCTCGTTCCACACACAGACAGAGCAGTGGTCACAGAGAGGGCTGGACTGTCTCCAGCTGAGAATGAATGAGGTTATAGTCTCAAACACTGACGCTGGGAGGGCTGCTTCTCAGGGAACAGCCACATTCCCGCAGGCAAGTAGATGAATGGGTCTGAAAAAGCCTGTTTTTAACGAACGGACCAGCATATTGTAAGAGTACGACTCCCCCTGAAGTATATATAAGCATATTCTGCATGTTTAATCAACTTCTTCACAGAGACAGTAGATAGAGAGACTGACCGACTTCACAAGCTGTTTACAGCAGCGTTGCATGTATGACTTGTAGGTCTCTCATCTTAAGCATCAACACACTGACTCCCGGAGTTCTCCTTCTAAAATCACTCCCTCCCACCTCTTTCTTCCGCTGCTTCCCGTGGCCAGCACCTCCCATGCTGTTCACGCCAGTGCAGACCCCTCTACTCCCTCCCCACAGGACCACCCAGCCCAGACGCTAACCCACCCTCCTCGAAGGAGCCAAGCTCCACCTCAGTCCCATTCACCTGTTTCCCAATTCGCAAACCCCACGATTTATCCTAAAAATACTCTTGAGAAATCTGAATTTCAAGTGGGGGGGGGGGGACACACAATTAGAATATGCTTCTTGCAAGAATGCATCCAAAATGCATGTTACACAACTGCACAAAACGGCAGTTACGAGTTCATGAGCCCACCTGCCTGGGTTCAAATCCTGACTCTGCCACCAACCAGCTGTGTGACCTTGGGCAGATAACTTAAGTTCTCTGTGTCTTGGTTTCCTTCTTGGTACAACAGGCATAACAACAGTTCTCACTTCAAAGTGTGATTGTAAGAATTAATTTAATATACATAAAATGCTTAGCATCACAACTGTATTATTTTATCATTATTATGCTCTTATTATTAGTCTTGAAATCCTTTACACCAACCCAGAAAAGCAGTGAATTCACTGGCTAATCTGATCTAACTGGTACTCTGAACAGAGTGGCACCCCAAGATTTGAGATATCTCACGAATTCCCACTCCTGGTAAATAATTCACATGCGTGATACTCCCAGATAATCTTACACAAAAAGACGGTTATGTTTCCATAACGCAAAACACATGCCAAGCGATGGATTTCTAGCTCCTTTGTTTCCCACTCAGTCCAGAAAACAGATGGAGACCACGGGGCCCCACAGGAGCCTTGGAAAACCTCCTCCTTTTCCTCCCAAAGATTGTCCACAGTGGTCCTGTGACGCCCACATGAGGGAGGGCCGGGTGGGGGCAGGCCGCGCCTCGCCCTCCTCACCCGCAGGGCGTCTCCTCCCAACAAGGCCTTCACCCTCTGGGTCCTGAATCTCCAGGCTCCTCCCTGGAAAGGCTGGTGTGCAGGTCAGACGGGGAGCCTAGCACCACAACAATGGGCCGTGCCTCGGTTCATCAGAATGGCGCGGGGGCACCTTTGAGGACAGGCCAAGCCAAGCCCGCGGGGCGAGCACTCAGCGGCTCCAGGGGCAGGCGGGCGAGCTTCTAAGGAGCAGGCACAGCCCAGGAGTACACACCTGACCACCCAGGAGCACTCAGGAACTTCTGAGGGCCTAAAAGCATCTCCGCCTCACCAAACACCCAGCTCTTCCACAGCGGCAAACACCCTGCTGTGCAGCCTCTGGGAAGAGTCCTAACACTTACACACCTGCGCAAGGGCGGGCGGGGCCCTGGACGAACGGCCACATGGTCCCTAACCACCCCCAGTATCGTCTCCGGCCAGCAGGGAGGCCAGCAGGCCTGGGGGTCAGTGGTCCTTCCTCTGACGGTCACCTCAACTACTGCACAGCTTTAGAACCTCCACTTGAGACCAAGCAACTTAGTGCTAGCCCAGTACTTGCACCCAGTAGGCGTCTCACACACCCTCACTAGCTTTCTCCACTTTTAATCATTAGCCCTAACATGGAATCATCTTCCACCAATCAGATGAAAGAGGTAAGTGTCTCTGAGTTCAGCTTCTGAATTTAGGAGGAGGAAGGACTGCAAACCCAACTCACAGCGTCTCCCCTCTTTCACCTGAGCTCTGCTGCTACGTTCTTCAAGGGCCTCCACACAGTAACTTCAGCGTCAGACGGAGCTTTCTCCTTCCTCAGTGCGTGACCTTGGGTAAGTTATGGGTAGGGCGGCCACATAAAACAGGACGCCTGGTTAAACCTGAATTTCACATAAACGAGAATTTTCTAGCATAAGTATGTCCCACACAATATTGCCTGCATTTTTATTGGTTAAATCTGACAATCCAGCTGAGGGGTCTCTCTAAGCCTAAATATCCTCGTCTGGGGACTGTGGTGCCCACCCCAACCCCGAGAGAGCACTGCTGAAGAGTAAGTGAGCTGGCATGGGCCAAGCCCCAGAACCTGGACGAGTGAGTAGTCAGTAGCTACAAGTTGAGTGAGTGGCCACTCCAATCACAGGTTTGACGTAACATCATTTCATCAAGTCTCGTGTTGAAGAGGTGAACCATACTCTCCCCACACCTCAGCCGCAGCAGGTGGGTAACTCTGAACCAAGACCAACACAATACATGCAAAAGTAACACATATCTACCCCCAAGTCCAGAGAAAGCCTGCTGGACACGAACACAGCAGCCACACCACTTCATGAGACAACCAGTACGAAAGCTACCGTTTACCAAACACCACACATTTCCTTCTCTAGTATTCACAGAAAGTCTGCAAGGAGATGTATCAGGACCCATATTCAAAAGGTAAAGAAACAGACTCGAGTTGGACAAGATGGCGCAGCTGCACTAGACCAGGGGTCAACCAAGGTGGCTCCAGGTGAAGCCATTCCACGCCTCGGGCCATGGGAACCATCTGCAGGCTTCAGGCCTAACTTCAGAATCCCTCATTTTTCCAGGTGGAAAATATCCCCACCAACTCCAGAAGCTGTCAGTGCCTCTGGCACAGAAACACAGACACTTAAGAAGAAAATAGCCTGCAAAGCCATCATCCAAACTACCCTTCAATTTTCAAAGCACCTGCACAGTTTTCTGTACATGATGCAAAGTGGTACAAAAGCAAGCGGGACAAGCAGCAGCTTTGCTGTGGGCCCCTGGGTGGTGCAGCCACACCCTCCGGCCCAGCCCTCCAGCCTCTGCTCAGAGCACGCGGGCAACGCTGGGAAGGTGCATCTCCCAGGACCCTCCCAGGCTGCTGGCGACTGTAATAGAGTGAAAAGTCATCAGGCCAGATGCAGCGAGATCCGTAAACATGTTTACACTTGTTTTAGTCAATAATCATTCCTGCTAGAATATACCATAAAGAAATCATCAGAAATATAAAAACCTTTGGACAAGGATGTTTCCTCAGTTATGACGATAACACCAGCAATCTAAATCAACAAGAAATGATTAAGCAAAATACACACTCATGCTTTCGAGTATCATCTGTCTATTAACAACGTTTTTAAGAGCCTGCAATTATCTGGAGAATGTTTAACATACTAAGTGAAAAAAGGACATAAACTAACTGTACAATATGATTTAACTACATAAAATATACGTGTATAGAAACATAGAATAAAGGCCTAGAAAAGTGTATGAAAAGATTAACAATGGGTATCTCCAGGTGCTTTTATTTTCTTCTTAAATTTAACTGCATCATTGCACACGCCTTATTTAACTCTTGCAACGCCCTATGAGGGAATGAGGTGTCAACCCTTCTCTAGGCTCAGATGTGGAAACTGAGGCAGGGAGCAGTCGAGCGCCATCCCTGAGCTGGCAGAGCAGATGCGTGAGGCCTGGGCTCTGGACCCCGAAGCCGGCTCCAGGGCAGGCCCCTCACCGCATAAGGTGGTGTGGACCTTGAGCACCTCACTTACAGCCCGCAATCAGCTGCTTCACCTGAAAGCCTCGCAGAACACGGAGCTTCCAGAGCTTAACCCGTTCAGGAAACTTCGCTGTGCACTCACCTACAAAGGAGGCCCCAAACCCTCCACGAGTCCTTCAGCCAGACCCGCTGTGTGATACAAACTCACGAAACCCCAGCCAGAATCCTCACGCGCACAAACACACAGAGCCGGATACAGGCAAACGTCCAAGAGGATGCCCCGGGGAGACGTCCCAGGACGAGCGAGATGTCTGCTCCCGTCACACAGGGAACCTACTGCGGGGTTCCGGCCCCTCCAAGACCCTGTGGAGCCCGAGCCTCCAGGCCATTCTGGGACACGGGGCACAGGCCTTCGTCAAACCTCAGGCCATCTGGACCCACTGGGCTGTCCCTGGAGAGGCAGGGGCAAACCAGCCTGCACCAAGCGAGGATGACACGGCCGCCTGAGAGCAGGAGACACCTTGGGGTCTGTCAACAACATCTGGGACGGTCCTGGACACCTGCCCTCAGTTTACATTAACTCGCCAACTAAAGCAGCTGTGCTCACTGCAAAGCTGGAGTTTAAGGGATTAAAAAAAGTATGGATCACAGTCAGTTCAAACAAGCCAGCACAGGACGTGCCTGCGGCCCAGTCCTCCAGTGACTGAGGGAGTCGCCCTCCTATGAACCGCAGCACTGTCAGCATCACCCTGGGAACCGCTGGCACCTCTGCACCGAGTCCGGGGAACAGAACAGAACAGCCACAAGTTCGTCTTCAAGGAAACGTCAGGGCCCCACAGACAAGGCGTGTGCGGCCGGGCTGGGTGCTCAGCAGCGGTCACAGTGACAAAGCGGAGCTTTGGCCACCTTCACAAAGTCCTCGAAGGAGCAGGACTCGGCACAGCCAGGCAGCCAAGGAAGCAGTGAGGCCCCTCAAGCATCCTGCTCGTACAGGAGCATACCCATTGCACAGGAGTGTCCCCCTTTCACAGCAGTGTCCCCCTTTCACAGGAGCGTCCCCCTTTCACAGCAGCGTCCCCCTTGCACAGGAGCGTCCCCCTTGCACAGCAGCGTCCCCCTTGCATAGGAGCGTCCCCCTTGCACAGCAGCGTCCCCCTTGCACAGGAGCGTCCCCCTTGCACAGCAGCGTCCCCCTTGCACAGCAGCGTCCCCCTTGCACAGGAGCGTCCCCCTTGCACAGCAGCGTCCCCCTTGCACAGGAGCGTCCCCCTTGCACGGCAGCGTCCCCCTTGCACGGCAGCGTCCCCCTTGCACAGGAGCGTCCCCCTTGCACAGCAGCGTCCCCCTTGCACAGGAGCGTCCCCCTTGCACAGCAGAGTCCCCCTTGCACAGCAGCGTCCCGCTTGCACAGCAGCATCCTGCTTGTACAGGAGAGGGAACCGAGCCTCCACAACCCTCCACAATCACAAACTAACAGTGGGACAAAACTGCCCGAAACTGGGCATTCCAACCCCAACACTATAGTCTTTCCCCACAGCATGCCTACGTGCTTTAACATATTGGTGCCAACTAGAATTACCTGCCACACAACAGAGCATAGCCAGGAACTTCAACTGCAAACCCAGTGTACTACAAACCTTCCGTGAGTGCAGAGGAAGACCCGGGGGATCCCTCCAAGGCCTGTGAAACTACACGGAGACAGTAGAGACCAGGGTCTCACCGGACAGCTGCCTCCACGGCTGTTCATTCATCAGTGGAGCCGTAGCTCTGCATTCTAAGGACACAGAGCACATCCCGCAGCCTCACACGCTGGTCAAGCCAGTCTGGATGCCCCCACATTAACAACCTGACACACATTAGTCGGCAGTAATGGCTATACATCTTTAGCATCTGAACCCCAAAACAAACAGTGTATTATCATGTTTAATTGTGCATGTCCACAGGACAGAGATGAGCCGCCCTTCATGCCAACTGCCTCTCTGAAATGATGTCTCCCTGATGAGTGACTGAGCTCCCTTCAAGACTCTTAGCCTTAAAATAAAAATTTCAAGATTTTTTTGAAAGACTTGACTATTTACTGGCTATGTCACTTTAAATTTTATAGGTTAGCATAAAAATTTATAGGCACATCACTGTCAGTTTGATGAAAATGTCAATATAATTCAAAATGAAATCCTTGCAGGCTCAGAGCTTCACTCCAGCTCGAGCTATCCACGAACCCACAACCCTCACAGGCCTGCAAGAAACCCAGAGACCGCAGCTGTGCACACGCGCACACTCGAGCAGCTTTTGGTGGAGGCTGGAAATATGAGAACTCGGCAGACACCTGGGTTTCATGAACTCATGTCCAGATACAAATAAACAGACCCAGACCTTACAGACCAGCATCAGCTCTACTGCCAGGGCCGATCGGTGTCAATTACAATGTTAACTGGAGGATCAACCAGACAGACAGGCACACGGGGACCTCTAATGACCATGGACAGTGACACAAAAACGAGTGTCTGCTGAGGCTGAAGCTTCAATTACATTCTCAGAACTTGAGTAGTGACATAGTCAAACCCCCATCGCCCCGGGAGGCACGTGTCCCCTCAGACAGGGACAGAGATGACCTCTACGCCTCCCCGGGGAGGAGGAGCTGGACAGCTGGAGGGAAAAGTCCAGAACAAACCCAAACGCTGCACACCAGCAAGGGTGGGCCGTGGGCTTACACAACCACACATGTGCGTGTCTGACACGCAACAGAGGGCATCTCAGCTCACCTGAGCCTGCCATCGCCACGTCCAACCAGAGGCAAGTGACCGTCTGCCCAGGCGCAGGGCCTCAGTCAGTGCAGCAAGGCACAGCACGCGCCTTCAGATGGAAGCACACGTGGTCAGCACGACGCAAACCCCCAGATGGTCACACTGACCCAGGACACTACGGACGCAGATGGGCCCGAGGAAAGCAGCACATGGACGGCCATAAGGAGAAGAAAGAGGAGAAGGTTGCAGATGACAGACAACCCCCTCCAGACGAAGGGCCTCTGAGCAAAAGGGCGTGAGAGCCACTCAGCTCCCTGACAGTCAGCAGCCACCAAAGCTCAGGCCAGACACAGAGACACATTTCTCACATGCCAGCTGGAGCCGAAGCCAGGCTAAGGACCAAGGTCCCCGCACATGGCAGGGCCACCGCCCGAGGTCCTCGTGCACAGAGAGACAGAGAGGCCACTGCCCGAGGTCCTCGTGCACAGTGAGGCCACCGTCCAAGGTCCCTACGGACAGCAAGGCCACCCATCGACTTCGGGGCTACCTGCCTCATTGCTGACCAGAGACTCTCTTGAGAACAGGTGGACATACACCCCTGAAGGACAAAAAAGAGGTGCATTCTTCTGAAAAGCTCTTCTTGCAGTGTCTAGGGAGGACATTTTAATAACAAAACGAGACCTTAAGGGAAATGATGACCTTAAGTGACCTGGGCAGAGATATCGCCCCTCTTTCTGGAAGAAACCACAGAAAGAGGTTGTACCGACTCCTCTGGGAACAGTTCTCAGCAGCCACAGCGCACAGCACTGTCACCACGTCTAAATCCCTCTACAGAAACAAGAAACAGACTCTGTCTCTTTCTCAATGAGACAGAAAGCGGCTGTTTGGCATGACTTCAGCATCTCACACCATCAACAGTCTCACACGGTCTCTTCTCCACTTCTTCAGTCTTTCTCCTTCTATTATTTTCCCAACAGTCCTGATGTATGAATTTTTTGTTCTGCCTAAAGACACCCCAGTGGCAGATGGGGCACAGCAACAGGGACAACCAGAACGTACGCTCCCTGCAAGCAGGACACGGGCATCCTGTCCCTGAGGTGTCTCTGAGGACACGTAGGTCAGCAGGGAGCAGTGAGCCTAGGGGCCCACCCGACAGACACTCAGGTCCACACAGTCCTCCAATGCAGGACAAAGCAGGACCAGACCCTGACAGAGATGAGCAGGGAGACTGTCAGAGCTGGGGCAGGAAGGAAGCCAGTCGCCTGCACTGTGGCACACGGTCAATCAGGCAGAGGATTAAGATGGACATGCAGTTCCCTTGAAACAAAAGGCATCAACTTACTAAGTTTTCCAAATGGCCTTCCCATTAGGATGAGCGAGAGAAAGCCTGTGGCACCAAAGGAGGGAAGAGCTCCTTAAGAGAGAAAGAGGAAGATTCCAAATCCAGAATAACCAGACATGGCGAGGTGCGGACAGGGAGCGGTTGGGAGAACATGACAATGGCCATCGGACATGGATCAGGAAGACCTGAGCTCAAATCCTGGTCCCACCAGGCTCAGCAGCCCGACCAAGCGACTTGAAGTCCCTCCAGGCTTCGACCTCCTCATCGACAGCAGGACCCGCTGTCACAGACCGCACAGCGCCCAGCCTGGGCCTGAACACTCCAAGGAGGACCAGCTGCACAACCTGCGGGTCCCAGGCAAAACGAAAATGGGGGGCTTTTTTTTTCCCCAAAAACTGAAGAATTTCAAGATCGCAACAGCAGAGCATTCAGCCCAGCGCAGAGCCCTCCTACACCCGGGCCTGTGCAGCTGCAGGTGGAGCTGCCCAACCCCAAGAATGTGGTGGGTTTACGAATCCTCAACATTTTCTCCATGTTTGTCACTCTCCTCTCAGGTCTGCTTCTCTGCAGAGATCAGCCAGAAAAAAAGAGAAAAAACACTCAAAAATAAGGGACCTTAAAAATAATTTAAATGGTCTTAACGTTAAATTGCCTTAAGTTGATGACTGAACTGTGACTATGTAAGGGATACCCCTATTCCTAGGAAGTGTACACCGAGAATTCAGGGGCAAAGAGCCATGCAGTGTGCAACATGTTCTCAAATTATTCAGAAAAAATAACGCGCATGTGTGTGCATGTGCACGTGTGCATGCAGAGAGAGGAGTGGGCACATAGAAGGCAGATGGGGTAAAGGTGGCCTGCGCACAGCACTGGGTGCAGGGTGCACGCAGGTTCTTGTACTCTCGTTCTTGGAACTCTTCTGTGAGGATAGAATGATTTCCAAAGGAAAAGCTACCATCACACAAGGGTCCTGCTGAGCTTGGGAGAGAAGGGAGGGAGGAGCAGGAAAAGCAGGGAAAGGCAAGGTGGGACTCTACACAGAGGGCAGCCGTGGCTCCCTTGTTAACTGCTGAGTCCCCAGCACAGAACCCAGGTCGACAAATGTTTAAGGCAAGAAGGAGAAAGGGAGCAAGATCTCGTGTCCAAACTACCCCGGGGACTAAGGACCCAGGGCAGGAAAACGTGACTGACAGTCCTGCCAATGCCTGGGAACAGGGAGCTGCCCCTTTAAGCACGAGACCCCAGGCTCCAGTGAGCACAGCACACAGTGTGGTGTGGTGTGTACCACGCATGGCACCGTGCGCGCCCAGGGCCCCCCTTCTCTCCATCAGTGACAGGCCCACGCAACCCCCCAGGGCCCACCTAGCATTCCCAGGCCTCAGGGCCCCCTCTGAGGAATGTGGGGCTGCTGACTCACTCACGATGCGCTGGCGCCTCTCACACGCCAGTCCTGATGCCACACGCCCCGTCCTCGAGCCCTCCTTCCAGAAGGGATCTCACAGCTGAGCGCACTGAATAACCTCTTGAGGGCTTTTCCAGCCCTGAAAACTCTACACAAAAACGTCAAAATCAAGCCTGAATGTCCCGGCATGACCACTCTCCCAAGCACTCGTGCAAACGCACACCCTGCTCAACGGTGGAGACACGCTCAGACGCCCACGTTCTCCACTCAGGAAAACCTCCACATGCACAGGCAGCGAAATGCTTATAGTTCACTGTGAAATTTCACAGTGAGAACGTAAGTAATTAAGTCTCTGCCAATAGTCAAGTCGATTTCAGCTGCCAAAATTCTTGTTCCTTGACAGCTTACACAAATAGCAAGAATGTCAAAAGTCTAACAAAGATCTGTAGCTAGAAAAACATTGTAAAAGACAGAGTGCCTTCCTAAAGCAATGAATTTATCAATGAGGGAAACAACTTTGAAGAGTGGATTAATGATTAGTATTAAAATTAAAACATCAGAAGAATTTTAATTTTCTGCTTCATTAGTCCTGCTCATTCATAGTCAAGTAGCACAAAAATGGTTGCGAAGACTAATTTTGCTAAAGACCTTGGAGAAAAGAGGAAAGAACTGTGCCTTCATGAATACTAAAGATGATAACGTAGGAAACCAATAACATTTTATCACTTTATATAAATTAATCTAATTTAGAAATAATTTAGTACTATGATTAATGCAGAACTTGTAATCCAGCCAAGAAAAATTTTTGCACTACTAGTATCAGAAACATGGAACCTAGAGTTGCCAGATACTAAACATCTGCAGTGTTTTATATAATTTGAGAGAAATGGTAAGGGATAGAGGATCGAGAAATATAATTAGAGATCAAAATAAGAGGCATCTGAGAATATTATTTCCCAGATGGGTTCTCAGGAGCTAAACTACATAGGAGCACACACCTCAAAAGATGGCCTCAGCCACAGGCTGCTGGCTAAGATATGAAGACCAAGTATTCTCCTTGAACAATCGTCCTCCCAATGCTGGCACAATTCCCAAGGATCTGGACATGGCTATTTTCTGGTAGATGCAAAGAGGGACCACTTTAAAGAGTTAACTTCCACAACTAAAGGCTGTTCATCTGTGGTTTTACAAAGCAGCAGCTTTAAAAGCTTTATCCCTAGAAATGAAGAACGTCCCAAATGTGCTTTCAATTTATGGAGTCGACACTTAACCAGACAGTAAACTGCTGGATAGTGGAACCACTGCTTGACCTAAACGCTACATGGATCATACTGCTGTTTGTGAAGCTCAGCACATGGCTCCTACAGGGAGTTCCTGTCACTTATTAGCTTGGAAGACCCAGGAAAGCCAGCTGGATGCCACCAGGAGGGGAGAGCACCGTCTCAGGGAGCCGGGCCGTCCTCAGAGATGGGGCACCAGATGCAACAGACACTTTCTCACCCACCTGGCCAACACGCAGAGGCTGTGAAGTGCTTTCACCTACAAGTCCTTTTATGTCACAACATGCCAATGCTATGAAGACCTAACCATTTCCAATAGTCAGAAAATGCAGAGATTTGCAAGATTTATCTCACAGAAAATCCACTTAGCATTTGCTAATACATAGCTCAGGTCCTACAGGCCAGCTGGGTTGGAACGGCACAACGCTGGCTTTCAGAATTAACCCTGCCACCAGCTGCTCATATGAACTTGCACCAGCCAGTTTCTCATCCATAAAAAGTGTGGTTTCAGTCAGAGGTTTAGGACAGACTACTCTAAAATACAACAAACGCCAAGGGGGATGCACACATGTCTATGCGTAAATACGTGGACGGCTCTGAATCAAGTTTTCAGAGACTTCACGAATGTCCTGAGCCCAGCCACGGGTTGTGTTCAGAATCCTCACTCAGGTGGCTCCTCAATCCCTTCCAGTTCTGACACCACGCACCTTTGCAGGCCAAGGTACTGCTTACATCCTTAACTCCATCTTCCCGTGTTTTAGACACAGGAGATTCACAGTGGTAAGCCCATTCCACAAAGAAAATTACCTGGGTGGGGCCGGCCTGGTGGCGCAGAGGTTAAGTGCGCACGTTCTGCTTCAGCAGCCCAGGGTTCACCAGTTTGGATCCCGGGTGTGGACATGGCACCACTTGGCACACCATGCTGTGGCAGGCATCTCACATATAAAGGAGAGGAAGATGGGCATGGATGTTAGCTCAGGGCCAGTCTTCCTGAGCAAAAAGAGGATAATTGGCAGTAGTTAGCTCAGGGCTAATCTTCCTAGAAAAAATAAAAGAAGAAAAGAAAATTACCTGGGCATTTGTAGCCCTCATGTCTCCTGCTTGGAAATCTGAGCCTTGGGATACCGGTTGGGGTCTCTGTCACTGTCTGCACCCCTCGCACACAAGTGTCCACTCTCTAAATGTGTCGTTTGGTGGGAAACAGTTCTCTTCCCCCTAACTCCCTCCCTCTTCCACCTCTTCCTTGGAGAGCAGGGACTACCCCTCACTCACGAGGACCCACACCCAAGCCAGGGGGCCTCTCAGAGCAGTGCTGCCCACACTTCACGGTGTACAAACCATCTGGGACTCCTGCTAAGATGCACACTCTGATTCAGTCGGTCCCAGGTGGGTCTGGGTCTGCATTTCTAATACGCTCCTGGGGACCACTCCAGGCGACCCCAGCTCTCAGCCTCCAGCCCTGATCCCTAAGCCCCCTTCATAGCCTGAGGGCAGTTCACACGCATCTCTGTGGAGTCCTCTAGGGGCCTCTGAGGGGTCCTGAAGCTCTTTGAAAACACTCAAACCCACCCCCTCAGTTGCTTCAAAGAAACAAGTCTGTGTAACACACACATTGTATCACAAGTGGGAGAACCCTGGGTCTCAGAGTCCGACACACCTGGGTGTGAACACCACGATCTAACAATGTGAATTGTGGCAAACTGTTTGCCTCTCTGAGTTTCGTCTGTAAAACCGCCTTATTGAAAGACTTAAAAGAGCTAATGCTGGTAAAGCAACAGCATCGCCAGCTCTAATGACAACTCGATTCGGCACCAGCCCCAGACCTTCCTGATAGTGCCCCAAGAATACTCGAGCAGAGAATCCGTCTGTGCCTCCTGACAAGGTGTGAATTTAGTTATCTTCACATCAGCCCCAAATTCCTCTGTGTCCCCCACACAACCCCACGTGCAAAGAAGGCAGCTGAGAAGCCCAGATTTCTCCTGCCAATTCTGGACCTTGTGGCCAACGCAGGACCCTAAGCATCAGCTTCCGTGCACGTAGAGTGATGGAGGCAGGGCAGACGCCTTCCACAAGAGAACATCCTGCTCCTCTTAAGTCCCCAGGTGCCCCTCAGTCCTCCAAGCGGACAGACAGACGCGGTTCTGATAACACTCTGGGTTTCATGCGATGTTTCTGAGTGACGGCACTCTCCCACTTCCTGTGTTTCACATTTACGTCTGTATCAATTCCTAAACTGTCCTGCTGTGAGCTGCGTAGTCCTCATTACGGATTAATCGAAACACAACACTATTCGTCCATTCTTTGTTGCTGTTGTTAAGAACCTTCCCAAAGTATTTCTGTTTACCATCAGGAGGCCATGGGCAGCTGTGAGGTCAGTTAACGCTCAAGGGAAATCTTTATCTCACGTAACAGATCCATTGGCTGTAAAGTTAAGACAAGTCACACTTTAAGGACACTGAGAAAGCATGACATTGAAAGGAACATGAAGGAAATCTGTCAGGAAAGAAAAACACAACCACGTCAAGGAGAACTGTCACTTGCAAGATTTTTATGTATCACTTTGGCCCAAACTAGAGAATAATTACATACTGTATTAAATTAGTAGACGAACATCTGATTTAGTTTACTGATCAGAGCAATGTGGCAGTCAAGCAACAACTGAGTCCAGTGATTCTCGCCCTCCAGTGCACCAAAATGCCCTGGATGAATATACCTAGACACGGACATCTGGATAAGCACAGAGAGGAGGCAGGGAGGGGGCACACGGGGGTCCCATCCTAACCGGGCCCGGCAGTGCCCAGCCATCAGCACTTCTAAGCGCCCCAGCAGGTTCTAATTTATAACCAGAGTTGAGAATCACGTTTAGTCTTTTGCTTTAAAGTCATTTTGAGAAAGTGCAAACTTGAGACACGCACTATGATTCGAGACTCTTCTCCGCGCTTTAGTCTTTCCTGCACTCAACAACTTTTCTACAGTGAGCCTGCGCTGCGGTCATCAGAGAACATAAAGTGAAAAGAGTTAAAGACAGCCCGCACCACGAAGTCCCCAGCATGAACGACTCCCCGCCACTCTCCTGCTTCCTCGACGCTCAAACACACTGCAGGATCCAGACCCTCCTTATTAGATCTCCCCTCTTCCGACCCTCAAGATTCAGTGTGACATAGGCTATCACCGCGAGAAACAGCCGCTGTGTTCACGAACTCCACAGTTCTGCTGAGACAATAGGTATCTACCTCCTAACGTCTGGGGTTTTCCACACACCAGAACCTAACTGGCTGCCCACTGGAACCACCTGGGAGGTTGTAAAACTGCCCCCAGGCCTGGCCACAGCGAGACCAGTTAAATCAGAATCTCTGGGCTGAGACCACCCACGTTTTATATCCCGGTGATTCCAAGGCGCAGCCTCGGCGGGGACCCTGGCTTGAAGAGAGTTAATCTGTCTCCACACCTGGAGATAAGAAGCTCCTGGCTGAAAAGCACAGTGCCTAGAAATCCTGACACTGTGTAATTTCAGAGACGGGTATTCACGGATACACACTGACGTTCAGTTTCAAGTTGGCAAGAAATAAAACTAGGACGCAAAGTAACAAATGTGTCCACCGTTCTCCCTTCTAATTGGCATAAGTCACCATATTCGATATCTAAATACAAGAAATCCTGAGAACACTGTTACCTGTAGTCACATATTCTGACCAAGGGCCGAATATGGGCAAAACGAAACTGGACGGGACGTGTTTTCACAGGTTCTGTGTTTATCCCGAGGAAGTCAGGACCGCGCTCTCACAAGCAAGAGTCTCAGAGCGAAGGCCTACATGCCGACCATTCCTGTTCTTTGTAAATCTGAAATAAAAGTGTGTCTTTGCCACTTTTAAAGAGGCCCGATGCTGCCTGATTATTCCCCTCGCGTGCCCCTGGCTTCCGCTCCTCTCTCCCGGAAGCCTGCGCTGCCGTGCTGCGCAGCTCTGCTCTCTGCAGACGACACTCGCTCTGTGACCAGAGACTTCCAGACACGAGCAGCAGAGAATTTCAATAGCAAAACCCTGCAATCAAACAGCTTTTACTAATAGTGCACTTTTAGTGAGTGAAACCTCCATTTTCAGAGTTGAGTGAAATAGACATATCTATAACCAACATGGAAATTCTGGAAAGTACTATTAAATGAATTCAAAATGTCTAAGAAATTATTTTAAAGAAACGGCTTCGTCCTTTTCTGTTTCAAGGCACTATGCATCTGTAATAAGCTTTTTTACAGAACAGGAGGGTTCTTAGTCTCAGGAGGAAGGCTCCACAGCATCCTTCGTTCTCCAAGGCAAAGGCACGTGTGACAGAGAGCACAGGGCGTGCAGGCAGAGGCCCGAGCACACACAGCAGAAAGACTCAGGCCAAACTCCAGAGAGGGCACAGCCACCACACGGCAGGGGTGCAGCCCCCCAGTAAAGAAAATGAGTGACTCACTCAGCGAGGCTGTACTGAGCACCGACTGACACGATGCCGCCCCTAAGTCCCCGAGATGCAAGTCGGAAGGCCCTGCTCTCCTGGAACCTGGAAGGCGGGGACAGAAATTAACTGTGTTCTTACAGCAGTGACAATGCCCCAAGGCCGCAGTGCAGGGTGACAGAGAGCAGGAAACCGGCCAGGCCAGGGTCAACAGAGGCTGCTCTGCGGAGGGCCCTTCACTGGATCTGAAGGATAAGCTGAAAGCTGAGGAGGTGAAGGGGTAGGTTTTGTGGGCAAGGAACACAAAGGCGAGTGTGGCTGGGGCACAAGGAGGGAAGGGAAGGGCCAGTTAAGGCTGCCAAGGAAGGGGAGCGCAGCCAATGGCCCCAAGGAAGGGGAGCGCGGGCCTGACCTGCGAGTCAGAGGCACTGGAGGCGCCGTGCAGCCGCCAGGAAGGAGGACAGACATGTGGGGGCCGAGCGCAGAGATGCGGCCTGGGCCAGGACATCAGGAGTCATCAGGAGCTGCGGGAGGGGGCGAGCCACATGACACTCCCCACAGGCTTCACACAAACCCAACAGATCCCAACATCCCCCTGAAGCCACAGTTGCACTTGTGAGGGACGAGTCCCAAAACAACACAGTCACCCCGACTCTCCACTTACAGACGAAGGGACCAACTGCGATTGCTAATCACTTTGACAGACGGGAGACGCAAGGCTTCTGTGACCACAGGGGCAATCACTAATAATTACTACCGTGGTCCAAGAGAAGAATCTGGATCTTTTACGTAACTAATTAAATAATTACGTCATCCTGGAGGAACCCTGAATCGACTCATGGAAAGACATTTCGTCTCCCGTCAGTCTCCGTGCTGCCGTTAGACGCAGAGACGCAAGACAACCAGGAAAATGAGAGAGCAGAGAAAGTTATAATTATAGAAATGCAGCATAAAGAACAAAGGCTGAAATCCGTCACGGGTCTAAGGGGAAACAATCCTCACAAGTAACCATTTACACCGCGAGGAGTCTGCAGATCAGAACAACATGATGTTTTAGGCATACTATTTCTTCTTTCTAATTCAGGAACTGGAAACTTGGTGTCTCAAGCACAAGGAATTCAACAGTCAGGCCTTCTGCCTGGCTGATGCCCAGCGGCCTCAGTTCAAGAGAAAGAACTGGAGTCGAGCGGAAAGGCAGGCCAGGGGCGCACCCGGCGGAAGAGGCTTGTTTCTGACGAGAATGGAGGCTCAGGCTTCAGAGACCCAACAGGCCACCCCTCACCCACCTGGGCCCCCGGAACCGGGGCTTCAACTGGCCATTGTGCCTTGTCCACCACCTGACCTTTTCACCCCTTGGTCACCACAGAACGTGAATGACCTAGACACGGTCAGCATGACGAGAGATAACAGTGGGTTCAGCTATCCAGCAAAATTCTCCCGTCAAATCAGATTTCTGATGGGGAAAGGAGGTCGAGATGTCTCCACATGGATATTATTTTGGGGGGGGGAGGCAGGTGAGGTAAATTATCCCTGAGCTACCATCTGTGCCAATCTTCCCCCATTTTGTAAGTGGGTCACCGCCACAGCCTGGCTGGCAAGTGGTATAGGTCTGCACCCGGGATCCAAACTGTGAACCCGGGCCGCCAAAGCAGGGCACACAAACTTAACCGCTATGCCACCGGGCCGGCCCCTCCACAGGGATTTTTATAAACCTAAACTGTCGCTTGGTTCTCATCAATCCAGCTACACAATCCTGCAAGAAGCAAGCACAGTAAAGAACCCCAGGACCTCTGGGGAATGAAGTCGCCCTGACCTGAAATGTGAGTGGACAAGGACCGGCCTGGAGTGGCTCTGGGGTCCCAGGGCAGCGTCGGGGTGAGTGGTGGGATCCCACCCGTTCAAAGTCGCCCTACCTGAGGCCCTCCCACGTGCACAGCCCAGGGCCTGGAGGGCAGAGACGCACGCCAAGGACAGAGGCGGAGGAAGCTCCCATGCCCAGAGACACGCGGAGGAAGAACCACGAGAGAACGACGCAGAGACGCTCAGGCTCTCGGGAGCAGCTCCCACAAGAGTGCGAGAAGGGACAAAACGAGACGGGTCGGCGGGTGCACCTCACCCCGCCTCCCTCCTCCACAGCTGCTGCAGCCGGTACAGCCCCAGGTGAGGAAACACAGATGAGAGAAAGGGCAGGGCCGGATGGTGCCCAAGTGCCCTCAGGCAGGGAGGCCACGCCACAGCCCGAGCAAAGGAGGGCTGGACAACGGGTTCTCGAAGAGCCCTTGGTGCCGGGGGTAAGGCTGGAGCTACCACCACAGGGCTCCTGACCCCTCCCCACACACGCCACAGGGGCCCAGGCTGGGGCACCCTCTGCCTCTCCGTCTGTCCTCGTGCTGCAGCCTGAGGAGCTGGGCCCAGAATTCCTCTTCATGGGGAGACCAGAGCCCGAGGAACCTCCACCTCAGCCCCAGCAGCCGGGCCAGGCCTGCGCCAGAGGGAAGCGGGAGACAGGTGCAGGGAGTCTGAGAGCAACATCTTATGCTAGAGTCAACCCTCAATGACCACACGCAGCCAGAAAGTACAGAATATGCCCAAGATGTTGCAGAGTGCTTTTAAAAGCATTAAGTGAAGAAAAATAAAACCATTTCATGCCTGTGCTACACTAAGTTGAGACGCTCGATAAACTGTTACAAATGGAATGCCCACCGTGGAGAAAGACAGAAAGAAATGAACTGTAAATTTTAAAATATAGGGGCCAGCCCCGTGGCCGAGTGGTTAAGTTCACACACTTGGCTTCAGTGGCCCAGGGTTTCACGGGTTCGGATTCTGGGAACAAACATGACACCGCTCATCAGGCCACACTGAGGCAGCGTCCCACATAGCACAGCCAGAGGGACTCACAACTAGAATATACAACTATGTACTGGGGGGCTTTGGGGAGAAAAAGAGAAAAAAAAGATTGGTAACAGACATTAGCTCAGGGCCAATCTTCCTCACCAAAAGAAATAAATAGGTAAGCATACAAAAATACATAAATATTTATATGTATATAAGAGATGAGGGAGCAGCACATCCCAAAGGTTATGGGATGTGTCTTTTCACACCAGCTCACATCAAGGTGATAACTGAACATAAGCACCTACCTCTGTGAGGCTGGCTCTGAGTTGTCTCAGATGAGGGATGAAGAAAAGCGCATAAACCAATCTGGTCAGTTGATTCACAGCAAATTTTCCAATTAGCTTCTTCTACTTAAAAGTGGGGCGAGGAGAGGAGGTCACAAACACAAGATTTCTTGACGTCTTAGCACCCGGAAGGGAGTTCAGAGGTCACGTGTCCTGAATTGCAGCCTGTGCTGACCTGGAAACTTGGTCCCACAGGGAACAACTCACCCAAGCAACGCGGCGGGAGGGCAGCCGCGGGAGCCCAGGCCAGCCGCCGCTCCAAGTGTACAGGAAGCGCCTGAGCATCACAGACCCGCAGGGACACTGCCCTGCACTGCCGCCCTGGTGGCCATGGGGGACTAAAGAGGAACCGTAGGGCCAGGCTGCTTCCAGACTCAGTTCCACTACAATTCAGAAATTTAAATGACTCACACACTTCCTCCCCTAAGGTACAGCTTCTTTCTTTACCCTTTCTCTGAACCTGTCTTTGAAGTTCCCCGTTGCCATGCTCCTCTGATGCTCTCCTGACCATCGCGGCACTAACAGGACTCTCGCGTGCACTGGTGTCTCCTGGGCCTAGAAGCAGGTGGTCAACAGCCATTCGCCAGAGAAGGGAGGCTTCAGCTCAGCAAGAGACAACACCCTGACGTGAACCTGGTAAGGCCTGCAGACCCTGCCGCAGGCAGGCTGCCCAAGTCGCCACCTGCTCATAAACTGCAGGAACTAAGGAGAACCACAACTCCCTTCTGCATGATTTCATAGATTTCATTTCATATTCACCAGGCAGGACCTCGTATTCTCCTTTCTTTTTCCAGGAAAGGTAGAATTCCAGCCAGGGGGACTTCTCTACTCTGACTTCAGAGTATAATGACGTTTGTCCTGAAAGCTTGCTCGTCAGTCCCAGCTACTCGTCTGTCCATGGTCAGGAGGAATTCATGAGCACCCCTACACACACACGCGTGCGCAGACATATACAAACATACACACACATGCATGCACATAAACACAAACATACACTGCACACATGTGTACATACACGTGCACACATACGTGTGCAGTTACACACTTAGACACGTGCACAAACATGCACATACATGTGCATACACACACACATGCCCTCTCTCCCTAGAGGGAAAGGTAGCTTTTTGTCAGTGTAAAACTAACTACAAAGTTTACATCAGAAGGCAGTCTTCCCTCCTCTCTGTCCTCATCCTGCCAGCCTTTCCCTCCCAGTCCTGGCCTGGAGGACACTCCCCGCCGCCACACCCCCACTCTGATGCTGATGCACAGGGACCTCCAACACTGCTGCCACAGGGAGCCTGGAAACTGGCACAACCCTCACTTCAGAGACGAGGAAACTGAGGGTCCCCATGTGACAAAGGCAACACAGTCAGCAGAGAAACTGGAACTAGGGCTCGTGTCTGGGTCCCCATCCAGCCTCCTTTCCTCACAGACTGGCAGTCAAGTCTCTATCCTGACATCGCTGACGAGGCCTCTGGCCAGGAAGGGGAGACTAGAAAGGATTTCATTCAATCAATTAACTAAAGTAATTGGTGTCATTAGAAGGCTGCTGTGAGGCAGTCAAGGTACACAAAAGGCAGGTTTGAAGAGATGTTAACAAGAGAACTACCCTAGTCTCATCCCTTGACAGTAAGAGACATTCGTAATCCAATTCAGAACTTTCCAGTCTAGATTTGTGACAGTCGTTCGGAAACATTCATATAACATGATAGCAACAGAAATAAATTTCAACATAACCTGGGAAGATACCAAAATAACTTAAAGGAAAGCAATCATTGTTTCCAACATCTCAATTATAACCAGCAGTGCATGAAAACAAAACTTAAATCTCCTCCAGGTATATTCTATTAAGGAACTCAAATGTTTGGAAAAAACTTACGTGCATAACAAATTGTATATATTAATTGCAAATATACTGATTATTGGTTTAAGAATCTGTGTCCTAGGTCAGAAAAAAATGCTGCAATTCACTGCAACCAAGAAAAACAGCTGAGGGTACAGGTAACTTTCAAATAAGAATAATTCATGAAAGCTGGAGCCGTTGAAGCAAAGTCCGCACCCCGCAAGTCATTCTTGCCCCAGTGCTGTCTCTATTTCAAACATCAGGAGAAGGACCCTGCGCAGAGGAAAACCCCAGCAGCTGGCTTCTTTGATAGGGGCACAGTCCCTCTGGATTCGAGATTCCCTAAAACTCTGGCCAAAAGAGAGACAAGCGGGACAGAAACACAGCTCCTCACGGTCCCTCACAGGCTCCTCTCATCGCGGACACAGAGCTCAGAGCGCTCGGCCAGCTGGTCCCCAGCAGCCCGCACGCACCACTTCCTGACCGTCCCAAGTGCCCCGTGCCCACGTCAGCACCGCTAGGGGATGAAACAGCAGACAGAAGACCGAGAGAAACAGACGACTAACGCAGCTGCTCTTTGGGTTGTGGGATGGTGAGCAATTTTCACAACAGTTTCCAATGGGAACATATCACCTTTGTGCTCAGAAAACCAGGCATGAACATGTCTTATGAACCATGAAACTGTATGCAGTGTTGCATTTCCACTTTACCCTTTATGGACCACTTTAGCCCACAGAGTCTTACTCCACGTGACTCTCCTCCTGGGAACGCTGCTTAAGTCTGCGTGTACAGTGCGCTCACACAGCCAGCACATCCTGAAGTCCACTATCTTAGGGAGGAAGTGGTTCTCTTCTGTTTATCATCAAGAGATTTGGTTTCTTTTTGATTGATTTGGTCATGTAAGGAGTTATCAGCATAGACAGAGAGAAGCCAAGCCAGTAAGCAAGGAGCCTCCCACTGCTCATCCCACTTCCCAGACGTCCCATGGAAGCAGATCTGAAGTTCCCGACACCGCGTCGTGGCCCCTCTTCTCGGAAACGTCCTGAAATCCTCTAGAACGCTATCGTCACAGGAGCTCCCTCAAGCTCAAACACACCAGGCCTCCCACAGCGTCCAGTAAGACAGGGAAGTTCCCATCTCAACAGACGCTCATTTTCCGCACAGGTAAAGAAAGAGGAAGTGCAGAGGTTTATTCTTTCCCAAACCACACATCCTTAGGCACAGAAGTCCGAAGTGATATTTTACACCATCAGAAACACATAACGCTATGGCTTTATTATAAACGAATAGATCAGAATTCTAATTGGCTTTAATCCTTTTAGTGTTGGAAGATTTGCCATCTCTGAATCCTTTCAGAGGAGCAATTCCCAAAGCAACAAGTGCCCAATCGTGTTTCACGTCCTCTGCTGCCCCCTCGTGCTCTCACGTTTAGTGGCGGAGAGCTCACAAACACCAGTCACTTAACTCCCCGAAACACGGCAATGGAATCCCAGAAACCAGATCCAGAAAGAGCCTCAGAACAGAGACCAGCATGCTCATCTCAGAGGAGACGAACCTGCAGGGTTTTGTGACCGGCTCAAGATCGCACACACAAGATGCACAGAGCAACTATTAGCAAATAGAACATAACCTCTGAGAGCGCTGATTCCTCCCTGAAATCACTGAAATGGAGGTGCTGGCCTGGAGGAAAGAAATCGTGGGGTTTTGGAGGCAGGCAGATCAGAGTTTAGATTTTAGATCACCACTTCACAACCACCCCAGCCTCCATTCCCCATCCACAAAATGGGATAAATAATAACTATTGCAGAGGCATCGGAATGACTCAGTAGGACATGTTCATTGAGCCCCCAGCACAAGTATCTCTGACACAATAATACACTAAGTGGTAAGACAACTATTAAAATATGTACAATTTTTTTTTTTTTTTTTTTGGTGAGGAAGATTGTCCCTGAGCTAACACCTGTGCCAATCTTCCTCTATTTTGTATGTCAGATACCACCACAGCATGGCTTGATGAACAGTATGTAGGTCCACACCCAGGATCAGAACCCACAAACCCTGGGCTGCCAAAGCAGAGCACACAAACTTAACCACTACACCACTGGGCCAGCACCAAAACTGTTTTTAAGTTCTTACAGCCTTTGAGATCTCTGGACAAAGACATTCTAAAATACTGAATGAAAGCGTGTAAATCTGAACTTTTTCAAAATTGGCACAAAATAAAACTTGAAAAAATAAAGCTACTTTTTCTAACTCTTGTGTCTGTTTGACTATCAAATCTATTCTTTTTTAATACAAATAAAGTTGTAACAGAAAGTGCCATGCAGCAAACACTTGCAAGATGAAGCTGTGGACAGGCCCTCAGACGAGGTGGCGAGAACATGAGGCAGACCTCGGGGCCGTGGTGTGGAGTCACGATTCCCGACTCCCCGCAGGGCCGGGAGGGCCAGCTGCAAAGGCGGACGCCAGGACCGCAGTCCAGACTCACTGGCAACGACATCAACTTGGGCCAGTCCTTTCGTCTCCGCTCCCCTTCTTGACCTGGGAACGGAGCCGCCCTCGACCCCTTGACGTCCCCAGTGAGGGGAGAACGAACGTGAAAACCCCAGCAAACTCTCAAGCGCCTCAGTGAAGCAGGTCAGACTCAGCTAAACCTGACTAAGGCAGCACCCAACACTCAGGCCGTTACCAGAGCGAGGAAGAAAAGCCGAACTGCAAAGGGCGAAGACAACTGAGATCACGGGCCTGTTGAACACACTCCACCCCCTGCAAAATCTCCTCCCTCTGTAATTCCACCAGTTTCTGATGGAGCTTTCTCCAAAACCTCTGGTGACACATCAATCTTTGGCTCTCACACCAATTTCAGTCCAGGGTGTCCTGACAGCAGGACTGACAGAGCATTCCCCGACTGCATACACAAAGCAAACGCTGGCAGGGCGGATGCAATCAGTCATGTGCCCTGAAAACGACTTGTACTGGTGACTGACAGCCGCGGTGAGGTGCTGGGAACTCTGTTCCGTTTGTGGCTGCGGCCGACCGGCCACACCGGCTGGTGACGGGCACTGACCGCTGACCCGTAGCAGTCAGCACTCACTTGCAATGGGCCTGGACCCCAACGTTTCAGACGCGAGTGGGACATCACTGGAGTGGGGACACAGCAGTCACGGACCACCTGGGAGGGAGGGAACGCAACGCCACTGCGGTGTCGGGGGCGTCCCGCTCACACCTGCCGGACCAGCCCAGCAGGGCTCCGGGGGCCTGTCCATGAGCAGGTTCACTCGGGCTCTTGGACCGACCCCACAGTCACACCGTATCTGCACCCAGAGAGCAGAATAAGTCCTGTCGGAGACACAGAGAAGACCCAGCCACCCACACACACGAGGCAGCTCACCGTGAAATGCACTGTTGTCCACCAAAAAATGCCTGCGATACCGCGCGCGGCTCCTCTCCGCCAGGTTCCAGGAGCTCATGTCAGGCTTCTGCACGCATCCGAACCAGCTGCCCTGCGAGGGAGACAGAGAAAATGATGAAGCCGCACGCGCCGCCGGCCTCAGAATGCCACCAGTTACGGAGCTGCTCCAGGAATCCCGAGCCCAAGGAACTCCCCTAGGCCTCCACGGGGTAGAGTGCGTTCCACACGCAGCACAGCAGCGTTTTCAAGCAGCCCTCTCAGGGCTCAGTTACTGCTGCCCCCGAGGAAAGCAGACCTCCAGCAGGAACCAGTTTCAGGACTGGTTTATGTGCCCCAGGCCTCGCCATGTTCACACTCGGCTGGAACCAACCCAGTCCGTGCTGGTGGCTTCTGGGAAACGTCAGTCGCAGGAGGGGAGGCGACGACCACTCCCAGCTCCTGAATTCGGGGTCAGGACCACCCTGTGGACTACATAATCAATCCATGGAAATCCTAGAAATTCTAACAGCGTCCACATAGCCATGGGCAAGCCAAACACGGTAACAAAGTTGCCTCCCTCTTTGGGTTCATTACCAGTGTCCATTTAGGACCACCAGGGCCTGCGTCTCCCCAACCTGCGCCCATTGGTGTGATCAGCGCCGCACAGGCCTCAAGCGGCACCTGCTCCTCCATGAGGCTTTCCCCTTCACAGACAGAGAAACACGATCCCAACTCAAACAGGGACTTGGAAAGCAGAGAGCTGAGCTGATGAATTAACCTCCTCCAAAAGCTGATGTGCATAACCCCAAACAAGGCCCTCCTTGTTCTCAGGATTTGGCTAAAGCAACTTCTCAGAATTCCAGCTTATCTCTGGTCACAGAATAAAGCCAGGCAAAACCAAGCAAGGCTGGTGTGAAGGAAAACCCACAGGTGAGAACAACCTGTCACCGGTCCTAGTGAAGTGGCTGAGAGCTCTGGGAGGCCCTCCAGGAGGAAGCCAGCCCCTCACGGAAAACATCACCTAGCAGAGCTGTGTTCACTCGGGGATGGCATGAGGAGGAGCCCAGGCTCCTCCTGACCGTCCCCAGGGGGCTTCGAACTCCACCACCTCCTATTTCTCTGGCTCCGTGCTGACTCCCCCTTCCGGCCCCATCCCCACCCGGCTGAATCTGGCTGCTCATCCTGCTCCCTCAGCCTGAGGGCCCATCACTCTCAGATAACACCACCTACCACCAATCTAAAACAGGACAGAAAACAGATGGTTACAGAGCCGGCACCCTGCCCTCTCCCCAGCCAATACTACATACTACAAAGATCTCTTTAAAAACAATAGTTATATGTGCTCATTAATTTCAAAAAACAAACGACACCAAAATTCATCAAATTTTTTTTCAATTGAAAAATCCCCTCTTCCCTCATTTCATGTTCCTCTCCTGGAACGACCACTGTGTTTGGTGTGTATCATTCCACTTCATTTTCTATGCATTTATTTATTTATTTATACATACATTCACATATGTAATTTTTGAAGACTTCTATATTTTTAAAAGAATACTTTTTTTCAAGAACTGGAAATAATTTACAGTAATATCAGCAGTAACTATTTCCTACAGAAAGTATATTCATGATTTATATTATAAGTTACAGGGAATTAGGAGAACCTGTCTGCATTCATGCTCACTTTTCCTTACTAACTTGATCTTGTGGTTTCAAGGTTTCATTCTTCACTTTGCCCTCTCTGTTCATCCTCAATTCAAGGAAGGAGGCTGGTGGAGCCAGAAGATGAAAGAATAATGTGCATTTGTATACAGGTAGCAAAACATTTGCACAGACTTGACTCTGGCGCGGTCCTTACTCTGACCAGATGAAAGGAGGAGAGGAAGGGTCAGGGAGGGACTTCCTGCTGCTGGAAAAGGCAGCCATGGACTTGAATCCCACCTGCGGGCCCCAAACCAAGGCTCCAGCCATGACAGGCTAGAGGCGCTGGACTGCCACGTAACGTGGAGGCTAATCTTCATTCCTCCCTTCAAAGGGAGGAACCTAATTCACCTCCCTTTGAATATAGGCTGGACTCAGGGACTCATTTCTAACAAATCAGAATTGATGTTATGAGTCTTCCAAGACTGGGTCATAAACAAGACACAGCTTCTGCCTGGCCCTGGTCTCTCCGGATGCTTGCCCTGGGAACCCAGCCGCCAAGTCATGAGGACACGTGCATGTCCCAGCTGAGAGCCCAGAGAGGCCCACAGCCAACACCAACCCAGATCTGCGAGTGGATGCACCTGCAGATGATTCTAATGCCAGGCTTCAAGTCTCCCAGATGCGCCCCAAACACAGAGGAGCAGAGACAGACCCTCTCCTCTGTATTCCATCTGCATTTCTGACCCAAAGAAACAGGGAAAGATAGTAAATAATTACTGTTTTAAGATACTGAGATTTGGAGCAATCTGTTGCATAGCAATAGACAATTAATACAGGTAGCACCGTCAGATCTACCCAGCGAGGGTTTGGACCTGCAACAATCTGAGGACAGAAACACAAACCAGAGAGATGTATTAATATTGAGATACCTGAGCACAGGTTCCCATCAATGGACCAGGCTTTCCGACTATCGGATCTTTCTGCTCAGGCTGTAATGCTGCTCTTAGCTCTGAGGGCTAGCAGAATGCCACTGCCTCCCATAATGCCGCCAGGAAGCTCTCCCTCCAGCTTACCTCGAACCCACTCCTGCACAGAACTATCAAAATCCTATCTGCCAGCTACTCACCAGGACCTGGATGGGCCTTCCACCAGTGGGTCTCAGCCGCCACTGCATGTCAGAATCACCCACCTGGGAGCTGGGAACCCGACTCCCAGGTCCCCAGACCAACTGCACCAGAATCTCTGGGATGGGACTCAGGCCCCCCGACCCTGCCCCACAGCCCCGAAGGCGATTCCCAAGTGAGCCAAGCTGAGGACCACTCTGCGCACTCTCTCTACTCCCAGAAGAACCCCAGAAGCGCTGTTTTCAGGAAGAGGGCACTCAAGAGTGTAAATGGTTGAACCAGAGCACAAAGGGAGAGCAGCTGACCCCCAAGGCCCCCAGGTCGCCTGCCCCATGCTCCAGTCGACTCACCCTTCTTACCTCCCCGGCATCTGCCTGCTGAGGGGCACACTGGAGGCTGCCCGAGCGCAGTCTGGGTGCACACTCCACAGGCCCTCAGGGAAGGCCAGCAACACCTTCACCGTGTGCCTGGCTCCCGGAGTCCCCCATTCGGAGACTGAGGGAAGGAAGTGCACACTCTGGCCTCCAGAACAGAGCAAATGATTTTAAAATTGAGAGATAACGGAGGAGGAGATAATGAGTGGAGGTAGTAGGTCTGGGGCCGGGAAGAGGGAGCTGAGCAGTTGACACAGTGTTAGCCTCAGCTGAATTCAGACGACGAGCCAGGAACAGGGCTCACAAAGGGCAGGTAACTGAAGGGACCTTAGAAACCAGTGAGGCCAGACGGGCTGTGGGGCGGCCAGGAGGGAGCATGGGTGCGAGCACTGCTGGCTCAGGGCAGACAGGGGACAGCCAGTTGGACAGCCTGGGGGACAGCCACAGGGACAGCCAGGGGGACAGCCACAGGGACAGCCAGGGGGACAGCCAGCGGGGACAGTCGCTTAACAGGCCCAGGCAGGAACCTTTGAGCATTCATGGTCCCATCCATGTGAACACAATGGGCGAAAATATCTACAAAAATACACTTTCAGTGATTTTTCAAAGGATTACCATGTAAATTACATTAGAGATGTACTTCCATTGCACTTTGTACTCAATTTGAAGTTGTTGAGTCAATAGTCAGGCAAAAGCAAAGATGTTTAAAAACTGTTTTTTAACTTTCTTTTGGGGCTTACAAAATGCTACTCCACCTCCTAAGAGGTCTCTGTGGAACTCTCTAGAACATGTAGCTCCCAATCCTGGAGGGACTCACAGAAATAACTCAGTGACCCAGGAACATTCTCAGAGAAACAACTGATGGTTATTAAAGCGAGTTTCAAATTCTGCCTCCAGAATAAAGTTAATGCAGTTTTTACTTTTTTGTGGATAGTTAAGATATAGAAAATGCCATGTATATACACACACATAGATATAAAATTATGTATGTATTACATATGTATGCATTTTATTTATCTCTAACAATTTGTTTTTATCCAATTTTAGAGCTTGAAACACACAAAAAAGCTCAAAAAACTTACATAGCAACACCACCCTATCACCCAGAGACGACCACCGTGGACACCGTTATCTATTTTTTTTTTTTAACACAAACGAAATACTATTATTTTGTAGTATACTTTTTTCACTTAATAACTTCCTAGTATTTTAGGATGTTCTAGCCGCATCAATAAGCACTGTTCTACAGAACACACATGTTCTGCAGCGGGCATGGAAGCTTTCGTGCTTACATGGGGATTCCTCAGATGGACTACAAACATCTAGAGAGTCCACATGCTCCAAAGCTCATTTTACAAATGACTAGTCACATTTACAGTCGTTCCCCACATGTGTACTTCTATCTGCAGGCACATGACCCAAGTGGCCTGGGTCAAACTGCGGGAGGAGGACAGCACCAGCAAGGAAGGCACTGGAGAGTCAAGGGCAACACTCGCAACCAAGAAAAGCCACAAGTATTTTGAGTAATAAGCACTTGTCAACACTTTTAAAACTCCACAGGGCTGGCCCTGTGTCCTACTGATTAAGTTCGGCATGCTCTGCTTCAGCAGCCCAGGTTCAGTTCCCTGGCGTGAACCTATACCACTCATCAGCCATGCTGTGGTGGTGACCCACATACAAAATAGAGGAAGATTCGCAATGGATGTTAGGTCAGGGCTAATCTTCCTCAGCAAAAGAAAAAAACAACTCCAGAAAAGAAAGAGAAATTCTTCACACAATTTAAATAAAGTCCCCTAAGAAAAGGTTCACAGTGGCAGCCATCTGCTGGCCATCACCTGCTTTCCTCTGGCTTTCTTATACAACTCCTTCTCCAGTTTCTGTCCATGAGATCTAGCTCGTGTCAGCTGCATCCCGATTCAGGTGGACACGTGGCTTGCACCTGGCAACCAGAGAAGTGGTCCTCCAGGCCACAGGGGAGAAGGTACGCATGGCCACCATCAGACCACTGCAGGTCAGGCATGGATTTCTGCTTGAACTGTGGGAGAAAGAAACTTCCTTTTCAGACCAGACTTGAAGTTCTCAGGGTGTGAAGTTGTGAAGCCTCGAAACCTAGAACTCCGGGCAGCATCCTGTCAGTACAGGGGGAAAATCTGTGTGAGATTAGATCCTACCCAGAGGAACAAAGAAGCTAAGTCCTGTTGACAAATTTAAGTAACATCTTAAGCTAGAGACACCTTGCTCACTTTTAGTTACATGAGCCAGGACATTCCCTGTTTGCTTCGTATCATGTTGATTAAGCCACATTGAGCTGGGTTTTCTGTCACTTGTGATCAAAGAGTCCTGACTGACGAAATGTATGGAGAACCCACCCAGTGCTCGCGAGCTCTCCATTCTCAGGAGACGCGTCAGTGAGGGAAGTAAGTGTGTGGAGAACCCACCCAGCGCTCAGGAGCTCTCCATTCCCAGGAGATTCATCAGTGAGGGAAGTGTGTGGAGAACCCACCCAGAGCTCACGAGCTCTCCATTCCCAGCAGACGAGTCAGTGAGGCAAGTGTGTGGAGAACCCACCCAGCCCTCACGAGCTCTCCATTCTGATGGGACTCGTCAGCAGAGAGAAGTGTATAGAGATCCCACCCAGCGCTCACGAGCTCTCCATTCTGATGGGACTCGTCAGCAGAGAGAAGTGTGTGGAGAACCCACTCAGCGCTCACGAGCTCTCCATTCTGATGGGACTCGTCAGCAGAGAGAAGTGTATAGAGATCCCACCCAGCGCTCACGAGCTCTCCATTCTGATGGGACTCGTCAGTGAGGGAAGTGTGTGGAGAACCCACCCAGCGCTCACGAGCTCTCCATTCTGATGGGACTCGTCAGTGAGGGAAGTGTGTGGAGATCCCACCCAGCCCTCACGAGCTCTCCATTCTGATGGGACTCGTCAGTGAGGGAAGTGTGTGGAGATCCCACCCAGCGCTCACGAGCTCTCCATTCTGATGGGACTCGTCAGCAGAGAGAAGTGTGTGGAGATCCCACCCAGCGCTCACGAGCTCTCCATTCTGATGGGACTCGTCAGTGAGGGAAGTGTGTGGAGAACCCACGCAGCGCTCACGAGCTCTCCATTCTGATGGGACTCGTCAGCAGAGAGAAGTGTGTGGAGATCCCACCCAGCGCTCACGAGCTCTCCATTCTGATGGGACTCGTCAGTGAGGGAAGTGTGTGGAGAACCCACCCAGCGCTCACGAGCTCTCCATTCTGATGGGACTCGTCAGTGAGGGAAGTGTGTGGAGAACCCACCCAGCGCTCACGAGCTCTCCATTCTTGTTTTAACTCTAAAAATTGAGACCTGGTAGACCTTCGGCTAATTTTTTTTTTTTAAGATTTTATTTTTTTTCTTTTTCTCCCCAAAGCCCCCTGGTACATAGTTGTATATTCTTCGTTGTGGGTCCTTCTAGTTGTGGCTCGGCTAATTTTTTAACTAGTCTTCTCTGAGTCTCAAAATATGACTCTCTATTTACTCGGGCTTTCCTTAGTCATATTCTGCTTTCAGGTCCATTGTTCTGGTCGTACAGAACTCTTTCACACCCTTTGAAGGCAATTTTTGTTTTTAAAGACTGGCACCTGAGCTACAACTGTTGCCAATCTCGTTTTTTTTCCTCCTTTTTTCTTCCCCAAGTCCCCCCAGTATATGGTCGTGTATATATATATTTTTTTAGTTGTGGGTCCTTCTAGTTGTGGTCTGTGGGATGCTGCCTCAGCGTGGCCTGACCAGTGGTGCCATGTCTGTGCCCAGGATCCAAACTGGTGAAACACTGGGCCACCAAAGCAGAGCATGCGAACTTAACCACTTGGCCACAGGGCCAGCCCCCTGGGAGGCAAATTTAAGCAGAGAAAAAGCTGAAAAGTTATCTTCATCTTTAGATTCCCTTAGCCATTTCTAACTGTGGAGCAAACCTATGTCAACTGCTTTAACAAGAGTTTTATGAAACACTACAAATCTAATCAAGTCATCTAAATGGCTTAAAAGATATACAATTGAAGCGGATAAACCGAATTCAAAGACGTAACACTGCTAATGAGAAAAAAGAAGTAAGAAAATCTTTAAAAGAGAACTTTGTTGGGAGGCCAGTATTTTATGTGTGTATATATCTATAGAAAGTAGAGGGGCGTGTCAAGGACACGCTGACTGCCATCTCCCCTCTCTATGTACTGCGACTACTACCACGTAGATGTACACACACATCTGTACAAAGTAGAGGGGTTTGTTCAGGACACACTGACTGCCATCTCCCCTCTCTATCTACTGCAACTACTACCACGTGGATGTACACACACATCTGTACAAAGTAGAGGGGCTTGTTCAGGACGTGCTGACTGCCATCTCCCCTCTCTATCTACTGCAACTACTACCACGTGGATGTACACACACATCTGTACAAAGTAGAGGGGTTTGTTCAGGACACACTGACTGCCATCTCCTCTATCTACTGCGACTACTACCACGTGGATGTACACACACATCTGTACAAAGTAGAGGGGTTTGTTCAGGACACGCTGACTGCCATCTCCCCTCTCTATGTACTGCGACTACTACCACGTGGATGTACACACACATCTGTACAAAGTAGAGGGGTCTGTTCAGGACGCGCTGACTGCCATCTCCCCCTCTATGTACTGCGACTACTACCACGTGGATGTACACACACATCTGTACAAAGTAGAGGGGTTTGTTCAGGACGCGCTGACTGCCATCTCCCCTCTCTTCTACTTGACTACTACCACCCCAGCCCATTCTCCTTCTTCCACAGAAACTCACACCCCAATTCCCATTCTTTTACATTTTTACATTTTCTTTTTTCTTGCTGGGAAAGATTTGCCCTAAGCTAACATCTGTTGCCAATCTTCCTTCTTTTTTTTTTCCTTCCCCAAAGCCCCAGTATGCTTGGGGTTTTTTGTTGTTTTTTTCTTTTTTTAAACAGTAATGATTTCTTTTCTTTTTGTTTAAAGACTGGCATCTGAGCTAACAACTGTTGCCGATCTCTTTTTTTTTCCTGCTTTTTTCTGCCCAAATCCCCCCACTACATAGTTGTATATTTTAGTTGTGGGTCCTTCTAGTTGTGGCATGTGGGACACCGCCTCAACATGGCCTAATGAGCAGTGCCGTGTCCGCGCCCAGGATCCAAACCCTGGGCTGCCCAAGTGGAGCACACGAACTTAACCACTCAGCCACGGGGCTGGCCCCCCAGCACATGTTTTGTATATTTCAGTTCTTCTATGTGGCCGCCACCACAGCATGGCTACTGACAGACCACTGCTGTAGGTCTGCGCCCAGGAACCCAAACCTGGCCGCTGAAGCGGAGCACGCAAAACTTAACCACTAGTCCACTCGGGCTGGCTCTACATTCTTTCTTATTAACATATTATTTGTAAATCTCTTTTTAGTTATATAGTATTTCCATTTCTACCTTGTGACAAACAAATGGCAAGCAATAGGATATTCAGTATATGAGGAAGCCATTTGGTGTAAAGCTAATTTGGTCTGACCTTGTTTTTCCAAAAGGGCCTGCCATGGCTGTTGAGCATGCATTGTATGTCTGCTTTAAGCATTTGCTGTGTCTCAAAGACAAGAACAAATGGCCTTAGGATAAAGATGCAACTTCTCCCACAGTGGCATTTCCTTAAGGATAAGCATCTCTCCCTAGGCTAGGAACTGACTGCTGTGCTCACCTGTGACCACACAGCTCCAGACAACAGACCTGCCACGCTGCTGTGTCCACCAGGACAGCAGACCTGCTACCTGCTGTGTCCACCAATTGCTGTGCCAACAGACAGTCTCATGACAACTGTAAAAGGGGCATTTCAATCATATGTGAAACATGCTCTTTGAGGGTATATAACCACTCTGTATACCCCACTTCTTTGGTGCCCTTCCTTCCTTCGGGAAGGAAGGACCAAGGCTAAGCTAGTCCTCTGAACTGGCTCAGAACAAACTCACCCCAATTTTCATTTATAGATTGGTTATAGATTATTTTCGTCAACACTTGTCTTTTTAAAAAATAAACCTTATAATAGCCCCATGGGTCACAAACACACGTCTTCAGGCTCCACATCCCTGTCCCCATCCAGGGCCACATCTTGGTGTCCCTGATACTCCAATTCACTGCAAAGTGCCTGGGGCCGTATCACTCCTGACAGACAAGACTAACTTTTCCCACCTCCACCATCAGTCCAGCTCCACCATGGGCCAATGAAGGAGAAGAGACAGGAGGCGACTAAATGAATTGCTGCTTCAAGAAATGCACACTTTGCTGCTCCAGCGAAGAGCCTTTGGGGCATACAGACTGGAGATCAAAGTGCCGGCCCTTTGAGTATCAAATGGTGGGAGGTTATTTTGCAAAGAAATTTGAGTGAGCTACTTGGACCAAGTTCAGAAGCACCAAGGCCAAGTTTTCTAGCCAGACATCATAGAGAAAAGTGTCTGAGGGGCTCATGTGTTCTGCAAATTGCTAACAACAGGGAGGAAGATGACAGCCAGAAATTAAAACGCACCCTGTTGCTGGAAAGGGTAACTAGTTCATGGCAGGCAGTAGGGCGTCAAGGGCTGTGGACACACGCCTGCGGAGTCCAGAGGCCACAACTGGAGCCGGGCCTCCCTCGGCACATCTCTTTGCTGCTCCGCACTTCGGCCACCTCATCTACGTGACGAACCAGGGATGGTGGTGAGCGAATGTTCTCGCACCACTTCCCACCTTAGACTCCACATTCTACAATAATAGCTATGGGCAACACTCCCAATACCCAACCCATTCCTCCTTAATTACAAACTAAAGCAGCCCTGGACACTGCAGAGTGAATTCCCACCAGCAGGACAGCGTGGCACTGACGTGGAGAGTGCTGACTCCCTGCTCTTCAAGCCTTGCTGAGACACGAGACATAATTAACAGGCTTGAAGTGATATCCACAAAACAGTAAGTGCACAGAAACATGGGGGAAAGCCCCAAAACCGTGTCCTGCACCCCACAGCTTCCAATACCTTACAGCCTCCAACACAACACACATGGGAATTTCTGCACCAAGGTATCCCAAAAGGTTGAGAATTCAAACTAAATCCCCTTAAAAGCTAAGATGTCAAAGACAGCTGCTCCTGTCTCATTTTTCCACTACTTTTAAGACAAACAAGTTAAGAAAATGACGCTGTGCAGGGAAGGGTGGGAGGGACGAAGCGGCTCAGAAGCCTGGTCAAACCCAGGGCCCCATCAGCCGGCCCACCCCACTCCACAGATGCAGTCACTGTCCCCCCCTCCCCATCACAAGCTCCCTCCCCCACTTCCCACAGGTCCCAAGCACTGCTAAACTGGTTGTTAACCGGCTCTGCAAACAGCCTAATTCCATAGCTAGCCCCCTCCAGCTATGTACACAAAGGGAAAGAAATAAAAGGTGCTTTGTCCATTTTTTTAAGGCTCACAGGAGACACCACCAAACCTCAAGTTCCGAGTGTGTTTTCTTTTCTTTAAAGCAGCTGAAAATGCTCTTGGTGAGCAATGAGATACACAGTCCACCCTCCAGACATGTGGGTGCTTCATCTGAGAGGGCTGGTTTAAAGTATGCAACATGCACCCAGTGCTTGAGAGTTCATACCTTTTGGCTCAGTAACTCATCTTCTGGAAACACATCAAAAATAAAGATACAGACCAAAATGTATACACAAAAATGTCCACTGCATCATTTTTATGACAGAAAAATCCGAACACTGAATACCAACTATTGGGTAGCATTGACTGTAGTGCAGGTATTACCAAGTGTGTTTGCAAAGACTTTGTAAAGAGGATGGAGAAATGCTCATGATGTAAATGCTACGTGAAAAGAACAGGACTAGGATGAGACCAAGTGTGAAAAACAATATTGCACAGAATGACGGGTCCTGATTTTAACAGGAAACAAAACGCTTTTAACTTCAATGTTTCACCACTAAGCATAACATTTGCTGTAGGTTATTTGTGAATATTCTTTACCAGGTTAAGAAAGTCACCTTCTATTCCCATTTTCCGAAGAGTTTTTTGCATAATTTGATGTTAAACATCATGAGACACTCTCTCTGCACCTGTTGGTTTGATAAGATATGTCCCCGTCAGTCTGTTAACATGCTGAACTTTGCAAGGTTGAACCCACCTGCATTTCAGGACAAATGCAATTTGCTCACAATGCCATGTCTCTTTATACGTTGCTGGGGTTGGCTGGCTCACGTTTTATGATTCTTATATGTATGCTCCTAAGTAAGGCTGGCCTATAATTTCCATTTCTCATTGTTCTCAACAGGTTTTTGTATCGAGGTTATCACAACTTCATAAAATGCATTTCTATTCCCCGGATGCGAGTTTGAAATTATTTTTTCCTTGAATGTTTGTTAGAACTTGCTCATTAAACCCATCTAAGCCTGGACCTTCCTTTATGGAGAAATATTTGACTCCTGGTTTATTTTATTGAAGAATTACAGAATTATTCACCCTATTTTTTCTAACGTAGTTTTGGTAAGTTATATTTGTCTAGAAATTAATCATTTCCTCCAAGCCTTCAAATCTTTTAGCATAACGCAGTTCATAACATTATCTTCTAAATATCTACATGTGCTTTTCCATTCCTAATATGGTTTATCTGTGCCTCTCTCCTCTTGTTTTTTAAATCAGTTTTGCCAGGTCTTCAATAACATTACTACTTCTTATAAAGCCAAATTTTGTCTTTTTTTTTTTTTTGAGGAAGATTATCTCTGAGCTAACATCCATGCCCATCTTCCTCCACTTTATATGTGGGACGCCTGCCACAGCATGGCTTGACAAGCGGTGCTGCATCCGCACCCAGGATCTGAACTGGCAAACCCCAGGCCGCCAAAGTGGAATGTGCGAACTTAACCACTGCACTACCAGTCTGGCCCCCAAATTTTGTCATTATTGCTCCTCTCCACTGAATAACATGGAATTATTATTATTATTTCCATCTATTTTCTTTGGGTCTATTTTGCATCTTTTCTGACTTTCTCACTTCAACATTTGGCCAATTTTCAGGCTTTCTTCTTTTCTAACACAAGCATTTATACATGCTTTCATGGCCTACCCCACCAAAAGTTCTGACCCACAGGACTTTTGTTATTCAGGTAAGAACATTTTCTGGGGGCTGGCCCGTGGCAGAGTGGTTAAGTTCACATGCTCCACTTCGGCGGCCCAGGGTTTCACTGGTTTGGATCCTGGGTGCAGACATGGTACCACTCAGCGGGCCGTGTTGCGGCAGCGTCCCACACAGCACAACCAGAAGGACCCGCAACTAGAATATACAACCATGTATTGGGGGCTTCAGGGAGAAGAAGGAAAAAAAGAAGATTGGCAACAGATGTTAACTCAGGTGCCAATCTTTAAAAAAAAAAAGCATTTTCTTAAAAAAAAAAAGAATATCTTCTGATTTGCATTACAATTTCTTCTTTGACCCAAGGGTCACTGTGAAACATATTTCTATAATTACTCATGGCTCTCTTTCTGTTACCAGACTCTAGCTCCACTGCATTGTGGTCACAGATCTGGTCTGTGTGACACTGATCACAGTGAAGACTTGCCTGATGCCATCGTCGAGGTCACTTTTTATGAATGTTCTGTGTGTTTGAAAATAACGTGTACTCTGCAGTTTCGAGACGCAGTGACCTTCACACCTCCATCAGCTCAAACTTGTTAATCACGCTGTCCAGACCCTGTCCGTGTGACTGACCTTGCTCCCCATGAGGAGCACTGAGGAAGTGCGCGAACAATCTCACAGGGAACGTGGTTCTCATGGCAGTTCTCTCAATTTTTGCTTAATATATATGGAGACCACGTTATCAGATGCATACACTTTTTTCTGATGAGTTGAAATTTTTGAACCAATATGACCCACTATATCTCGAAAAATGCTTTTTTGGCATTTAAAGTCTATTTTGTCTGATGTGAATCTTTCTTGTAGTTTTTAATCATCCACTTATCTTTTCCTCTCATTTTACTTTTAACCTCTCTGTATCCGTATGTTTTGGACATGTCGCTCAGAAGCAGCAATCGCTGAACTTTCATCCCGTCCAACAACCTCTGACTCCTGTAGCGTTGTCATTACTGGTACCTTTGGATTTATTTCTTCCTCTCATTTGTGCCTGCTACTTGTCTTGCCTACTCTATATTTTTCTCAGCTTTCTTGACTCTGAGATTTATGATTTTTCTCATTTCAATTTTCCCTGTTTACTAGTAAGTTATTCATTCTGTAACTAAATGTTAGTGGCTGCCTTAGAAATTTTAACATGCACACTCCATTTGTCAAAGTCTATATGTAATCAATATCTTTCACTTCCTCCCAAACTATACAAGAACTTTACGATTATATTAAATATTTATTAACTCCCTTCGCTTCTCCAACTATGCCAGTTATCTATCTTATCCACTTCCACTGAAGAGGTCGTCACTGTTCCTCACACAGGCCATTGTGCTTTAACATACAAACCCCCTTCCTCGGCGTGTCGTTACCTCTTGTTTCTGAGACCTTCCATCTGGGAACACTTTTCCTCTGCCTGACATGCACCCTTGTAGCGAGGGTCTGCTAGAACTCTCTAGGTTTTGTAACTGAAAGTTTTTAAAGATACTTTTAGTGGAAACTGAATCCTAAGCTGACAGTTAACTTCTGTCAGTGCGTGAAATTTACCAGCTTTCAGCTTCTAGCGCTGCACTGTCAGGACAACCTGCCATGCCTTTGAAAACAGTTGCCTCTTCTCTCTGATCTTGCTAAGATCTTCTCTTTATCTTTTGTAGCCTGCAGTTTAATTCTGTTTTGTCTGTGTGTGGATTTCTTTTCACTTATCCTGCATGGGATTCGTACGCTTCATGCACATTGCAGTGGTCCTTTCCATCGGTCCTTGAAAGTCTCAGTCATCATCTCTGTAAGTGTTGCCTCTTCCTACCCTCACTCTTCTCCTCTGAAACTGTAACTAAGCTTATCTCGAATCCGAATTCCCTATCTCCCACACTGATTAACCTTTCTTTGGGGTTTTTCACCTCTTTGCCCATGTTGCCATCTGAAAATCTTCAGATCTAACATTCAGTTGACTATTTCCCTGTTCAGCTTGGATTAACTTGTTAAATCCATTCACTGAGGTATTTTCAGTAATATGTTATACATATATAACATTATATATGTTTTCAAGTTCTATTTGGTTCTTTTTCAAATCAGCTTCTTTAGTTTCTTATTCTCAGTTCATTCATATCTTGTGTTTAGTGATTTTCTTTCTTTTTTTCACCACAAGATGCTCATTTTCCTTCTAATTTTATTGGTGGGGATTCTGTGAAGTCTGGGATAAAAACAGACTCCTCCAAAAGAGGGGGAAAGTGGCTTCTGCTCAGCACCAGGGACGGCCCCAATGTGGGAACTCTCTAAATCAAATTTCACCTGAGGCTTTCCTGATCCACCAGTGACCGTGCGGCCAGGCGTACGACTGTCCTGGATCTGGCTCAGGATCACCAACTTTCAGGCCCAAACCATCAGGCCTCTGCTCAGAACCCAGGTTCTGAGAGGTGATTTTCCTTACAGACTTATAGGGCTGGAAAGAGAGCAGATGATTTTTTATTTTCTCTAATTCACCCTTCCATTGAGGGAGAAGCCTCTGAAAGCCTAGCTTCATGAAAGGCTCCCTCTCTGACCCTTGTCTTTCCTGTCTCTGTTCCCTGTGCCCTCAGCCCACAAAAACAGAACTTCAGGTTAACCTGCTTTGGCAAATGCTCTCAAGGCAAAACCCAACTCAGCGCTCAGTAGACCCCTTACTCTCACACTGGTTCACTGCATTTAAGAAAACAATCTTTCTATTGTACACAACATTGTTAAGTTGTTTCAGTGGGAGTGTCTGTAAACTACATCCATAGAAACAGAATTCCACCCTGGGAATTCACATTCAAAGCCAGAGCCTTGCAGTTTGACGGCCACATCTGGACCTGATCTAGCCTCAAATACGTGAACTCAGCACCTGCCACTCTGTAATCACTGCTGATAATTTCAGCACTTCCCATGGGCCAGGGATTGTGGTAAATATTTCACAAGTACCATTTTATTTAATCCTTACAATGACTCTAAGGGCTAGGTGTAATTATTATCCCCATTTTACAGAGAGAGAAACTAAAGCACAGAGAGGTGAAGTACCTCAGGCCCACAGCTTCCAAGTGACAGCACCGGTAGTGAACTAAAAAAATCTAACTCCACAGACTGCACTCTTAAGACCTAAGTAATTTTTTTTCTTAAAGATTGGCCCTGAGCTCACATCCGTTGCCAATCTTTTTTTCTTCTTCTTCTTTTTCTCCCCAAAGCCCCCCAGTACATAGTTGTATATTCTATGTTGTGGGTCCTTCGAGTTGTGGCATGTGGGACGCCGCCTCAGCATGGCCTGATGAGCGGTGCCAGTCTGCGCCCAGGATCCGAACCAGCAAGACCCTGGGCCGCTGAAGCAGAGCACATGAATTTAACCACTGGCAACGGGGCAGGCCCAAGGTCTAAGTAATTTTGCTTCCTAATAAATAATGAACATAAGAGAGGGAAAGAGAGAAAGACAGAGAGGAGGAGACCACACTGCCAGGCACAGCAGAGCCACTCATGGAAGCAGACTTCCCAATCTGCAATCATTTCCCCTTCCCTCTGCTCCTGTCGGGCTTGGCAGAGTTCCATCATTTTTTACATATTCCTTCCTTTTAAAAGTGTGCACAGGGACTGGCCTGGTGCCACAGTGGTTAGGTTCGCACCTTCCACTTCGGCGGCCCAGGGTTTCACCGGGTTCAGATCCTGGGCACAGACATGGCACTGCTCATTAGGCCACAGTGAGGCGGTATCCCACATGCCACAACTAGAAGGACCCACAACTAAAATATACAACTATGTACTGGGGGGATTTGGGGAGAAAAAAGCAGAAAAAAAAGAAAGATTGGCAACAGTTGTTAGCTCAGGTGCCAATCTTAAAAAAAAAAGAATTCTCAATTCAAAAAAGCATCAAGAGAAAATCTAGTCAAATATTTTAAATTGTGGAAACTCAGCTTTGTTTTTAATGTGTTGAATCCTTAATTCTTAGGAAGCTCTGGGAAAAATTGGAAGCTGGTGGCAGTAGTTAAATGTACCAACACACTTCACACGAACAGTGCTCTTCAAGCTTTGAGCTCTTAACCCTCTAAGTCTGACAGACCACCCACCTAAAGCTGCTTCAGACAGAATCTGAGGAAGGTGCCTCAGAAGGCACTAATGAGACAAAACAGGGAACTAAAACCAAATAAGGTTACCAATTCCTCAAGTGAAATTTATAGTGTGGATTTTGGTGATTTTTTCTTAAACTAGTACAAAAAAAGACTAAATTAAAGGCAACTAAACCTATTACTTAAGAAAAGTAAGTGCACCAACCCTGTTCCTCTACGAGGCAGCAGCCAAAAGCCTGTTCATTTGCTTCTTAAAAGTTGCTCTTTTGGGGCCGGCCCGGTGGCACAGTGATTAAGTCTGCTTTGGTGGCCAGGGGTTCACCAGTTTGGATCCCGGATGCGAACACGGCACCGCTTGGCACGCCATGCTGTGCTAGGCGTCCCACATATAAAGTAGAGGAAGATGGGCACAGATGTTAGCTCAGGGCCAGTCTTCCTCAGCAAAAAGAAGAGGATTGGAGGGGCTGGCCCCGTGGCCAAGTGGTTAAGTTCACGTGCTCCGCTGCAGGCGGCCCAGTGTTTCGTTGGTTCGAATCCTGGGCACAGACATGGCACTGCTCATCAAACCACACTGAAGCAGCGTCCCACATGCCACAACTAGAAGGACCCACAACGAAGAATATACAACTACGTACCGGGGGGCTTTGGGGAGAAAAAGGAAAAAAATAAAATCTTTAAAAAAAAAATAAGAGGATTGGCAGCAGATGTTAGCTCAGGGCTAATCTTCCTCAAAAAAATAAATAAATAAATAAATAAAAAGTTGCTCTTTTAATTTACACTGGAAAGAATGAAGTGACAACCTCTACTCTGAGGCTGTGCTCAAAATGGAGATGTGTAAAGTAACCCAAAAGTGAGTAAGAGAACAGCAGGTTTCAACTATGCCAAGAAGCTAATTTTTTACCTTTCAGATTAGCAAAAATCAAAAAGTCTGATGACAAACTGTTGGTGAGGGTGTGGAGAAATCGTCACTATAATACATTTCTGATAGGAGTAAAAACTGTACAAATTCTATGGAGGCCAATTTGCAAATATTTATCAAAATTACAAGGGTATATACCTCTGACTTAGCAATCCCAATTCCAAAAATATATACTACAGCTATACTTGACCATGTGCAAAAGGATGTATATATAGGGTTATCCACTGCACCATTGCTTTCAAAAGATCAGAAGCAACCCAAGTGTCCATTAACCTGTTAAATTTTAGTATATCCATACAGTAGAAAATATGTAGCCATTAAAAATAAAGAAACCCAAAGAGCCAACACAACATTGAGAGAGAAGAACAAAGCTGGAGGACAACACTATCCAACCTCAAGACACTGTAAAGCTGCAGTAATCGAGAGAGTGTGATACTGGAGAAAGAACAGATAAATAGATCAACAGAACAGAACAGAGAGACCTGAAATACACCCACATAAATGGAATCAACTGATCTTTGAGAAAAGCAGCAAAGGCAGTTCAACAAAGCAAAGATGGTCTTTTCAACAAATGGTGCTGGAATAACTGGACATCCACATGCAAAAAAATGCATCTAAACACAAGCTATACACTTCACAAAAATTAACTCAAAATGCATCATAGACCTAAATGTAAAATGCAAAAATATAAAACTCCTAGAAGATAACATATGAGAAAACCGAGGTGACCTTGGGTTTGGCAATAACTTTTCAAATACAACACCAAAGGCACAATCCATGAGAGAAAGAATTGATACGCTGGACTTCATAAAAATTTAAAACTTCTGCTCTGTGAAAGACACTGCCAACAGAATGAGAGAAGACAAGCTACAGTTTAGGAGAAAATATTTGCAGAAATACATCTGATGACAGACTGTTATCCAAAATATACAAGAAACTCTTAAAACTCAACAATAAAAACGTAAAAAATCAAATTAAAAAATATACCAAAGACCTTAACAGACTCTTCATCAAAGATATACAGACGGCAAATAAGCCTATGAAAAAATGCTCCACATCACGTCATCAGAGAAATGCAAATTAAAACATCAATGAGACACCACTACACACCTATTGGAAACGGCCAAAATCCAGAACACTGACAACACCAAACGCTGGTGAGGATGTGGAGCAACGGGAACTCTCCTTCACTGCTGGTGGGAATGCAGAAGGGTGCAGCCACTTTGGAAAACAGTTTGGCAGTTTCTTACAAAACTAAACATACTCTTACTATAGGATCCAGCAATCGTGCTCCTTGGAAATGAAAAGCTATGCCCACACAAAAACCTGCACACGTTGTTTACAGCAGCTGTATTCATAATTGCCAAACCTTGGAAGCATCCAAGTGTCCTTCTGTAGGTGAATGGATAAATAACTGTGGTGCATCCAGACAATGGAATATCATTCAGCACTAAAAGGAAATGAGCTGTCGAGCCATAAAGACATGGAGGAACCTTAAATGAATATTACTAAGCGAAAGAAGCCAATCTGAAAAGGCTACATATTGTGTGATTTCAACTCTGTGACATTCTGAAAAAGGCAGAACTATGGAGACAATAAAAAGAGCAGTGGTTACAAGGGTTGAAGGCTGGGGGAGAGAGGAATGAGGCAGAGCACAGGAGTTTTAGGGCAGTGAAAATACTCTGTATGACACTGTAATGATGGATACATGTCACTATACATGTGTCCAAACCCACAGAAGGTGGAACACAAGAGTGAAGTGTAACGTAAACCACACACTCTGGACGATGACGAGCGTCAGTGTGGGCTCATCAATTGTAACAAACGTACCATCTGGTGGGGAATGTTGACAATGGGGGGTTATGCATGTGTGGGAGCAATTTGCTGTGAACCTAAAACAATAAAGTAAAAACAAAAAAAAGAATTAAGAAGCTCTATATGCTGATATGGAACGATATATAAAACATTTTGTTACAAGAAAAAATGCAGAATCATGTGGATAGTCCAATACCATTTGATTTTTTAAAAAAAGGAATAAAGCATCCATATGTATTTGCTTGTGTATAAATGAAATATCTTTTTCAAAAAATGCACAGGAAACTAATAACACTGCTGGTCTATTAGAGAAAGAACTGGATGACTGAGGGGTAGAGGTGTGAGAGAGAATTTTCACTAAATGCCCTTTTAAGCTTCAAAAATCTTTAAGCGTGAGAAAGCATAATCTATTCAGTTATTCTTTTTCAATAAAGCAACATAGCAATAAGGATTCTGTGAGGAAAATATGTTTTATTTACTTCGCCAAATTTGAGATGAGAAATTTTCAAGAATATGCTGAGAACTGGTCCCAACTTGAGTTTTTGCTTTCAACTTCAAGTTGGACACTAAATAACATTTCACACCTCTCTCTCCTGACAGTGAAAAAGCAGTTGGTACACAGTTTGTGTTCACTCTCTCCCAAGACGGTATTCAACGATGCAACCAGTAAACAGAAAAAACGCTTCCAATTCACAACCTAATTAAAACCAAAACAGCTGTGATTCAGAAGAAAACCTTTGTATTCAAGCTTTTTTTTCTTTTTCAATTTGAGAAGAAAAGATTCTTCTGACATTCACATGTAGACACTGCTCAGGAAAATAAAAGGATGATCACATCACAGGGATTTCCCCACGGGGAGAAAAAAGACAGCTCGCAGCGGCGGGGGCGGGGGGAGGGTGGGGGGCTCAGTTTCTAGCCTTCACTCCACAAACTGCCAGCAGGACAAGTCTACAGGGCTAGCTCAGGAGGGACGGTCTGCTTCCCATCGGCCCATGGAGTTGGCTGCAGCCAGTAGCTGATGCTTTATGAGAGGGAAGAAAACTAGGAAAACTCTAAAAATCCTCCCCAGACCCTGTTATCGAAATCCAGAAGAGCTTAAAGAACACGGCTTTTTTCTTCTCCTCCTTCTCCTTCTCCTCTCCCCCTCCCCCCTTCTTCTCCCCCTCCTCCTCCTCCTCCTCATCCCCCTCCTCCTCCCCCTCCCTAAAGCCCCCAGTACACAGCTGCGTATTCTAGTTGCAGGTCCCTCTAGTTCTGCTGTCTGGGAAGCCACCTCAGCGGCTTTGATGAGCAGTGCTAGGTCCACACCCAAGATCCAAACTGCCGAAACCCTGAGCCGCTGAAGCAGAGCGCACGAACTGCTTGGCCACGGGGCCGGCCCCAGAACACACTGCTTTTAAAATTTACTAAATGTGAAAAAAAAATTACTAAATGTGAACTTTCGTGAGACTTTAAAAGACAGTAAGAAAAAGAACTGCTTTCCTTTTCTTTAAAATTGCTTCCCAGTCTCCTCCTCCTACAGTTAGGAGCCAGGAGGTGCTTACTTATTTATTTCCTTATTATTAAAAGTATTCTCTGTTTTATTTTAATTTTATGTCTTGAGTTGAAGTTTCAAAATTCAAAAGGCACAAAAGAGTATACAATGAATAGCTCACTCTGGCACCTGTCTCCCAGCAACCACACTATTAGCTCCTGTGTAGAGAGATTCTATATGCAGACAAGGAAACTCCCCTTTTTTCTCTTTTACACAGAGGATTGTATGGTACCAACAATCTTTAAATTGAAATAAAAATCAACGGATCTTTACATAATCCTAACTCCTTATATTAACACATTACTCTTTTCTATAAAGAAATCTCTTTTCAAAAAATAAATTTCTCTTCAAAAACTCCCATATTACTCAAAGTCAGAAAGTTGTTCGGCTCAAAGAAACAGCAGGTGTGGAGAACCAAACTGCATACAATTACCCAGCAAATCAACTCACCTAACTTCTGTCCCGGATTCAGACCCCTGAGAACACCGCACAGATCTTCAACATTCCTGCCAGGGGCAGTGCTGCAGAGGGCGCTCAGCACTCCACGGAGACCCTTCCAAGGTCCAGAGACTGCTTCAGTTAAACTGAAGAGCAGAAGAGGGAAGTGGGAAGCTAAATTCAAATGTCTGGTTCTCGTGGACTAGAACAAGGAAGTGGAGGCGGATGAACGAGAAGCCACGGCTGCCTCGGGTGAGTTAATCAGTAACTCGCATGTGCTCGCACTCAGCTAGCTCCGTCTGCCTTCCAGGGGCAATTCAACAGGGAAGGCATGGGGCCCGCCCCGTGGCCGAGTGGTTAAGTTTGCACGCTCCACTATGGTGGCCCAGGGTTTCGCTGGTCCAGATCCTGGGTGCGGACAGACATGGCACCGCTCATCAGGCCACGTTGAGGCGGCGTCCCACGTGCCACAGCTGGCAGGACCCACAACTAAAATATACAACTATGTACTGGGGGGATTTGGGGAGAAAAAGCAGAAAGAAAAAAAAACGAAAAAAGAAGACTGGCAACAGTTGTTAGCTCAGGTGCCAATCTTTAAAAAAAACAAAACAGGAAAGGCATAGGCACCAGAGCGGCTGGACAGGTTCACAAGTCCCTTGCTAAATTCAGAAGAACCAACCGCAGAGAAAAGAGGCTGCTCATAGGATAAGCCACAGAAAACAAACTCATGAAGAGGGAAACCCAGACAGCCCTGCAGCCCTGGGCGGTGCCGGAAGCCCAAAGCAGAGCCGAGCATCCAACTTTCTAAAACCCTGAACCCTTTCTTCTCCCCTGGAGTCAGAGCCGTAGGGAGGAAAGAAGGCCCGGGAGAGAGGTGCGCTGTGCTGCTGAGACCAGCAGACCAGGCGTCTGCAATGTCAGCATTCAAGTCCCAACTCGGCTATGCGAGTGTGGACATCCCTGAGCCTCAGTTTCTTCACGCGTAAACCAGCTCAAAAACACTGCAAATCTGAAACCAGCTCAGTACAGTCCAATTTCAATTTCTCATCACCACAGCAGGGCAGTTTTAGGAGCACCAAAACTCCAGCTTCTGGCATAAGTTTAGAAATTTTCAGCAACTGTCCAAGGTGATTCTTGTCTCCAATCTGAATCACGTTAGAGGAAGGCACCATCTGGTTCTATCCAGCAGTAAGTCTCTCAACACTATTTGAAGAAAATGAGGGAGCAAATTGTTTATAAGACAAAGCCAATATCTAAGTCTTGGGATGCCAGAATACACACATTAAAATCACGAGGGTTCTCTTGGACCCATCGCAATTTGACAACAACCCAGGAGTGATAAGTGGGCCACTTTGATGTGGAGAAGCATCTGCAGAAGGGAACCTAAACATCACTGGCTTCTAAACAAATAGCCAACACAGTTTATACAAAGACCTGAATGTTTTCCTAGAACCAGGCCTGAATTTATAACCTCCTGGACTCCACATGGGGAATACGACACTCCACTCACCAAAAAGCTGATCAGAAACACTTCTACCTGTTTGTTCTTCAGATGGAATGATGAATTTGAAAAGAAAACCAACTCAGTATTTTTCATAAATTTAGTGTTGCTTTTCTGAGTGGCAACATGATGCAACAGAGCATGGAGGCAGACAGACCCGGCTTCAAATTTGAGATGTTTCATACTCACTTGATCTTGAGCAAGAAACTAACCTCTCTGAGCCTCATCAGTAACATGGGATAATTCCTGCATCTCTTGATCATTATGACTTTTAAAGCGACATAAAGCAAAAGCCCAGGCACACAGTTGGAACACATTACCATCCATTTCCTCCTTTTCTTCCAGAAACCCTTATTTAATATATTTACTGGACAATAAGTAATCAGAAAAACTGTTCCCCTTGTGTTAAATCCTAATCATGCCAGAATTCCTCAGGCCAAATATACCCTGGAAAAGGATCTTCTGCATTTACACACGTGCACCACGTGCGTCCTCATGAAATACACATGCTTATAACCAAAGACCTAGGAGAGGGCGCCCATGTCAGTCCCATTCGATGAAATCAGATTCAATCATGTAACAGTGCTGATGTTTGACCATTTTATATCCACAACTATAGCAATTAAACATAGTTGCAAAGACCAAGTCTAGAGCAAGGATTTCATATCTGCCTACCCTAGATTTCCTGGAAACAGGAGGATCTCTTGAAATCAGAAACTTGGCATTTTCATCCCAGTTCTGCCATTTGTTAGTTGTGTGACTTTAAGAAAACCATTTAGCAACCTTGGGCCCTGCTTTCCCGATTATGTAATAAACATGGCAGATGTCTTTTTCTGTAATTTTATGACAATAATGAGGCAAAGACACTCAGTCTAGCGCATCCAAAATGCAGCATTGGTGAGGATGTTTTTCACTTTGCTATAAAAGTCTTCTCAGTTGTGCCTTCTGCATCCTCCTGCCCTCTTTCACTTTGAAGCACAGAAGAGAGGGACCTTAATGATAATAACACAAAGCTGTGTAAACTTCTTCATGGGCTTCTTAAAATGCACTTCTAATTCGGCACACCCTACTACAGGAGTACTGGATTTCTCCTTAAACAAAAATGGTCATGGGTGTCAGAGAGATGTGAGTGTCCAGTGAACTGTGTCTAAATGATTTTCCTTGTGAGCAGAGCCAGCCTGGAATGAGCTCCTACTAGAGAGTAGAGAGAACATGCTTCCCAGGCCGAGGAGGCATTGTTCACAGTAATGAGTTCTGCACCACTTGGTCCACATTCACAGCTGAATCTGATTTTCCCAGACAAAGAGCAATAACCAAATGGGGATGCTCTTCAGCAAGCTCTCTGAGCCAGTAACTGTTATCAGACTCATGAAGTGCTGAAGGAGAGGAGACTACATTCTCCCTAACCCTCCACATCCTGGGTGACAAGAGGAAACATTTGTCAACCATGGTCAGTATCACATCAGAGGTTTGTCATGGCTGTAATGGATTTCAACAGAGTCCAGACTCACTAAAAATGCCTAGAAATTATTCCAGCTCAAAAGTTCAAATGTTAAAATGCCCGACTGTATTCCTTTTATCCTTCTATCATAAGTTTATCCCTTTTTTTCCTCTCAGAGAAATAATAGTCATGATCCTTCAAGCAGAGAGACCAACGCTCTTCTTAGAAGGGAGCTGCAGGAGGTTTATGATGTCATGAAACACGCAGCCAGAACAAAGGACTACAGAATCACTCACCTTATCTCCATCTAAGAAACCTGAGAATTACAGGCTTTCTCTGTTCCTCCCAAACTCAGACTGCACTTGCCAAGACTGCAAGTTTTAGGGCCACGTCTGTACTACAAAAGTGTAAGAAGATAGGTGCACACAATGCTTCTTACCCTATATATAGACTCCTATCTAAAACGCTCAGAACAACGTCCAGGGTTTTCTTAATCAAAGTGTAAGCATTTGTTTCTGAGTCTCAGCACTAAACCAACTCTTCTCCTGAATCGTTCCACGGGGATAGGGTTTTACCCTGACACCGGAAACAGTATTAGAATTATTCCAGAACTCACCGCCCTTAGTTCATTAGGGCAGGAATCTGGATTTATCTTGCCTTATATGTAATTAATTTTCAATAAACTATCAGTTAGCTAAGTGAATAAATTAAGTAGAAAACATTAAGAGTCTTCCCAGTATTACATTATGGCACCGTAACATAAAGCACCCTTTATCATATTCTATTTTTATAATTCTAACCTTACAATTATTTAAAAGACTAATTCTAAAAATAAGTTTAATTGATGTTGATGATGTGGGAAAATACATCAAACAGGAGCAATGACTTCAGCAGCTTTTATGAAGAATCTGGTGCAGCTATAAATCCTGGCTCTGCCCACCAACCTCCCCCCTTTGTCTCATCCCCACAGCCTCCCCCTATCCTTCCCCGAGCGCTCCCAACCCCATTATCCCATGATCTGCTAAACTGCAGTTTACCTCCTGGAACCAGCAGAAACACATGTCACTGAGAATTAGGGAATTGGAGCCAGTTACAAGCCATCAAACAGGGTCACAAAGTACCTGAACCTGAAAATTAAGAGGTTTTCTATTTTTTTAATTATGAGAAAAGGGAAAAAAACTTAACTGGACATTTTTAAACATCTGAGCTAGATGGATTGCATAATGTCTAGGCATTTATAAAGAATGGGATGGGAGAGGTAACTTTAACAGCATGTTATTTGCTAATCATCTGAAGAGAAGTATCATGTTGACATCATTTGCTGATAGAGGAAACATATTGTCTGAAAATGTCTACCACTAATAAACATTTGGTATTCTGGAAGGCAAATTCTTTAACAATAGGATACAGCAAGACAATACTCATATATTACTTCATCTAAGCTATCTTTATGCCATACTTTATCCCAGGATATCCACTTTTAAACTTTCATTTTCAATCACGTTAATTCTAACCAATGTCTACTTAACAGCAACTAGTTTTATCAATCAGGCTGCCAAATATTGATGCAACCTAAGAAAAACGAGCAACAAGAAGCTACAGCTCCCTCTACATACCCCTTAAGATGTGCACCCTCGCCAAATGCTAACCTGTGTGTAAACAAATGGGATTTTTAAAGAGGATGGAGCTGTGAGGACTCACAATTTTAAGAAATGGAAATGACTCTCTTAACTGAAGGCTTGAGAAATCTGACTGGTCCGCGCCAAGGCTTCTTGAAACTTTCCTGCAGAAAATTAACCCAGAAGAGACCGAAACGCGGGGCACCCGGAAAACCAGCACCTCTCCTGGGAGCCCTGGTGTCTGCCCCTCGACCTGGGTGCACCGGGAGCACCGCAGCCGGGCGCACCACCAGTGCGCCTCCGGGAGCACCTTCCCCCGGGAGCATCACCAGCCCGCCTCCGGGAGCACCATCCCCCGGGAGCATCACCAGCCCGCCTCCGGGAGCACCATCCCCCGGGAGCATCACCAGCCCGCCTCCGGGAGCACCATCCCCCAGGAGCATCACCAGCCCGCCTCCAGGAGCATCACCCCCCAGGAGCATCACCAGCCCGCCTCCGGGAGCACCATCCCCCGGGAGCATCACCAGCCCGCCTCCCGGAGCACCGTCCCACGAGAGCATCACCAGCCCGCCTCCCGGAGCACCGTCCCACGAGAGCATCACAAGCCCGCCTCCCGGAGCGGCGCGCTCCTCGCGTCCCGGGACAGAGGGGGCGGCTCAGTGTAGTCTGGCGAGCGCGTCCTCACCGTACCGGCACTGCGGCGGGGTCTTCCCTTCCGGGCCAGTGAGCCGCCGTGCTCCTGCCGCGCTCCCAACCTCGGCGCGAGGCCACAGGGCGACGCCGCGCCGGAGCAACAAAGACACGGCCCGGGACCCGCCGCCGCACCGGGACCGCGTCCGCCCGGCCGCGCGGCGCCGTCGCCATGGGAACGCGCGGGCGCGCAGCGCGCAGGCGCAGACCGCCCCGCCCAGCTTGGCGCCGGGAGCCTTCCAGGAGTCGGCGGACGGTGAACCCCCGGCGCGGAGCGCACCCGCTCCTCCGCGTGGCCAGGGGACGCGGCGACAGCCTTGGGGCCCCAGGGTCGCGGACACCGCAGTCCCCTTGCCTGCGGGAGACGCGGTCCGGGAGGGGCCAAGGACCCCGCGGTGCAGCCCCCGGCACCGCCTGACCCTCCGCGGGCGAACCCCCACCACGAGGCCGAACGCTCAACTCCGGCGCTGGATCGCACCCCGCGTCCTCGTGAGTGAGGGGACCCTACGCACAACAGCTCTCATGCGTCCCGACGAGTGTGTCCCGGCCGGGCTCGGGGAGCAGAGCTCGGCACCTGCTCCTGGATCCTGCACTCCTGGACCTGTGCACGATCTCCTGCGCCCCTGGAACTGTGGACGGTCTCCTGCGCCCCTGGACTGGTGCACGATTTCCTGCACCCCTGGACAGGTGCATGGTCCTCGCCTCTCGGCCCCTGTTCCCCGAAACGCACCGACCTGCTCCACTTGGAGTGTTCGGCAGATGAAGGGTCCTCGATCCCTGGGCACGGGGGCGCCCGCCAAGGTGCTGGGGTGACGACTTGTTGACCCTGTGACTCCAACCCCAAGCCCTGTCGAAGTGCACAAGACCCCCTAGAAAGGCACGGCAGAGACACACACCCCCCACCCACCCCCGAGCCGAGCCGGGAAGAGCTGGGGCCGCCGCGGCAACCCGCTCTCATTCAAGTCCTCACGCGCGCCCGGACTCTCCCCCTCCCTCTCCCCGGAGCCCCTTCCCACCCCTCTGTCCCGGCCCTGAACGCCCCCTTCTCCCTCTCTCCCTCCTTCCCGCTCCTCGGAGCCCCTCCCCTCCCCCAGCCCCTCCCCCCGCAGAAATCAGGACCCGAGCCGGTAGCGTGACCAGAGCTCCCGCCGCCTCCACACCCCGCCGGCTGGGTGCACCGAGCGCCGGACCTGGACCCCGAGCCCGGCTAGCCAGGGCAGAAGCAGCGGGCGTGAAGTCTTGTACTTTTTCCCTCAAGTTTCAAAGGTTCCCAAACCGACGGACCCCGATCCTCAGCCTCGGGGGGCGGACGGGGGCGGGGGGCGGTGGATAAGGAGACGGGCGAGGCTGGAGTGGAGGTGCAGAGACGGGTCAGAGCACGCCTTCAGGGAATCCCGACCCCGTGTCGTCCGCCTCGTGCTCCACCGTCCAGGAAAAGTGCCGGTGCGCGCAGTCCGGACGCAGGAGAGCCCTGTGCCCAGAGGGGGACGCGCGCCGCTCCTCCGCTCCCCGGCACGCGCCGCCTCGGGCTCAGGCCCGCGCCCGCTCCCAGGAGAGCGCACGCAGTCGGCGCCGCGGGGGTCGAGCGCACGTGCCCGCCTCGGGGCGCCCGGCCCTGTCTGCTCAGAGCCCGGGGGGGCCGGACTGCGCGCCCCCTCGCTCACCTTCGGTGCCAAGTTCCCACCAGGAAGGAGCTCCCGGGAGAGCGGGCAGCTGGGGCAGGCGGGGATTCTCCCGGCTCAGCGACAACATGAACTAGTCCCTTTCTTTCTCCTGCGTGAATGCGCCCAGGAAGTTGCAGACGAGCGGCCCGCCGCCCGTGCGCTCTGACGGGGGTGGGGGCGGCAGCACCGTGACCTCGCGGCGCAAGATCTAGGGTTTCACCTTTTCATCCCACTTAGCCGATACCATAGAAACAACCCATTTGTATTATTCGGTTCAGCAGAGGCGATTACAATGTCACAGCAAAGCACCATGGGCAAGAAGAAACGTTATCCTGAAAGCAACCCTGGACTCTCCGGAAAAAGGAAAAGCCACCAGAATTGTCGCTGGAGTGTCTTCCTGCCAGGGTGCCAAGAAGAAATCAGTTTGGAAGAAGACAGATAGCTCCTCTTGGCTCCATAGAAAGAAACCTGCCCAAATTTCCTTTTTTTTTTTTTTTTTTACGTGCCTACACACAAATCCCCAATTTATAAGCCGTTAAAGATGACCCTTCTACCCCCAAATTTCTTTTTTCTTCGTAGACATGCGCTTTTTGGAGATTTATTTTGCTGGTAATCTCCGCGGTGAATAGGCAGGCCAAAAAGAGAGAGACAGCAAGACGACCCCTCACACACCAACCGCCTCTCAAATCCGAGAAACCGCGGAGGCGCCTGTTGAAGCGAGCTCGAAGTTCATCACAAGAGCACTTTATTTTTATAGTTTTAATCAATATCTATATTTCGTGAACTTTAACATTTTCTTAATTGTGCAATATTTCAAACCTACCAAAAACAAGGCAAACACCCGTGTGACGCTCTTGCTCCAACCCTTCTTTTTAAGCAAGCATTACAGAGGTAGCGAAAACCCCATCTGCCGGCCCTTCTCCCTCTGCCCCTCTCCAAAGGGAACAATTCTGAAGTTGGTGTGAATCCTGCTTAATCATGGTCTTAAATGTCAGGACATATGTGTATGTCCATAAATGTTTTAATGTAGCCTTTCCCTCTGAGTCTTTTTTTTACACCATTAATCAGAGAAAAATCACTAACTAAAACCAAGAAAATATTCTTGTTACATTGCTAAGTGTTTAGAAGGTCAAAAGGATTTCTTCCTGCTTGTGGCAATCGGAGGGAATAATAACAAAGGGATTAGACAGCGGGTAGTAAACAGCCTCTAGGTTACAAACCCTTCCATGGTTACCAGTCAATAGGAAAACAAAGCCAATAATACCCCCCTCCTTCACTGGGTACAAGCGAATTGGAGGAAATGGAATCTAGGTTAACACTTCTTTGGGCATGTAAAATAAAAGCCCTATATGGTAGCAAATACCTTTTTTGAATGGTCTGTTGGTCACATAACTTGTAATCTTTCAGTAAGGATTTACCACTTTCCGAGTGTAAGGGACTCCTGCAATTGAAGGTTGAGATGAGCCCTGCTGCAAACTCTGGGGACGAATCCTCCCAGCTTCCCAGTATGGGGGACCTCCCTGCACCGGAGCAGGGAGTTACAGAAAGCCCCTTACAGCAGCCCTTTGACTTAACCTCCTCCCAGCAGTAAAAGGGCTAAGACAGCACCGATTTTTCTTAAATGCCATTGACTGGTGAAAGACGTCCTTCCCAACCCCCACCCTCCTCTTGCTTCCAGAGCAACCACTCTCATTAATTATACTGGCACGGCACTGCCTGGCCTCCCTTCTAAATAGCCGCCAGATTTCTACATATCATCTCTGCCTTCATAGAGAATGTGCACTGACACCAGGATCACAGAAAATCCTGTAAAGGGTGCCTGATACACGTAAAATGATTGATAGGCCTTGTGGTGGGCCCACTGTGCTGTGTATCATAAGGGGTTTCTTAGAAAAATGCACTAGGAATCGTGTGTTGGAAGTAGATTTTGCTAGCTGTACAAAAATGGTGCTTTCAGTTGCAAAAATAACAATATGTAAGATACTCATATTTAACCAGCAGTAATCTTTAAGTTATATCCATGAAGCAAGAGGGTGAAGGACATGAATATTATTCCTATTTTAATGACTGCACCAGGAAGTCAAGAGAATTACCAAAGAGCTTAGCAATTATCAAGGAGTTATCCCTCTTTCAACACATATTTCTTGAGTACTTGCCATGTGCCAGACACTGCTCCAGATGGTAAGTCTAAGCTGGAATATGAATTAATACTCCTGAAGTACAAAGCAGTTACTGCCCTTATGGACCTACTTCCTGTATTGGTCAAGACTTTTAGATACAAATAACAAAACCCCAAATCAAACTAGCTTGAAAAAAACTAATGTACTGACTCCCACCTTAAGATAGGGAAAGGATAGGGCTTCAGGAACGACTGGATCCAGGAGTTCAGAATCATCATCTCTCTTTCACACTCATTCTCACTTTGCGCCTACTCTTTCTCTCCCTGATTTCTCCATGTTTTGATCTTATTCTCTCCTATTACATACGAGCTTCCTCCATAGGCTGGAGGTAGGGAGAGTATTACCAGGGACAGCTCCAGACTTCAATCGTCTCAGCTAGTGATCCCAGGGGAAGAGAGGCCTTCTTGCTTTTACCATCTGTAAATAATATTGTAGGAAAGGATTCTAACTGACCTGGTTCAAGTCACATGTCCATCCGTAGTGCAGTTAATGTGGTCAGGAACAGGCAGAGAACATCTGTGGCCAGTCCTGATTGTGCAGCCACCCCACAGCCAGGGGCGTGGAATGCTGGGAGTGGCAGCCCCACTGGAGATCCCTGAGTCACAGAGGATTATTCCCCATTGGAAGGGGGATGCTCTCCCCAAATGAGTGTTGGAAGGGATTCTGGCAGATGAAAAGAGCAGGTGCCCCCTACAATGCCGCCTCCTGAACCTGCCACCAAAGAAGGATATGAACACCTTTGTGCAGATTCATATGCGTATGACAGAGACAAAAAATGGGAAGGGAAACTTCCTGAGCTGGTCAGGAAGGATGGGGGGAGACTAGTGTAAGTGTCACCAATCTTCCTCTCCAGCTGGAGGCCTGTGTCCCCATGTGTGGCCCACTGTCACGCTGCACTGGAGCTGAGGGCAGGAACCCAGCAAGATGGCTGATCTTGGGAAGACTTGTTTGGTTGTATGTTTTTAACTTTTTATCACAGAAATTTTCATACACACACAAAAGTAGAATAGTATAATGAAATCCCATGGTTGGTCACACAGTTTCAACAACTACTAATATTTTGGCAATCTTTTATCTATCCAGGAATGTGGGGAATTCACTGAAATACTTAAATTCATAAATTAACACACTTTGTGTAGTGCTATGATCTTATTAATGGAAGAAATGCATGCCTCCAAAGTAACAATTAAATAAGACCAATACCTGTGAAGCTCTTAGCAAAATGTCTGGGACAAAATTAATCTCAAAATATCAACTATTTTTACTGTTATTATTGGGAACCTACTTAAAGCTTTTATTTTTGCTGAGGAAGACGGGCCCTGAGCTAACATCCATACCCATCTTCCTCTACTTTATAGTGGGATGCCTGCTGCAGCATGGCTTGCCAGGCAGTACCATGTCCGCACCCGGGATCTGAACCAGCAAACCCAGGGCCGCAGAAGTGGAACGTGCGAACTTAACCGCTGTGACACGGGGCGGCCCTATTTAAAGCTTTTAAATGCTAATGAAGTCTACACATTAAAATGTATTTGGCCTATGAAGGAAAAAAATATTTAAGGTTAAACTTCTTACCAATAGACAATAACATTTTCAAATGATCCGTTTTTAAATGGGCTATTCGTATTTTTTCTATAACAAGCATATTTAATCATTTCCCCTTTTATATGGAAACGTCAAAAATATTACAAGCAAATGCACTTTTCACCTTACAATTCAGGAGAAAATATAGGTTAAACTGTTTGTCAAGCTCAGGAATGGGTTTGGCCTAGATAATCAGAATCCCAGGTTCCAGGTAACCCACTTCAATATCCAGCAAAGTAATTCATCCTGTGACACTGGATGCAGGTCAAACAGCAGAGCTATGCCTCCCCAGTGAAGTTCTGCAATTCACCTAAGATTTTCTATACCCCAGGCAGACTTCTCAGGAGATTTTTAGTGAATACTTTTTAAAAGGCAGAAACTATGCTAATTAAAGACAACTTTTCTTATTTTCCATTTTTCTCCAATTTGTTTCAGTGTTTTCTCACCTGGGGGGGAATGAAGTATTTAGAGGAAACAATAGTGTCCGGAAGGACCGGGCCCCCTCGCCTTCCTCCCAGGAGCTTCACGGCTGAGCTCTGTGTGTGCTGTTTCCAGAAGGACCTCCCACAGAGCCAGAATCTGCGACTTCGAGGAGGCCCGGGTCTGCTCGGCTGGACGGGCCTGAAACTGAAGTACCCTCTTCGGCCTCGGAAAATGGAAACGATGAGACTCCGTGTTTCCGTTATGAAACCTACTGGTTCCCCCTCCCATACCACCGCTGAAAATTCCTGCACACTCCCACCATATAACTAAAAGTACCCATCTTCATAATCTATCCAGTCGTGGAACAGTCATGCAATACGGCTATCATTTTTATAAACATTGAACAGAAGTTTAGGCAAATGAGCGACTTGTATTGGGGAGAGAAAACGAAGAAAGAAATTGGTAAAACAGAATGCAAATTCTAAAGTTCTGAAAGCTGCGGGGGAGGGGGGAATTTACACCACAAGGAAAATTCTTCTATTTCCATGTCACTTGGAACCTTAATGGGGATGCTCTATTACTAACACCTGCTTTTTTAAAGCAGAAAACAAATGGTTAGGTTTTTCCACACAAACACGGTAAAAGGAAAAACTGCATTTTAAAAACCATGTTGATATTTGTTTTGTTTATTTGCATATTTAAACTAAATATATATTGAAGGGGCTTGATTTGTCCAAAATAAATAGTTTCAAATTTGACACGTTTAAAAATGTTCAGACCATTTAAGGCAAATTAATCTTCATGGTGTAGAATCATGAGATGTATGGGGAAATTAGATTGAAAAAATAGGTTCTGGACGAAATGGAGGGCGACACTGTGACGGTCCACTTCCTTCTTTATTTCATTCCTTTAACAAATATGTGTAGAGTTCCTAATGAGCAAGAAATTGGGCTAAATGCCGTGGAGGGACCAGAAATAGTCCAAAATTTAATAAGGTATGGTTTGAGGACCCACGATCCCTTGCAGGAGAGGGAAGACGGATGGATAAGTAATTATAAGGTGACGAGTGCTGGGATAGATAGGTGTTGGTGTTGCGGAAGAGCAGAAGAGGGCGCTAATTACTCCCTTCCATTGCAAGTTAAGGTATCTACGAGCTGTTTTGATAACCAAAACAGAAAATAGTCCCATTGGCAGTAATGTTTTTGTTTTTAATAACTGAACCTCATCAACAGAAAGTGGCTTCTAAAGCTGTCCAGCCCTCAGGGAGCAGATCCTCCCCAATGCCTACTTTTAAAGAGACCGTGAAGGTTCAGGGCAATCTTCCAGAGAGAACTGGGGCCCCCAGGCTGACTGAAAAGAAATTCACACACTGCCAGGACTAGGAGTCATCATTATCCCTGTCCAGCAGGATGAGACATATGCTATCAACTAGCAACGTCCTATTTCCCCTCGTGTTCTATGTTGGGTGCACTGACATTTGGTCTTAGGCTTCCAGATCTTCAGGAACTAGCTCTGGACGTGACCAAAAGTAATTCATATCACTCAGAGATCCCAAACTAGGGCATGGACTTACTTTCTCAATGAACCCCACCTTCTTTCCTGGCCCCTAGAACCATCGCTATCGCATAGTTTGCAAAACTTCAAAATACCTGGCTAATTAACAGCATCTTCCCCTGCTTTCCATCATTGATACCATTTTTCTCTATTTTAATATTTGGTATTTTGATGCAACTTGAGTGAAAGTTAAATTAATGAGCTCAATAACTATCTTGACATAGAAGTATAGTTGGTTCATTTTTAAGCTTTTTTACTATTTTACTTTTAAATTTCTATTCTTAACTTTTTTTTTCTTTCGGTGAGAAGGATTGGCCCTGAGCTAACATCTGTGCCACTCTTCCTCCACTTTGTACGTAGGACACAGCCACAGCATGGCTGATGAGTGGTGTGTAGGTCTGTGCCTGGGATCCAAACCCGCAAATCCTGGGCGGCTGAAGTGGAGCGTGCAAACTTAACCACTACGTCACTGGGCTGGCCTCTATTTTGAAAGTTTTAATTTTTAATCATGGGTTTTTAATTTTCTTCAGTCTTTTCATAAATTTGTGTTACTTTCTTCCTATGACTTGCCTTCATTGAAATAGCTGCCTTGGTCATGGCATTAGAGAAGCTCCAGACAGTGTCGGGGCTCAGGACATCCTACCCCAAAATATGGCACCATAGCACACTATTTTAAGCTGAAGAGTTTGAGAAAAGAGCAGAAGCAGGGAGGTCTCTCTGGCCTCCTTCCCTCGCCCTCTCCCCAGCCCTCCCTACAGCTAGAAGAGAGGAGCATCCTTATCTCCAAAGAAAAAGGGACACTCAGAAGAATCCTGACAACTAGGATTTGCTAAATTTCCCCCATTTACTACAGTTGCCTCACTCTTAACCTATCACACTCCTCCACGACTATGCGCTCGCTCTGCATCAAACCTAGCATAATATGCTCAGGTCTGTTTTTTGGGTTTTTGTTTCCTTAGGAAGGCTCTTGTGTTCACATAAAACTTACATTAAACAAACTCATATGCTTTCCTCCTGTTAACCTGTCTTTGTCAGTTTAATTTTCAGACCCAGCTAGGGACCCTAAGAGGGTTGAGGAAAACTCTTCCTCCCCTACAGCACAAAGTAGAGCCGGGGAAAATCTCCACCCCTGCGAACCGCAGCAGCTGCTGCCCTAGTGTATCCACCATCCCTTCCAGTGGAGGCTTAAGCAATAATGATTCTGTTGGTGTCTTGGACTTCTGAAATGCTGCTGTTTCTTGGCTTGTTGAACCATGTTGTCTCTTTATAAAAAGCCACTTTTTTTTTTAAAGATTGGCACCTAAGCTAACATCCATTGCCAATCCTTTTTTTTCCTCCTTCTTCTCCCCAAAGCCCCCCCAGTACATAGTTGTGTATTCTAGTTGTGAGTGCCTCTGGTTGTGCTATGTGGGATGCTGCCTCAGCACGGCCTGATGAGCTGGTGCCATGTCTGTGCCCAGGATCCGAACAGGCAAAACCCTGGGCCGCCAAAGCAGAGCACACAACCACTCGGCCACAGGGCCAGCCCCTAAAAAGCCACTTTTCGGTGCTGCTTGTGTGCTCGTTCGGTGCAGACCTGGTACCTCTTTTGTGAAGCGGCAGCTGAGGAGACTACGGCGTTCGCCATGGCCGACGAAAAGCCCAAGGAAGGAGTCAAGACTGAGAATAACGATCATATTAATTTGAAGGTGGCGGGGCAGGATGGTTCTGTGGTGCAGTTTAAGATTAAGAGGCATACACCACTTAGTAAACTAATGAAAGCCTATTGTGAACGACAGGGTTTGTCAATGAGGCAGATCAGATTCCGATTTGACGGGCAGCCAATCAATGAAACAGACACACCTGCACAGTTGGAAATGGAGGATGAAGATACAATTGATGTGTTCCAGCAGCAGACAGGAGGTGTCTATTAAAAAGGGAAGCTGCTACTTTACTCCAGAACTCTCTTCCTCCAGACCAAGAAGACATTCTCAATTAGAAAACCGCAATTTGGTTCCACCGCATCCTGACTACTACAGTATAGTTTTCTCTATTCTTTCATTTTCCCCTTCCCCATTCCTTTATTGTACATAAAGTAACTGGTGTATGTGCACAAGCATATTGCATTTTTTTTTAAACTAAATGGCCAATGGTATGTTTTAATTGACATCAAATGGAGATGGGATAGGGAAAAAGACTGGTTCTGTGAAAATACCCCCTTTCTCCATTAGTGGCATGCTCATTCAGCTCTTATCTTTATATTCCAGTAAGTTATTTTGCTCTCACTGTTTAACAAAAAAAAGAACAACATAAAAATCCTTGCATACCTTGAAAAAAAAAAAAAGCCACTTTTCTATTTGCATAAGATTTTTTTTTTAATCAAGGTAACTGATTTGTAACATTAAATTTCAGGTGTACATCATTATATTTTGATTTCTATGTAGACTCCCTTATGTTCACCACCCAAAGACTAATTACCATCTGTTACTGTACACGTGTCCTTTTACTCTTTTCGCCCTCCCCGCTTTCCCATCTGGTAACCACCAATTTAAACTCTGTATCTATGTTTGTTGTGGTGGTGGTTTAATCTACTACTTATGAGTGAAATCATATGGTATTCGACTTTCTCTTATTTCGCTTAGCGTGATACCCTCAAGGTCCATCCATGTTACGGCAAATTCAAAAAAAGATTTCATTTTTTTTAATGACTGAACAGCATCCCATTTTGTGTATATATATATCACATCTTTATCCATTCATCCACTGATGAACACTTAGGTTGTTTCCAAGTCTTGGCTATTGTGAATAATACTACAATGAACATAAAAGTGCCAATATCTTTTCAAATTAGTGTTTTCGTGTTCTTTAGATAAATACCCAGAAATGGAATAGCTGGATCATATGGTATTTCTATTCTTGATGTCTTGAGAAATCTCCATCCTCTTCTCCATAGTGGCTGCACCAGTTTGCACTCCCACCAGCAGTGTATGAGGGTCCCCTTTCTCCACATCCTCTCCAACACTTATCTCTTGGCTTGTTAATTATAGTCATTCTGACAGGTGTGAGGTGATATCTCACTGAAGTTTTGATTTGCATTTCCCTAATAATGATGCTGAACTGTTGAAAAGCCACTGCTATAAACAACCATTGGATTTGAGACAGACTGTGTCAACAATATGCCCCTTTACAGCACATGGAGTTAGGTTACCCCAGGGAGGGACTCACATCTCCAAGATGCAAACTTCACCTTGGTGAGGAACCAAATGACGCTGGAGACATCCAGAAGAGCATAAAAGTCTTGGCACAAGCCTTGCCTACATCAGACACAGTTAGTTCTCCTAAAGCAGGTTTTGCAACTGCACTAGTTGGTGTGTAGTACTGACTGGGATCTTTACTACAGTCGGAGCTACTAGAGAGCAGGAATATCACCATAGAGAGCAGAACTGTTGGGATCAATGGCCCTAATTTTTCTTCAAGTTTTTAAAAGACGGCACTTGAGGCAGCAGATTCCCTAGGTCTTCCCAGTGGTGGCAAAGGCCAAGCTGACGTAGAAGGTTTCATGATCAAGAGCTATAAAACATCTTGGAGAGAGGAGGAGGTGACAGTTTAGAGTCTACGGGGCAACAACCACCCGTTCCCTCTCCTGTTCACAGGGGGAGGAGGAGATTTGACATTAGCACTTCATTCCCCTTTCTACAAACTGAGGGTGCCATGTCCTGTTTCCACTAAGTTGAGAAATAGTGATTATCTCCTTTCTGACATTTGCTAAGCTACTGGACCAGCCAGCACCACATTTTCCTGAGACAAGGAGAAAGAAGCATGAATAAAAAGAGGGAAGCAAGAGAGAAGAAGTGCCTAATGAATACCCACCATTTAGTTTAACAACACACGGCTTTCCTGTAAGTTGAAGTGACACCATGAAAAGTGGCAGGACTGAGCAGACTTGCTGATATACCCCACACACACCCATGAGTAGAGTAGTGAAGCCAGTCACCTTCCACAAGCAAACTCATGTGTCCTTCCCATCCCAGATGGTGGGGACCCAGCAGTAAAAGGCTGTGGACTAGACTGCCTTGGGAATTAAGCAGGTAGAGAGAGAAAGAGGTAAGATTGTCAAGCCAGGGGTCTATGATAGGAAATCCCTAGAGAGCCCTCACGGAACAATAAACATAACCAAACGTGCTGCAGAAGAGCCAGTATTTGGACATCTGATTCATGGATGGAACCAATAGACACATCACCACCACAACAGAAAGCAAAATGTGAGACCTTGCTTGTCTGTTTTTCCTCTCTGGGTGTTGCTGGAATATGCCTTTAGCTGCCAAATAACGACAGTGATGGATCACACATATAGCATTGTTTTCACTCTTCCTCCAAGTTTTATTCACCCTTAATTATAAAGCTGGTGTTGCTGTCAACATTCCATACATAAGAAGTATGACTGGAAATGAAAAATAAATAAAACCCCAAAAAAGATATGTGGATCTAAGAGAATGCAGATTGAAAAGGGCCATAAAAATCCAATCCTTTAGAAATACAGTAAGAATTAACTTCATTTGATAAATCTACATTTAAAAAGTAAATAGGTTTACATACCCAAGATACTGAAAGGAAAGACGGCCAGGGGAAAAGGTGGTCACAGACCCTGTTGTTTGGAAGACGAGAGACCAAGAAGTTGTAAATGCTCTATTTGAAAAAGGGAAAGAAACTGGGCTTTGGTTAAGAATTCAGCCTAAAAGGAATTCTTCTGATGCAGGGTCAGTGAGCGGAGGAGTCGAAAGAAAGATTTCTTGGACTCTCAAGATCTGGCAGTAGTGCTCTTTTTATTTAGAGAGTAGTGTGGAATAGCATGGGGACAGGACCCATGGGCAGTCAGAGCTGCTGCTGCTGCTGCATGGGGACAGGACCCATGGGCAGTCAGAGCTGCTGCTGCTGCCCTGAGTTGAGGGTTAGGGCTAATTTTATAAGGCATGGGTACGTGACTTATTTTTATTGGAAAAAGAAAAGATGATGTAAAAAGTCATTAAATGATTTCAGTGCAGATGGGGTCTGGTTATTGTGCGGTCATATAACTTTTAGATACGAATCTGGCCATATAGATTGGCATGTAGGTGAGGATGCCCTGGGTTTCTCTCCCTGGGGCAGCCCTAATTCATATCATAAAAAAAATCCACCGGGTCATATAGTTTGGCATGTAGGCCAGATCACCTTGGGCTTCTCTAGCTGGGGCAGCCTTAATCCACATCACTTCCACTCTTTCAGATGGCTCCATTATGACCATCTCCAATGACAAAGATCTAGCCTCTGCAATTATCTAGTTCACCTTGCCCTTGGACTATCAAACAAGCTGGTCTGCAATAGAGACTAGAGATAAAAGCCAGAAAAGCAGCTGTTCTTGGCCCAGAAGGCTGCTGGCCAATGGGATTCCCCATAACCTTCAAGTAGGTGTTAAATACTGCCACTACCTAAGTGGAGAACAGAATATTCAGCATGGGGATTGCACATGACAAGAGTCGCATTGATCTATTTTTCTTCTTGCCCACCCTCCATAAAATCAGGATTCTCTACTTCATCACAAAAAGAAAGGTTAGACTGGATCATCTATTCCACAAAAGACCTGTACCAGCCTCACCTTCACACAACTTCACTGGAAAGACAATGCAATGGCTGAGCTGGAGGAGGTCATCAGAACTAATTACAGTGCTAGCTAGGATGAGGCCTGACATCCCTGGGATGCAACCTGGAAGAGAAAAGGGCTCAAGAGCTTGCCACAAAACCTGCTTAAGTGAACTCTGTTAACTTCTCTGTAAATAAAAGTAAAACATTCCTTTAAAACAAAACAAAAAGCTACTGAGGCATTAGACCCAGGGAATAAAAACTAGAATGTAACTTCCTGTCCTATCCTAAAGGTGATGAGATAAGATCACAAAAAAAAAAAAAGAATCTTTGCAGGGCCAGCCTGGTGGCACAGCCGTTAAGTTCGCATGTTCTGCTTCGGTGGCCCGGGGTTCGCCGGTTCGGAGCCCAGGTGCAGACATGACACTGCTTGGCACGCCATGCTGTGGCAGGTATCCCACATATAAAGTAGAGGAAGATGGGTATGGATGTTAGCTCAGGGCCAGTCTTCCTCAGCAAAAAGAGGAGGATTGGTGGCAGATTTTAGCTCAGGGCTAATCTTCCTCAAAAAAAGAGAGAGAGAGGCTGGCCCCCCGTGGCTGAATGGTTAGGTTCTCGCGCTCCGCTGCAGGCAGCCCAGTGTTTCGTTGGTTCGAATCCTGGGTGCGGACATGGCACTGCTCATCAGACCACACTGAGGCGGCGTTCCACATGCCACAACTAGAAGGAACCACAACAAAGAATATACAACTATGTACCAGGGGGCTTTGGGGAGAAAAAGGAAAAAATAAAATCTTGAGGAAAAAAAAAAAAAGAAATTGGGAGGCAAGACCGTGCAAGGATTGGCTACTTTAGGGGCTCAACAATGTCATAAGACACCCTATTCTTTCCATCCTCTGTGCTGCCATCCTCAACACTGTTTCTTGTCCTCAGGATTATCTTCCTCATGATTATCCTCATGATTTTGTCCTCAGGATTATCCCCCTCACCAGTCTAACACCGGGTAGAAACTGGCCATTCCTTATTACCAGGAATGGTCTAAGCGACGTTATCTTGCAGCACTGCCCCAAATTCACCAGCAGTTCGAAAGCAGGTGGAGAAGAGGGGCCTCAGACACGAGGCATAAACAGTTCCTTTATTATAAATCACCAAAGCTGATGAAATAGGAAAAATAAATACTCTTTAAACAAAAATTAAATATGGCTGCCTAAAATAACTAAAATAACACAATGGCCAATAGTTAAGCTCTCTTTTCAAATATTAGCACTACGTGTATACATCCTTCAACCTGGTAACTTTTTATACAGTGTTTCATTTTTCCTAAACGTATATTACATTAATCACAATGTGTTTAAATTATTATGATATTACATCCATAACAATCATCTAAATACTGAAATACCATTAGAATACAACTTTGATCATTTGGGGAAATTTCCATTTCAAGTCAATGAAAAATATCCATATATTTACATATTTTACTCTTCAAGGTAGGTCACCTCCAGATTTCTTGGAATATTTTACCCTTTTCTACGAAAGTGTATGCGACTTGTAAATTCTCTGAACTTCAGTATTAAGGAGTAGTTACTCATGTTGTCTTTCCATGCTTCATATGTCCTTCTAAATTTGTCATAATAACTCTCTTTTTTCAAGTTGAAATCTGATCCAGTTTTTTTTAAATTACTGTATTTTCCCCATATTTCTCTCCAGGAGCCTTTGAATTTTTCCAAATAACTTTCTTTTTCAGATTCTTCTTTCCATATTCCTTCTCTTTTTTTCAAGGCTGTTAATTCAGCTTTAAGTAAGTTTCTGTGAATTCTCCAATAGATTTTAGAATCATGGTTTAGCCCTTTAACAAGAACAGTTTTGCCAAGGCCTCTTCTCAGAATTTCTTCATTCAGACTCACAGTAAAATACCTACCCTTGAATAGAAAATAACACAAACCAATTATTTAAGAAAATTGCTAGCATACCCATGTCATCTTTTCACTTTAAAATCAATCATTCAGCAACTTCAGACTTCCAGAGAAAAGCCAAAAACATAAAGCAAAAGGGTCCCCAAGAGCTTAAAACAGCTATTGTTAAATCCAAGAATTTCATTACTGGAAGAGATCTCGCTCAAAGTCAACTGCCTCTTATCACATATTATGTGGTTCTCCACAGGCTCACTGGTCCCCAACCTAAAGAGGCGTAGAAGCAGTAAAGTCTAAGAAGCACCTTTGGTTTGTTTGCTGTTGTTTGGAGGGGAAACGGAGCACACAAGATATGCAAAATGTCAGCGGGCCACAGCAAAAGCAACTAAAACAAATAAGAAGTAGAAAAAGGCAAAATGAACTGAATCATCACTGAAATTAGGTTCAGAATTCCAGTGCTTAGGAAGACACTGGCATGTAAATAATGTAAATACATTTTTAAAAGACTTCCCACAAAATAATTAACATGAAAATACTTCTGGCCCTTAAATCTTCATCCTTTAGGAAATTTCATTCATGGACTATCTCCCTCCTTAATGAAATGGATAAATGGGATGTTTTCCCCCCACTAATTTACAGTATAAAAGGGATCCTGCTTAGCTATTTCTATAGTCCTTGTGAGATTTTAACCTAACAAGATTAATTTTAACAAAGGGTTAATAATTTAGTAGCTTCTGGTATATGATGGTAAGGCATAAACAAATACGGTTTTAAAAAGGTTATCATATTTTTCTCAATCTTTTAAATTTTAGGAGCTCATTCCCTTAAACCAAAATCAGAATAATTAAAATTCAACCTCACACATTAGTGAAATTCAACAGATGTAAATTACCACCATACGCATATAGTATGGTGTGGTCGCCTTCTAGAAAGCAATGCGAGGTGAAGTATTTAAAGTGAAGTTTGGGCTCAGGAGCCAGAAGGAGCTGGCTTGAATACAGGCTCTCCCACTGTGCTACCCTGAGTCCCACCTGCAAATGGGAATAAAAACAATGACTCCATAGGGTCGTTTCGAGGATACATAAAAGAGACTTCTCAACTCAAAAGAGAAGATAAATACTTTTCTAAGGCCTTTGGCATCTTTTATATAATTCTATTTTTTCTATAATAAACATCTATAACTAAAATTTTATAACAAAATTTATATGTGGAACACCTGGTCTCTATATATAATCACTGTGTAGCAGTTTAAAGACAAAAAAATTCAGTCCCATTATATATTCAAGGTTCTCATGATGTGTTCATGTATAAATAATAAGAATAAAATATTGCTCGTTATTTCTTCACACTACTTACCCTATTCACCAAAAGGTAGCAAAAGAGTGTTGAATTCTCCTTTCCAAGAAGCTGGAACCATAGAAGTTGGGAAGGTTTTAGCTCTTTCTGTAACCACATCTTCCCAGTTTCAGTGAGTTCTACTCCAGCCAGCTGAACCAGCAAAACACCGCATGGCTCTTCTAAAAATGTCAGATGGGAAAGAGTTTAGCTCTAATTCCAGGCTGCAAAAACAAATTCCAAAATCATTTAGCCCCCAAAAAACAACCAAATATATTATGTTTACTTATAAATCCTCAGACTCTATGTAGGTCCATTTATTTCCATATTTAAGTCTTCTTTTAAAACAAGTATACAACAGACGGGAATAATTTCAAAAACTCATTTCAACAAGCTCTGGAATAAGATGTAGAGTTTAACCAACTTTCTTTTTTAAACCTTCCAGATTTATTTCTATGTAAATATACACATAACGCTATAGATATGTAGTTCAATAATATGGGTTCTTACTACCAAAAGAATTGTACAAACTGCTCTTTCACTTACCTTATTAAGGCTTTCTTCCCATCTCAATAAATATTGATTTACATCAACATTTTTTTATACATTTTGTGAAACTGACTTCCAGACAGAATTTTATCAATTTATATTCAAAGTAACATAGTACTAAGGTTTGTTTACCCCAACTCTTGATAAAATTTTAACCAATTTAACTTTTTAAAGATTCATACAGAACTTTTATTTTATTTTAAAAAATTTTTTTGGTGAGAGAGATTGGCCCTGAGCCAACATCTATGGCAATCTTCCTCTATTTTGTATGTGGGACACAGCCACGGCATGGCTTGATGAGTGGTGTGTAGGTCCATGCCCAGGATCTGAACCCATGAACCCCAGGCCACCAAAGCAGAGCACACGAACTTAAACACTACACCACCGGGCCAACCCCTGGCCTTTTTTTTTTTTTTTTAAATGTGTGCATAAAAGATTTCTTGAACAGCTGGGAAAACGAAGGGATTCATATCACAGAAACAAGCTCTACTGTTTAGGTGAAAATATTTTATGGGTATAACTTAACCTTATTTGGTAGATTTGTTCCTGGAAGATTTGTTGTTAAATTTTTATTGACCACATCATACTTTAAATGCTCAACGGGGAATGGCTAATTTTAAAGGAATCTGGTGACCTTTTGTAGAGTGAAGAATTAAGACATTAACACTTACGGTTGATAATGTTGAATTAGAGCAAAAGCCTTGATCTCAAAGCTTTTATTGGAAGACAGTTGGTGTTCATGGCAACACTAAAGGATTGGAGAGAGACTTCAGAACCTTCATGCCACCCTTAGCTCATTATGTACCAACAATTTGAATTTATCTGATCTTTATTATATGTTCTGCCCTAATCTGTGTATTTACTGCATGACAGGTTTTTGCTAAGGGCATGATCTTCCTACTTAGATCTTTAGATACTTCTCTAACTGAAATTCTAGGACAGGTTTCAAGAAACCCATGTCCTAAGGAAAATCTTCTTCTGTTATCAAATAATACTGTATCAGGGGCTTAGCATATCTTCTTGAAAGCAAGCATATTTTTTTCCTAGCAGTTAGATAAACTTAACTTTATACTTTCGACCACTTGTATAAGAGTTCGATATACATTAAATGTATAATTTCTTTAAGAAAAAGACTAAGATTTTTTTGTCACCCATCATCCCTTTTGGAAAGTTATAAACTTTTTCTGAAATCTTGTTAAATTGGTTAAGGGTCTGGCCTGGTGGCATAGTGGTTAAGTGAGTGTCAAACAAGAGGAAGATCATGCAGACCTGAGACAAATGCTGAAGTAAATCACCACTAAGGGGTTTGTTATATTTCTGCTCCATCAGATGGGTAGGCAACTTCATGACTAAACATTCTTAAGGTTTTAAGAAAGACAGTACATCATAAAAAAAAATGGATATACCCTGGATTTGTATAATATTGGAAGTGGATTCATGACAATTGACAACTTCATAAGAAAGGGGTATCACATATATCAAAAACATCATTTTTTTCACCATCAGGGATAGAAGTTTTGAATAATTTCCTCTCTACACTGCAGGTTTTATGACTACCATAGGCTCAGACCCTCTTGTTTGCCACTCTATACTGAGACTATAAGTAGAGCCAGCATTCAGTAAGTATCTACTGAAGATACAACGTGTTCTAAAGGTTTCACATCATCAAATTTTTAAGTTGTGTGTGTGTGTGCCTCCTCGCCATACACCCCTCAGATAAGATCATGGACGGGAGGTACGTCACCGAAGAGTCATGAGGAAGGAGTCATGTTTGACGGCAGTGGAAACCACAGACCAGAACTGGAAACAGAGCACAGGTCCCCACAGCACTGCTTGTTCTACTAGGCCACGCAGCCTACTCTGATGTAGTCATCCGAACCAACTTTTTTGTTACAATGGCCTCAATTTTGGGGGCCTGGATCCTAGCCCTCTTCACAAAAAAATCGAAGTCCATTTCCAGCCTATAGGCCAGGTAGTGAAAACAGTGAAGGTACGGAAGGAGCTTTCAATTAGTAGCTATTTTGAAAGGAACATTATGCTCTACTATCTTATTGTATCATTCAAAATGGTGCTGGGTGGCAACTTTCTAGTTCTCCAACCATTTTACAGGTAAACTGATTTAACTAATGTAAGTGTAAAATGATCTCTTTCACACGAGCAATTTATGTCAGTCACAAAAAAAGTATTAACGCTATCATCACACTTGTAGTGGTCAACATCTGTTAAGAAACATAACACAAACATCCATCTACTTTAACTTTTGCATTTCTAAACATGGAAATCTGGACTAGGTAGGAGAAATCTGTTTTCCAGCTCTGATATCATGAGTTATTAGGTAGATGGCTGTGCACACGGCATTTCACCTCTACAGAAGATATTCAAATAAGTAGGGGAGAAAAGTCAGGTTGGAATTAAGGCTTCCTGAGGCTCCTTTCAGCTCTAATATTTTGATTCTATGCACCAAGTAGACAAACATTATTATTCGATATGAAGCCCGTTAATGACACGCAGGTATCGCAATTACAGTGCTGTGCACCGCATGGCTTCTGGGGATTCCTGCGGAGTCTCGTCCTCAGAGCTGTGCAGTGTACTTACTACTTCAGATATGAGGGATTTAATTACAACCGAGAAGCTAGAGGACTGGTGAGGCGTAAACCCTGGTTAGAGCTGAAATGGCCAACAAATACACATCGTAGGGAATCTCTCTTCCGGGAACGACAGTCGTTCAAACCACACAAGTTCTGTGTGATGTGTTCAAGAGTCAATCATGTCAGGTGTGTCTGGGTAAAAGAATCTCTTATTCCTTTAGTCTTATCTCATTGAACAGAGTGGTATTCATTCATCTGAGGGTTAAAAAAAACCCTTTTCTTCACAAAATTAAAATACTATTAACAAGTCTCTATTGGCTAATGATTATTTTTTCTAGGGACTGTGAATAATGAGATAGGAAAAGGTGCCTGCCCACCAGGGCTCACAGTTTAGTGGGAGGATAGAAACCTAAAGCATAATTATAGGAAAACGTGCATAAGTACTGTAGCTGTGGTGTGTATCTGCTGCTGTGGGGCACAGTAGAGAAGGGCTAATTCTGCTTGGGAGTTAAGAAAAGCTTCACAGAAGAGCTGACGTTTGAGCTGGATCCTGGAGAATCAACCCAAGTTCAACAGGAGCCAAGGCCTCTCAGCACAAAGGGAGCTGGGGGAAGGGGCTGAGGGACAGGAGAAGAGTGTGAGCAGCAGGAAGGTCTGACAGGAAGCAGGGAGAAACAGGAATCGCAGCAGGAAAGAGCTGGCCCCTGCCCAGCTCTGCAGCCTCCGGTGCTGCCTCCCGCCCCTTTCTTCTGTGTGCCCCAGCCTTAGCAGAAGAGCCAAGCTCGATCCCACACATGTTCTTCCGAGCTGCCTCCCTCACTCTTCAGGTCTCTAAGCAGCAACTCCTCAGTGACCTCTGACCACTCTAGATGTGCAGGTCCCCCTTCACATAACTCGTAATTCTCACCCCAGCACTCTGTTTCTTGTCTTTGTAGCTCTTAGGACAATTTCTGTTTTGCTTGCTGCCCATCTTCCCCTAGATTATAAGCTCCAGGGGAAAGTGGTGTTGCTTGTTTCACTCTGCACAGGCAGGCACAGGGCAAGGACATAACAGGTACTCCATGTTTGCTGAACGAATGCTGGAACACCTGAATGAAATACCGAGTGGGTGAATAAAAAAAGGACGGAAGGAAGACAGGAAATCTGGAGCCAATTAAATAGTTCCTTGTACATAAGGTGAAGACTTTGGACTTTCTCTCATTGACAGTGAAGAGTTAGTAAAAATTAAAACGATATTTTTGTTATTTTATAAATAACTTCTAACAAAAGAACACTAAAATACTTATTTAATCATCTTATTCTTGCACCTTACTTACTTCTCCATGAAGATATAATAGGTAAAGTAATAGGAATATGCTCAATTTCTAAACCACTGTCGGTTATTCGGCGTAATCGTCCACGTAGTTTAACATTCCTTCTTATAAATTCCACTGGAATTTCTGAAGAACTCGTAAATTTTGAAGTCTGTTGATTTACAAGGAGAAAAATACAACATTTTATTATTATTTTCATATAAAGTATGTCAAATTATCTCAACATTCAACAAGGAGATATAACCAGTGAAAAATTTTAATTTGGTTCTTAATATTTTAATGATTTAATCAAAAGTTTTATGGGGCCAGCCTGGTGGCACAGCAGTTAAGTGCGCACATTCCACTTTGGTGGCCCGGGGTTTACTGGTTTGAATCCCGGGTGTGGACATGGCACCACTTGGCAAGCCATGTTATGGTAGGCGCCCCACATGTAAAGTAGAGGAAGATGGGCACGGATGTTAGCTCAGGGCCAGTCTTCCTGAGCAAAAAGAGCAGGATTGGCAGCAGATGTTAGCTCAGGGCTAATCTTCCTCAAAAAGAAAAAAAAAGTTTTATAGCAACATTATCTAGAAACCTTTAGTCACTATTTTACTATTTCAAGCTACCACATATACAACGTTAAACAGACTCCTAACTTCTAAAAGGCTCACATTCTCAAAATATGACACAATTTATCAAAAAGCAGGGAGTATCTATCCGTGCCTGGCACCACACAAATCTGGTAAAATAGTCACTATCCTATCCTATATATGGACAGTCCATTCATGCAGGTAGACCTGGGAAACCTAAACAACCCTGAGTCAAATTAAGTTAGAATTCTTAATCAATTAGATTTATTTTCTTATTTTTTATCCCACAGGAGAAAAAAGCCAACATGAGGAATTGACTTAAATACCTACCACTTAGGTAACACCCTGGGGATAGTCAACACTTTATAACTATGACTTCCACATTAAGAATACTATGGGACAGGGGCCAGCCTGGTGGTGTCGAGGGTAAGTTCTCACACTCCGCTTCAGCAGGCCAGAGTTTACAGGTTTAGATCTTGGGTGCAGACCAGTGGCAGCATCCCACATAAAAGAGAAGAAGATTGGCACAGATGTTAGCTCAGGGCCAATCTTCCTCCCCCAAAAAACCAAAACCCAAAACAAAAAAGCAATACTTTAGGACAAGCTTCATTCATGATTCATAATCATGGCTAGGTTAAGAGTAGCACATACACTGAAAGATAAGTTAGCACTCAACTTCCTAAGACAGTAAAGTTGAACTAAACATAAACCTTTTTTCAAATGTTCCACACGAGAAAAACATTGTAGTGGACAAATCCAGAATGTGGAACATTCAATGGGATAAATGACTTGTTGTTCTAACAAATCAGCGGCTTCAGGGGAAACAATGGTGATGGGACAGAATGGACTGTTATAAAATAAATGAGACTTAAGAGATACAACAAACAAATCAATATACAGACTTGAACTCTGATTTGAACAGATCTTCTATTAAAAAGAGATATCACTGAGACAATCAAGGAAATGTCAATATAAACTGGGTTTAGATGATACTAAGGGATTACTAATTAAATCAGATGTGATAACATTATAGGACAAACTGACATTATAAGCCTCTTGATGCAATATAACAGGAAGTTTACACCATTACCTACTTGTCCAAACCTAACAAGGAAACACACAAATCCAGATTATGGGACGTTCTATAAGACAAGTGGCTTGGATTCTTCAAAAATTACAGTGTCATAAAAGACAAAAATTAAAAATAATGATAAGGTGAGGGTAATACACTAGATTAAAGGAAACTAGAGACGTGACAACTAAATCAACGCATAATCCTTGGCTGAATCTTAGATTGGGGGAAAAAATAGCTATAAAGGATATTTTGAGAAAATAAATGTGAAAAAAAAAAGTGAGCAAAAATATTAAATTTATTTGTTGTGATAATATTAATGTGGTTATGTAGGAAAATATCTCTGTTCTTAGGAAGTATACTATGAAGTACTTATGGGACAAGTTTCATGTCTGCAACTGGCTTTCCAATGGTTTCAGAGAAAGAGGGACAAAGCGCAAAATGTGCCAAAACGCCTGATCTAGATGAAAAGTAGGTGAGTGTTACAGAATTCTTCTGAAGAAAATGTTGGGGGTAAAAAGATTCTGGATCTAATGTCAGCATTCATTCAAGAACATGAAATATACAGAATGTAAACAAAAAGGAGAAATTCTAAATCAAACCATGAGACTTTAAGTGAGTCACCTGACAAAAGTTGTTTATGAGCAGTTCGTGAGTTGTTTATGAACAGGAAAAACAGAGAAATGTGGGCTAAATGTCCAAATAGATGGCTCCTGTTTGGTTCTGCGTCATCACTAAGGTGGCCCTGATGAATTAGTCAACGTCAATGGGAGGGGCACTTTAGAAGGAAGCCAGGGGGCCCGACCTGGATCTGCTCCAGTTTAATATGATCACTAATGACCTGAATGAGAGCGTAAGGATCCCAGATGAGCACGGTCTGATGCTTGGAAGGGTATGAACATGGAAAGTCAGCGTTATTATTCAAGAAGATCTCAACTAGAATAATAAGTTAAAATGTAAAAGTCTGTCCCTGTACTCCCCGAAACTAAGGAAGGACAGAAGAGAATATACTAACAGTAGCATATATAAAAAGACTTAGAGCTTTAAGTTAATCGTGAACTCACAATGAGTGAAAGTGTGACAAGACTACCAAAAAAGTGCAAACTCCCTCTCCCCTCTGCTCTCCCACCCCCCACAAAGCAACATTATTAGGAGCAGGTACAGAACAAGAGAAAGGAGGGAGAGACTGCTCCAAATCAGGCCCTAAGTGGAACAGACTGTCCAGTTCTGCATATCACATTTCATAAAAGACTTCAACAAACTGGAACAATGCCAGAAGAGGGGAAAAAAAGATAGTAAAGAGCCTGGAAAACACATCACTTAAGAAAACCAAGAGCATTTTACACAGGGAAGGCAAGTCTTAGAAGGAGTAGAGAGGGCCATTAAAGATATCTTCAAGGGGCACCAGCCCCGTGGGCTATTGGTTAAGTTGAGTGTGCTCCACTTTGGTGGGCTGGGTTTGGTTCCAGGGTGCAGACGTACACCACTCATCGGTGGCCATACTGTTGCAGCAACCCACATACAAAATAGAGGAAGACTGGCATAGATGTCAGCTCAGGGTGAATCTTCCTCAGCAAAAAAAAAAAAAAAAAAAAAGAGATGTCTTCAATTACTAAAAGTCTATCCCTTTTAATTCTGAGGTGTTTTCATTAAAGGGTATACATAAAATGACAGAAGACTGCCCTGATTTTTCAATTTTCAGAAATTACAAAAGAGCTAAGGGAGGAAACTGAAAGAGAATCCAAAGTTGCTACTCTCAAGGAGCTCACAGTCTGTGTGAAGAATCTAGAAAGGCAGATCCCACCGCATCTTCCTCTCTGGATCAATAATCCCTCCACAGCAGAAAGCTCAGTGCTGTGCTTCTAGGACAAGGCAGGCACCGTCTGGAAGATGAAGAAACAATGTACGCAAAACCAGAATACAGCTGCGGAGCAACAAAAGACTAGCTTTAACACAAAGTGTAAGCACTAAGGGGTCAAAAGTGGAAAGCACAGACATCTTTAAAGGAAGTGAGAGGCTGGCCTGGTGGCACAGTGGTTAAGTTCACACCTTCCGCTTCAGCAGCCCGGGGTTCGCCGGTTCGGATCCTGGGTGCAGAAATGGCACCACTTGGCAAAAGCCATGCTGTGGCAGGCGTCCCGCATATAAAGTAGAGGAAGATGGGCATGGATGTGAGCTCAGGGCCACATAAATAAATAAAGGAAGTGAAGCCTGAGCTTGTAATAAACAGTCTGCTCTCTAGAAGAAGCAGAAAAATGATGCCACTAACAAGGATGCTTCAGTGGTGAAGGACATGTCCTAAAGACAAACAGACAAAGCTGGAAGCATGACGGTGTAGAGAAAATAATAGGGGCTCTAAATTCAGGAAGACGTAATTTGAAATCCAGTTCTGCCATGTACTAGCTGGATGATCTTTTGAAAATTGTTTAACTTCTTTGAGCATCCATCTCCTCATCTATAAAAATTAGGTGTCAGAATACCTGTATCACAGGATTATTATAAATATTCAATGAAATTATGTATATAAAGTGTTTCCCACAGCACCAAACTCAATAATCCTTTAAATTGATTTTTTACTTTTTTCTTTTGAGGAAGATTAGCCCTGAGCTAACATCTGCTGCCAATCCTCCTCTTTTTGCTGAGGAAGACTGGCCTTGAGCTAACATCTGTGCCCATCTTCCTCCACTTTATATGTGGGATGCCTACCACAGCATGGCGTGCCAAGCAGTGTCAGTCTGCACCCAGGATCCAAACCAGCGAACCCCAGGCTGCCAAAGCAGAGTGTGTGAACTTAACCACTATGCCACTGGGTTGGCCCTAATAATCTTTTTTACTTTTTAAATATGAAATCTGGAGTTGTCTACCAATAACCGAAAGAATACAAAAGCTTGATAAGGTCTCAGAGGGAGGAAGACGGGGAGAAAAACAGCAATACAAAAAGAAAGCTGAGGAGGAGCTATCAAGGCTCCTTGTGGCAGGCCCTTGGTTGGTTAATGCAGTATCCATTCCCAAGCCCCTTCTCCCTTGCCAGCACCATGCACTCTAAGGGATAGAAAAGCTAAATGGCTGCTTTCCCAGCCTTCTTTCCACCTAGAGATGGCCATGTGACAACAGAATGTAAGCAAAAGTCTCCTGAGCCTTCTGAGAAAGTTTTTGCTTTCTTGCTAACAGAAAAAGATGTAGCTGGCACCTTTCCTTTCCCTCTTCTGCCACCTTGAATGCTATCTGGAGCTACAGCAGCCATTCTATGCCATGAAGAAAGGCCAAGAGAATCAGACTGATCTAAACTGTGTCACTGAGCCAGGAAAGCAATGCCAGCAGCCTCCGACCTCCAGAGTTCTTGCGACATGAGAAAAATAAACTGTTTATCAGGTTAAGCCACCACTGGTTGGGGTTTCTCTTACTTGTCACCAAACTCCTTCAACTGTAATACAACAGAGTTATTTATCCCCTACTGTTCCAATGTTCTTTTTCTAACCCCTTAGCTTGCTCTTCTCATCACTGGTTAGTCACTATTATTAAAAACCATAAAATCTAAGGAAAAAAAGACACCAGAACTATAGTCTAAAATTAATAACTTCATAACATACTAATATAAATTTGTATCAATCAATAAACAAATTGCATAAACCAACAACACATCTAGTATTGCATAAGCAGGACTGGGTCACGAAAGTTAATGAGAATAAAAATGAAAATAATAAACAGTAACTCACTCTGGTTTTAATATTACCAAAGTGAAGTACTGAACTATATACTGAAAACAACAAAGAACTTAAAATGACCCATAAGTGACACGTGAGTTTTCTAAGGACTGACAAGAGAAATGATCCCTCAGCATTATTTTTACCTAAACTCTTAATGAAATCATTTATGATTTTGGCAATTGTGAAAGCTTAAAAATACAAATATCATGGGACATATAGATTATAAAATAAAGAAAAAAGTAGAATGAAAAGAATAAATTTTCAAAAGTTCCATTCTAGAAATATATATATACAAGCTAAAAATGAGAGACTTACAAAATCATGGAGGTGTTATAAGCACCTACTATATTATAAGATTAAAATGAGTTCAAGGCATTAAAAAAAAAAAGATAAGTGTTCTGACATTGGAGTCAGGGGAAAAAGGCAACAGTTGGAAAAGATGTAGAATATTGAGTAATGCTATGTAGCCAATGATAACACTGAAAGAATAGAGAGATGATAAACGTAGGAAATGAATATACATAGAAGCAATAAATCCATGCCAGATGGTAACATGACACTACAATTACATCCTAGTGCAAGAACCTGTTAAATGAAAAAATACTACTAAATCTTGAACTACCAAATGGATTTCCGCAATGTCTCTTATTAAAACATTATTGAGGGGTCGGCCCGTGACCGAGTGGTTAAGCTTGCATGCTCCACTGCAGCGGCCCAGGGTTTCACTGGTTCAGATCCTGGTCGCAGACATGGCACCGCTCATCAAGCCATGCTGAGGCAGCGTCCCACATGCCACAACTGGAAGGACTCACAACTGAAAACACACAACTATGTACTAGGGGGCTTTGGAAAGAGAAAGCAAAAATAAAATCTTTAAAAAAAATAAAAATAAAAATAAAAATAAAACATTATTGAGAAGCCAGCACCATGGCAGAGTGGTTAAGTTCTCTCGCTCTGCTTCAGAGGCCCAGGGTTTCCCAGGTGTGGATCCCAGGCATGCACGTAGCATGGCTCATCAGGCCATGCTGAGGCAGTGTCCCACAGGCAGAGCTGGAAGGACCTACAATTAGAATATATAACTATGTACTGGGGGGTTTTGAGGAGAAGAAGAAAAAAAAAAACATTACTGAAAGTGAAAAAGAAAACATGGCAATGGAAAACACAAATTATTATTTTTTTTACATTGTACATCTTGTCTGATTCATAAAACAATAGATCTTACAGATTGCTGGAAATCAGAGAAGGTATAAATTGTTCAGCGCTAAGGAACACAGTTCAACTGTGATCTAAATCTGAACCACTACAGAAAACAGTTTTGAGATATTTCACAACGTCTGCAACGCAAATTTGTGATTCCACCATTCTAGGAAACTAAATCCTTTTCAGATTCCTTTTTGAGCAGGAAGACAAGTGATTATGGAAATGTGGGCTGTGCAACCACTTTCCTTAAATCCTATGGATGTGTTACTTTTAAACCAAGATCTTAAAATATACTCATTGATCTAAAATACTATTTAAAAGTTAATAATGTGAATAACAAAATGATGCACTGCTTGAGATAATACCTGTCCGAAGCGAGAAATGATTAACTGTCGAACGCTCACCATAACGGCTTCTCCCTTCTGAACTTACCAGTCGAACACTTCTTAGAAGTAACACCATCCCAGCTGCGGCCATTACGGTGCTGATGTTCTGCAAAAAGAGATTTTACGATTAATTCTAATTATTATTCACATAAAGTATTCACATAAGGTATCAAAGTACTAATTAGAGGGGGAAAAGAAGACCGTCCCCCCATATCTAACAGTCCAAATAAGGCACATCCTTCAACTAAAGGCCCCTTTCTTCCAAACGCCTTTCTTCACCGCCCGCTACTCCGGAGTCTTGTCCTTTCCTCCCAGGCGGCTGCGCCTCCAGCAGCCACACCGCCAGCCTCCTCCCCCGGACAGGCCTCGCGCGGCGCGCACAGCCCGCAGCGGGAGTCTGCGCGTTCGCTAGAACAGACCACCACCAACACCTTAAGGGGCAGCCCCGCGGGAGACACGTGCGGGTGAACAGTCGGGAAAGGAGCGATGTTTTTAAGATGAAACAGACCCAAAAGGTTAATTAGAAACAGGAGCTGCGCAGCACCCTCCCCAAGAGCGAGCCTCACACGCTTTCCTTCCAGGAACAGAGCCAGGCACGGGGGTGACACGCACAGGGCTGCCCCGGGCTGAGCCGCTCGGCGCTGACGCGTCCCGACCCGGAGCCCCGAGGCCCCGACGGGCGCTGCGATCCGGCGTCGCCTGACCGGGCGACCGGCCGACCACCCGGTCCCCGGCGGGAGGGCGCGGCGGTCCCGTCCCGGGAGACGCCCCCCGCCGGCCTGCCGCGCTCGCGCCCGAGTCCCCGTCGGAGCCCCGCGCCGCGGCCCGCCCCGCACGCTGCGCCGCACCCAGCGCCCGCCGGTGCCCGGCCGTCTGTACCCAGACCAGGCGCAGGTGGTCGTCCGCCCACTGCGACACGCGCGCCACCGCGTTGGGCGCCGCAGCGGCCTCGCCGGGCTCCGAGGAGGGAGCCGCGGAGCGCGCCGCCATCTTCCCGGCCTCCCGCGCGCTGGCGCCGCGTTCCCCGCCCCCTGCCCCCTGCCCCCTGCCCCCTGCCCCCTGCCCCCTGCCCCCGGCGCACGACGGCGGGGGCGCCGCCGGGGGGCTGGGACGGACGACGGCTGGGGCGCCGCCGGGGACGTGGGACGGACGACGGCTCGGGAGGGTGGTGGTCCTCTAGGCGACAGACGACTGAGGGCTCTTTGCGCCGTGGGCGGGTGGGGGCTCCTCCCTGGCGGACAGAGGCCCCTGTCCGCGTTCTCGGCGGGGACAAACGCCCCCTGTCGCTCCTGCGGTCGCCCGTGGCCGGGCCTCCCAGGCGGCGGTGGGTCTGGACCACAGGAGCCCCGAGCATCTGTGCTGGCGCGGGGGCCCGGCCGCGCTGGCGGGAGTGTCCCTCCGTGACTCGGTTCACCCGGCGGCGCGGGCTCCTCGGCGGTGCCGCCCCCGACCCCCACGTGGCGCGGGTAACCGTGTGGGCTTCTCGAGTTTGAATCCAGCTTCTGGATTGTCGCACAAAGGCCCCGGAGGCTGATGTCAGACGCTGTAAATCTTGGAACTGTTCCTTGATTGAATGTAGGGAACTGCTGTCAAGAAATCAGTACCTGGATAACTTTATGGTGATCATTTTCCTGTATATACATATAATCAAATCACTATGTTGTATACCTAAAACTAACACGTTATATGTCAATTGTATCTCTAAGAAAGGAAATCAATACAGTTAGTATATTTTAAAATAAACAAAAATAGAGTGGACAGTGCAAATGATACAGTAACACGTGTATGTAAGCAAAAATGTGTCTGAACCATGAAAGTTATGCAAGAAACCTGTTGCGGTGATTGCCCTGGAGAGAGATGGGGGCCGGAATGGAAGGGAGGGTCACTACTGGCCGGCTCTAAGCGAACATTTTGCAATGATGCACCGTCCAATTTCATAGCCACGTGTGGCTACTATGTGCTTGAAATGTAGCTAGTGCAACTGAGGAACAGAGTTTTTAATTTTATTAACTTTAACTTAAATAGTCACATGTGGCTAGTGGCTACCGTATTGGACTGTGCAGGTATAGTGTTTGAATTTTTTTTTTACCTTATTCATATATTACCTTTAAAAGTCAAAACAGAGTATGTTGTATTTCTCAAGACCATACTATGAGTAGTGCCTTCAAGGAACGTATAGTCTTGCTTCTGCAGCCAATGGAAAGTAAACGATAGGGGCCTGCCTGGTGGCCCAGCGGGTACGTGTCCATGTTCTCCTTCGCTGGCCCATGGTTTGCTGATCCCGGGTGCGGACATGGCACCCCTTGGCAAGCCACGCTGTGGTAGATGTCCCACATATAAAAAGTAGAGGAAGATGGGCAGGATGTTACCTCAGAGCTAACCTTCCTCAAAAAAGAAAGAAAGAAAGAAAGAAAGAAAGTAAACAATGATAGCTACCACTTAGATCTTGCTTACTATGTGCCAAGTGGTTCACTGTTCTAAATACTTTTCATATAACTCCCTTAATCCTCACAGCAACTTTATGAGGTAGACACTATTATTAATCCCAATTTTAAAGAGGAAAACCCACACAATGATTAAGCCAAAGGCCAAGGTCACCAGCCAAGAAGTGGTGAGCCAGGGTGTTGTGCTGGGATTCCACTCAGCCAGGGGTCTATGTCTGTGCACTTACCCACAACACTGACTCCCATAAGGGCAATCGCTAAATCACATAAATCCCTATTAAATGTCCAGTGAGGGTGCAACTCAAATGATATTGGGAGACTCCACCTAAAAACATGCGCTAAAACCGAAATTTCAAATAAAAACAAAAATTGTGTATATTAATAGATTTTTAATAGCTTCAGTTAGTAAATGGAAAGAAGATTTCTTGATGGGCAGTTATATGCCTAATTCTGCTGCTTTTGGTTTTCCAATGTGCTGTATCTCTTCCCTCCTTTCTGCTCCCACTCTCACTGTCCTAGGTGAAGACAGCTCAGTTCGTTCTCCCTACTTTCCATTCCAAAGTCTTTTTGTCTAGACCCCATGTGAAATGATTGTGACAACTGCCTACAACCTTAATCCCTCTTCCCTTTTATTCTCCCTGCCCCACCCTCACCACCACCACGCTGGCTCCTCATCCTTCAGGTCTCAGTTGAAATATCATAGCTACAAAGAGCTCTTTTATAAACACTCTATCTCAAGTAGATTCTCACCATACACAACATTACATTTAATTTGTAATTTTACGGACTTTCTTTTCATTCTCTTCCTGCCCCACTAGCCAACAGGTGAGGGACTGTGTGTCCCTTACTGTCTGTGTCTATGACTGAACAGCCACTGCTGAGTGTAGTTCCGGATTCACAGGAGAAACTTGCTAAGTTCTAGCTGAAGGAGACATACCCTTTTCAGTTCTTTACCTCTCCCCACCTCCTCTATTTTGTCCTCCTCCTTTCTATTTTCTTTCAGACCAATTCAGTCCTGCAGCCATTAGGGAGTAGCATGCACCCCAAGTTCACAGGAAGAATTATAGAGTACCAGTAAAGGCAGTTACATGGATAAATATAAAAAGCTATATATGGGCCCTCCTGGTGGCGCAGCAGTTAAGTTCGCACGTTCTGCTTCAGCGGCCCCAGGTTCACCAGTTCAGATCCTGGGTATGGACTTATGTACCACTTGTCAAGCCATGCTGTGGTAGGCATCCCACATATAAAGTAGGGCATGGATGTTAGCTCAGGGCCAGTCTTCCTCAGCAAAAAAGAGGAGGATTGGTAGCAGACGTTAGCTCAGGGCTAATCTTCCTCAAAGAAAAAAAACTGTACAAATGCATTTTTGTTTATAATTCTTTCCTTGTATGATTTAAAAGACAACTGGATAAAGCAGTAATCACAAAACTATGTTGATGGGCTTTTAATATATAAAGGTATAACTTGTATGACAATAGCACAAAGGAGGAAGGACAGGAACAGAACTATATTGGAGCAAAGTTTTTGAATACTATTAAAGTTGATTTGTGCACTTCACTATATGTAAATTATACCTGGATTTTTTTGAAATGGGGTGGAGGGAAGAGTTTGAATAGTATAAGGACACTTGTAGAAATTAGGAACCCTGGAACCTCAAGCCAATTATCAGATGATGACCAGGAATCGCAGTAGAGCTAGGTCTCATGTGGGGAATGTAGTCTGGGAACCAAAAAGTAGTTCAGGAGCTAATATAGCTCCACTGAGTTAGCCACCAACACTGCCCGCTTCCTCAGCAGCAGAAGTGCATTGATCCCTACAAATATTACTATTAATCTAGCTCCAGCAACTCGATTTCTGCCTCCCTGTGTATTTCTTGCTCTCCTTCCACGGCCAACACACACTTTGTGTCTCCCCTACACAACCTCCTCAGAAACTCTGATCGGTCCAAGTATTATCATCCTTATCAAGCAGTTTTCATGCCAAGACACCTAGTGGACTGACAGCTGGCCTATAAATTGCCCATCTTTCAGTCAGGAGTTCACCCCTCTAGCACAATCGGCTGAAGTCTGTAGGACAAGGTTAAGTGGCCCAAAATGCAGCCATTTAATTTTAAGGAAAAAAGCTGGTGTTGCTTTGCTAAGCCTGGGTCCCTGTGTGTGACATCTGCTGTCAGAAAGGGATGTGAAAGGCACATCAGAGATGCAACCTCCTCTCCAGAGCATTCTCCTAAACAGAATTAACCTTTGTCTCCTCAGCCCTTTCATCGCCCTTTCTTTGCAGTAAATTATGAATCTCTAAAGGAGAAAGACATGTCAAGAAATTTTTATTCTTTCCACAGTGAACATTTTGCAGAAAGATAATCAGCGAATTTGTTGAATCAAAGTAAGAATCAAAGACTATAAGAGAGTCACCAACATAATAAGGACAACCTATAGATACTTTAATGTAGCTTGTAGTCTTTATATCATTCATTTAAGAATTAAATATCCATACAGTATTGTCCTATTTGTAGTCCATTGCTCTGCCATTCCATTCTCTCATGTAATAAGCCTAATTTAGAAAACTGCATGGTAAAACTCGGCACTGTTTCCTCCTGGGGTCACCACTACAGTGCTCAGCGCTTTTTAAATTTATACACACAGTTTACCTTCACTTCAGGGTATTTCAGTCTGGCAATTAAGTCTATATAAGGAATTTCTGGCAGGTCATTGCAAATTATATACAGACAAAATCTGAACTATATTAACATACATTGCTTGTTTTAGCCTTTGTGGTCGGACACTAGTTGTTTCAGTTGAGCTCTTTTGTTGGCCCAGAGCAGAGCTTTGCTTTGTTTCTTTCCAGTCAGAGAGCTGTGCAAGTGTTAATGTCTGGAGCAGAAGTGGGAAAGGGGGGAGGCCCACAGAAAGGGCCCTGCAGCTTTGGGAATCAGTCTTCAGGGATCCGTGACTCCTACTGCTCAGACTTCACCACATGACCTTGCTTTTTTCCCTTCTTCCATCTACACTTTCCTCCTTTTTTTCCTTCCTACTGTGAGAATGGCTTCCTTACCCTCGTCTCTATCACTAAGGTGACCAAACAATTTAAGATAAAAACCAGGACATTTTTCAGTGTAAAAATGTTCTAGTAATAATTTTGCTTGGACCACAAACATAAAATTCTATTGCTGTAGAAACACAGGAAATCCAGTAACTCTGTTATCTGCCTCATTGTTTATGCCTATCACAGTTTGTGCCTCCTTGTAACTTCAGCTTATTCCTGTACCAAAAGCCTCCGGGATCTGCTCAGCCTTCACTCATGCTTCCAGGCCCAAAACAAGGTCAGTCTCAGCATAACCTGAGTGGAGATACACAAAACCTGTGAAAGGAGGAAATATCTTATTCATGGAGAAAATTAGAGAACCAGGCGTTAATGTACCAGCAGGGACTGGGAAAACCCTGTGGGAGTGAATCTTATAGGTGTTGGACCAGGCAAGCACATTATATGGCCAGTGGGCATTCTTGGAAGGACACCTAGAGCCAGCTCTACCATGCAAGTGGGATGGTTCCTTAAAGCAATGAGACAAGGGTAGCTAGAGTAAATGAGGTGCTGGAACTGCCTTGGCAGAATACTGAGGAATGGATCAAAAGAAAGATTGGAATGTTAGAATAGAGTCACTAAATAAAAACAGAGAATCCACTATCTGAATATGTTTCCTAGGAGGGCCCACAGGATACTACCTTCACTAAAACAATAGGAATGTGATCTTGGAGGAAGAATGGATATTCAACATCACTAGCCATTAGGGGAAAATGCAAACTAAAACCACGACGAGAGTTCTGGTTCAAGATGGTGACATAGGAAGATCCTGAACTCACCTCCTCCCATGACACACCGAATCTACAGCTACATTTGGAACAATTTCCTCTGGAAAAAAAAAACTAGCTGAGCGACTCCTACTCATCGGGCAAACGAGACAAAAACCCACATCAAGGCAGGTAGGAGAGGCTGACACAGTCTCACCATAAACCCCACTCCCAGCGCAGCAACCTACAATTGGAAGGGAACTCAAAACCCGGAACTTCTCCCTGAGGAGCAAAAGGTTTGAACCCTACATCAGGCACCCCATCTTTTAAACCTGCACCTGAGAGATGAGGCCCCAAAACATCTAGCTTTGAAAGCCCACCAGGCTCACATCCATGACACCCACAAGGCTATAGCAAATTGAGAAATGGTTTTGAAAGGGGCTTCGAGTCTCATGGCATCAAATTGACCTCCAGAGGGACTGGAGATTGAGTTCAGCTAAGTGGACAGTTAACCATGCAGTCTCCATAAAAACGCTGCACACCAAGGCTCTGATCAGCTTTCCTGTTGGCAATACTCCATGCCCATCATGCACATCACTGCTGGGAGGGGTTCATGCTGTCCATGATTCCACAGGGACAGGACAACTGGGATCTCGACTTTTAGAACTCTTCTGGACTCTGCCTCACGCATGTCTTCGCTTGGCAGATTTTAATCTGTATCCTTTCCCTGTAATAAATCATAGCCATGAATACAACAGCTTTCAGTAAGTTCTGTGAGTTCTTGAATTACTTCTTGAGGACCCTCAAACTGTGCAGTTGGTGTCAGGACAGTCTTGTGGATTGTTCCATTTAACTCTGCATGGGTGTATATTACCCAATCTACTTATATATGTGTTTAAGTATTTCCATAATAAAATGTTAAAAATAATTTTTAAAAACATCCTTTATCTTACAGAGGGCAACTTAACTACATATTGTAGATCGGTGGTTTTCTTACCGGTACAAATGACATTGGTGTACCAGACTCATTTGGGAAGTTTAATTTTGCTCTCCAAAATTACACATGTCCAAATAATGTGTGTGCACACATGTGTATGCACATACATGTTTGAAGGGTATCTAATACAATGAATGAATGGGGAACTGCTCCACATGAAATTATTACTCTTACACCCTAGTATGTTTTCTTGAGTGAAAAATAGACAGTAAAACAGCTAGTCCTTCAGGAATTAGAAATAACACTGGGTATGCTCTTAGGAGTGAATGTCTCATGAGTATAGAAATATCTTTGAGATCTACTGCCCTAGAATCTCTTGGTCCCACACCCTTGTGCTGTATCTATAGGGCCAACTAACCATGGCTAGCTCCCTCCACCACTGCTAAGGCATCCCTCTTGAGATTCCAAGAACGGCTGGGAAAGTCAGAAAACTAGACTGACTAGTCCCACCTCAGACTTATACTATCTGAACTCTACACTTAGCCTCGATTGATTTCCAATTGGTTTCTCAGCACTTATCCCTATCTCAAACATTTTCTGTTGAATCTTCTCAGTTTTTGGTTTCTTTTTGACCTTTTATTTACTTATACCAAAATACCTGGAAAAAACTAATTTTGGCTTCTCTCCCCTCTCCATCAACAAATTCTTAATTTTCTCTCATATTCTTCTTTTCTCCAGTCTCAGAGGATGATATGTGTCTTCCAGCAAAAACTCTTCTCTCTGCCAAATAATTATCTTCAATAAAAGGCCACTTTTAAGAAGAAAAGGATTTGAAGTATAGGAGATGGCATGAACCAAGGAAATTGGAATGTTGGTTCAACAATGAGGAGCTCCGGGGCTGCTGTGTGGCCGAGTGGTTAAGTTCATGCGCTCTGCTTTCGTGGCCCGGGGTTTCGTTGCTTCAGGTCTGGGGCGTGGACATGGCACCGCTCGTCAGGCCGTGCTGAGGCGACGTCCCACATAGCACAACCAGAGGCACTCACAACTAGAATATACAGCTATGACTGGGGGGCTTGGGGAAAAGAAAAAAAAAAAAAGATTGGCAACAGTTGTTAGCTCAGGTGCCAATCTTTAATTAAAAAAAAGAAAAGAAAAAAGACTGAGGAGCTCCAACTTTTCCATGAGGAATTGCATCATCATTTCAGGGCTAAGAGAGATGGTGCAAAAGATGCAGGACAGAATAAGGTTGAGCTGTGGGGTGGGTGAGTCGGTATTGGGAGCGCAGTGTTGGCAGTCAAGTGATTTAAGAGTGTGGGCTCTGCAGCTAGACCACCTTGGCTGGAATCCGACTCTGCTACCTCCTTAGCAGTCTGACCTTGGACAAATCCCTCATCTTCTCCATGTTTCTATTTGCTCTTGTGTAAAACAGGAATCACCATGATACCTTCAAGATTAAATGAGCTAATTTACTTAAAGAGTTTAGAATGTATGTTGAATGAAGACAGCATCAAATAAATGTTGGCTGTTATCATTATTACTATTCTAGGAACCTGCTGTGATCTCTGTCTATTGTGGTTTTGGTAACTGTCCAAGGCAGAGCCTTTCTTTGTTTTCTTCTATTGAAACTGTCTGGTCCTGCGGACAAGGGAGTGAATAAAAGCCCACTGCTGATTTTAGAGGAATGCCCATGGGGCATTGCTTTGAATTAGGAGGGTGAGTTTACAGTGTTCTTGAAATCTGGAATTCTCTTACTGTGGCTGGTGTATGGAATATCCAATGGACAGTGTGTTGGAATATGTGACAAGATCATGAAGGTTACTGATTTTGTCACTTAGGGGAAGCAATTTGTTCTAAAGAAAGGAGTTCATAATTTCTAATTGCATTTTGGAAGAACCCTATAATAATATCTGTAGTGAGGAATATAGACATAAGTTGGAAGAACTGAGAGTAAGGAAGAATCATCAGAAGGCTTTTGTACAATTCTAGATGAGAGGCAATTAGCATCTAAAAAATACTTCGTTATTCACTATGAGGAAAATGAGTGTATACAACAAAATGCCAACTCTTGACTTCTGTTTTTATTTTTATTGGGACTGGAATAATGAAGAATATACCATTAAATTTTTTACAGTAATGTTAAAATTTTTTAAAGGACACTATTATCTTCATTCTGCCTTCTCCAGAACTTTGTCCTGCAAATTGCCCCCTTTCTCCTTTGCACCCTTACCAGCCTCATTTCCCTGACTCACTCACTAAACTCAAAAGAATACTCAAATCTCAAGTCCTTAGAAAAAACTTGAAACGAGTCTCTATTCACACTCATCCTACCATCTTCTGATGAAAACGGCCTTCTCTTCCAAAGCTGCCCCTCTGCCAACATTCCTACGATCACCCACTCAAAAGCTCACGTCCCTGCCTCCTGCAGTACCCAACTATCCTTGGAGCTCACCTTCACAAGCTCCAAAGCCATGTCCTTTTCCTTTTCCAGTACTGCTATTCTAGTTTAGATCATGCTCACTCTGAAGGCCTTTAACTGATCTCTCCTCCAATTTCTTTATTAGAAACTGGCAGTAAAAAAGGAAATCACTAATAAATCAATGTTTATAATCTGCAAAACCTTAGCTTTTGCACACTCTGCCTATATACACATTATGACCCACGTATATTAGTGCAGATAGTATCTGGTCAGCAATGGAAAAAAAAAACATTGAGGGCTGGAAAGAAATGAGTTTTTAAAAATCCTCTTTTTTTTCTATGAGAGGAGCTGTCGTCTGTGGGGTCCCCAGTCCCTCCTTTCTCCTCAGAGGGGACTCGTTTGCTCCTGAGTTTTCTAATTTTTTTTGAAGAGTCACGCTGAGCCAACATCTGTTGCCAGTTTTTCTTTTTTCTTCTCCTTTTTCCCCAAAGCCCCAGTACCTAGTTGTGTATTCTAGTTCTAAGTCCTTCTAGTTCTACGTGAGCCAGCACAGCATGGCTGCTGACAGACGAGTGGTGTGGTTCCAAACCTGGGAACCGAACCTGGGCCGCTAAAGTGGAGCATTGAACTTTAGGCCATGGGGCTGGCTCCTCTACTTTCTCTTTTCTCAGAAGTCATTAATTTAATAAAAATATTCAAAAAACTGTAAAAGTGTTATTTTGAAATGGTTTCACTATCTTTTTTCTTTTTTAACCCAGAGTCATTTCTTTCTGCTTTTGTAACCATTTTCATTTCCCGAGAGGGTCTGATTTCTTCACATAACCTTCTAATTTTTGCCTCAACTCACACCTCACTACTGAAATAGATTTACAATTTCCTCTACCCACAGGAGTGGACTTTATCATCACCTTGAATTGAATTACTTGGGTACTTTGTCCCATTTAGGCTAGGAGAAGAGGTCTAATCACCTGAGACTGAACTCTGTTCTAAGATGCAGGTTTTCATTATTCCAGGCCTCTGACCATAACACAACCAAAAAATGTGAATTAAACAGAATACAATTTCAGGAAACATCAGAAAGAACATGTCTGTGAAGTTCTGTGTACTGATCTTGTACTGAATGTTTGGTCTCTGGAGCAGGTGGATTTAATTATTGCTCCCTGAGGACAATCACGCTGGCTCCCCAGCAGTCCACTCCTCTCCCGTGTGAGACTGAGCAGCGCCAGGCCAGAGCAGCGTACCAGACCAAGAGCCTACAGATCCTGCGGTTTGTACTGCAGGTGAGGAACCTCATATAGGAGTGTCTGTGGCCATGTAGGACAGACGCACAGAACCCCTCCTTTCTTCCGGAGAAAGGAAGGGAAATTTTATCTCCTAATGTAAACAAATTCTCCTTGGGAAGGATCCTGGGTTCCTACCCTTTGGAATGTAGATACATGTTGTTAGAGGGGAAGACAAGACTTGAATCTCCAGATTTACAACCCAGAGGTCTCCAGGGTCCCAGGTCTCACCCTCCCTTGAGATGTGGGTACTGGAGAAGTAAACATCTCTGCCATGGACTGAACTGTATCCCACCAAAATTCACAGGTTGAAGCCCTAACCTCCGACATGACTGCATTTGGAGATGGACCTTCATGGAGGTGATGACATATAAGTGAAGTCCTAAGGGTGGGCCCTAATCCAACAGGACTCACATCCCTCTAGGAGGATGAGACATCAGGGACCTGCATGCACAGAGGAGAGGTCATGTGCAGACACAGCAAGAAGGTGGAAGTTTCCCAACCGAGGAGAAAGCCTCAGGAGAAACCAAACCTGCCACCACCGTGATCTTGGACTTCCAGCCTCCAGAACTGTGAGGAATAAATGCTGTTTAAGTCACCCAGTCTGCAGTATTTTGTTACAGCAGCCGTAGCAAACTAATACACTCTGGATGGGTTCCCACTATATTCAGTCAATTTAAGTCTGAAGGCTTCTCTTTCAGCACAGGTCCCAAGTTTCAGTAAAATTTTCTCAGAAAACTTGTGGAGAAACAAAATATTTTCTCTATAGTCCCAAACTGTCCTTTAATTTAAAGAAATTCTTCAAAATTGTTACTGAAGAAGCCAATATCCAAATACAAATGTTTCAAAAATAAGAGGTTTTGCAGTCAAGTTTCCCAGTGAAATTCTTGATGACTCCAGACTATCCCTACATTATCTCCTCTTGAAGAACACAGTGATGGGCCTCTGACTGGTCTCCTTTCACCCAGGCTACCAACAGAAGATAGTAACACAACCAACAATTCAGGCTGGCTTCAATAAAAAGGAAAAAAGGGTTTGGTGGTAAGTGTACATAACTTGAAATTACTGTATTTGCTTTTAATTATATAATGCCAATCTAGTATAATGTTAACATGAATGACTTGAAGGTAAATTTGGCTATTACTTAAAAATGAAAACAAGAATACTTCATTAACGTTTTATTTTTTAGAGATTGTTTGTAAAGCAATCATTTTGAGGATTTAAGTAATCCTTTATATAAAAATCTGAAGAATGTATTTCAAATATACTCCAAATATTTAAACATTGCATAAATATCAAGCTTTAATGTACATCTTTTAATAAACTAACCAAATAAACATTTCACATTACTAAAAGACTTAAATAATGATAAACTATCAATCTTCCAAAAATGATAATAGAAATGGTTTTGTGCTGTGCATTTTTAATTCACAACTGTACATGGTGCAACAATTTCATAAAGACCTCAATGATCACAGATTTCAGCATTGAGTATTTTTTTTAAATTTTAGACATTCTTGCAAAGGCAAAATCTGAGGACAACAATAGATATACACTCACTGATATAACTTGACAGTGGTAATCTATCAATTTATCAAATACGCCAAACTTTTTAAAACATCAAAATTTTGTCCCAATTTTGTGTTTTCCTACATTTTATAGATGCATGTGATAAAAAAAATTCAATTTCATTAACTATTAGGCTATAAAAAGTAAACTTTTCCCAACATTTAAGGTAGTTTTGATGAAAATAAGAGGCCTTAATATTTATATTTTATAATAGTGACATTAATTGTAACTGACTAAGGTACTAAATTTTAGAGACTTATGATAATTTCCCCAGAATTATACTAGTACCTTGTTCATTTCAGTTATGCTATTTAATCATTCTTCACACAAAATTGTTACAAAATTACATCTATATTGACAATAGAAAACATGTAGCAACCTTCTCAACACTTCAAGACTTCATCTAAACTATGAAATTAATATGGCTAATATTTTAATATGATCTTGTAAGTTATAAACTTGGCAAAATTTTTTAAAGAGGAACTATGATTAATCATAAAATTTTCATTCTGCTACATAAAACTATCTTTTCCTATAAAATGTGTGCCCCCTCCACGATAAAAAAAAAAAAGACGTCCTTAACAGCAATCCTTATAATCCAATAGTCAACAAAAGTTTCTGTTTGCTCAAGGCAGAGGGCATGAGTCCCGTCTGTGAGCCACTCTGCCTGACACAGGGCCTGCCTCTACCAAAGCAACGTTCGGGGAGGGAGACGGCGCTCTCCACGCCCACTGTGCCTTACTAACAACTCAGAAAGGAAGACTCCTACAGCAGTTTTGACAGAGAGGAAACAGAAAGGCCCTCAGGCTGAAACTAAACAGCGATTACGTTAAAATCTGGCACTGTCCGATCCAGCAGAGACTAAGCTGAAGTGGAAAAGAACCAAGTCTATAATCGGTCCTTTAAATCTTCTAAGAGAAAATCAAATAACTATGCCTCACTATCTACCAAAGACACTGGTTAAAGAGTCTTGTAGTTACAATACACCTCATCACCTTCCCTTCTGTGACTAAAATGGCGATTAAGTATATCAATCCTAGTTATAATGGAATTTTTTTAAGTTTATTTTCTGTTTCCAATGCTAAGGTAAAACACATTTTGGAAATCTGCATGGAATGTTCCCAACGTGTTGGCTCTTTATTTTTAGCGGGGTCTGTGTTATATACTTTTACTCATTCTGAATACGAAAACAAATCTGGTCTTCTGTTTTATTAAATAATGATCACAACCCTTTAATATAAAACCATGTCTACTGTTTTGGGTTTCTGTTAACAAGGCAAAATAGAAGTTATTCACAGAAAAAAGGATTAAATGACTAAATTATGTCTTTTGTAGGATATAATCCACCCTTATGTCTCTCTTCTACCAGTTAATGTCTCATCTGCTCTAATCCCTTCAAGGTTCAAATGCAATGCTACAAATGCAGAGACTGTCCAGTTTTCATCATAGATTTTTCTTTTAACATTGTTTTCAGGATGCTTTAAATAATTAGTTTCACAACTGTTATTTCAAGTGCATTACAATTCACAGTACAGCCCACATTTGATAAGGCCATGGCTTTCACACTTTTTTGGATCACAGTCCATTTAAGATTTTATTTTATTTTTTTGAGGAAGATTAGCCCTGCGCTAACATCTGCCGCCAATCCTCCTCTTTTTGCTGAGGAAGACTGGCCCTGCTCTGTGCCCATCTTCCTCTACTTTATATGTGGGACACCTGCCACAGCATGGCTTGACAAGCAGTGTATAGGATCCGAACCAGCGAACGCTGGGCCACTGAAGCGGAGCATGTGAACTTAACCACTGCACCAATGGGCTGGCCCCCATTTAAGATTTTAAACAAGAGCTCTTGCCATAAAAACAAAAAGTTAACATATCCAGAGTTTTGCAAGCAATTCAGGGGTGTCAAGGCCTCACTGACATCGTTTTAGAATAAAAATGCTTACAATGAAGGGATGAAATCAAACAGTAGTTTAGATTTCAAAGGTTTAATATAAAAAGTAGAGAAATCTATTTTAGAGCTTGAACACATTTTTTATGATTGATCAAGCAAAATTAAAATATTTACAAAGGAGGGAGTTTTTAGTCTTAGTCTTACCTAATCTTATAAGAACTTTTCAAACTTAAATGAGATGTATGCAGGCTGCAACCAATGTACACAGGGAGATACTGACATAAAGAGATGTATGTTCACATCTGGTATTAGCCAGTATGTACATAATACCTTAACTGGAGGAGCGAATGCTTATACTGGAGGGTAGAGTTTATCAGGATCTATCAGTAAAGAAAACACACACAAAAATAGGTAGTGTTTTCTGATACTACTGATGTACAAGGAACAGACTCTCAGATTCAGGCAGACGGTCTGTAAGGAGCCATGAGTGGTCAGTAGACACTCTGTGGCTGCACGTAGTAGTAACATGTCCTTTTTGGCATGCATTACAACCATGTGCCCAAATAACCAAATGACCACAATTCAAACAACTGCTCATTTCTAGAACAAACGCAGCTAGGAGCTTTCATCTTATAGTTAAAGGCTTAAAATATGTCTTAAAAGTTCAAGTCATTAAAGATTTACAGACTTCAAACTATATTTGAAAGTATGTATAATTTGTATTATGAATGGGGAAGAAATAAAAGGTAATTATGGCAATGTGAGCTTCTTAATCCAAAAATTAAAAGTCAAAATACATTTCACATGTAAGAATTAAGTGGGTTTTTTTTTTATTCAAGCAACATTTTCATTATAACACAAGATAATAGACAACCTTTGTGGCACAGTACTGCAGTCTGTGGCTGAGTGTGGCTGCCTCCTCTCGGATGACTCTTGAGGGCATTCTTCAGGATCTGACACCGACGCCCACAGAGGCCTTCCAAGGGCAGTGCGTGAGTGCTAGAGACCACCACGTCGTCTTCCTTCAGACGCTGTGCCATTTCCTCCCACCCATTTTATCCTCCATAACTTATAAAAACCCCACTCTACAATTCAACCTATGTTATAAAATTAACAAAATCAGGAGTTAGTACATATTTGCCCACAAAGACAAAATTACTAAGTAAGACTCAACTTAATCTCTCTTTTTCTCTAACTTTTGAAGGAATTCTATAATCTCTAAAGAGTCAGAGTAATACACAACACAAAATATGCAAAGAACCTTACTACCAGGTATACATTACATGTTGGAAGCTGCTAAAGAACTCAAAAGCTTAATTCTCCTGGGACAGCAATTCTCCACTGGAAACTATAGTTTATAAACAGAAGGTTGTGTTTTAATAAGTGGAAATACAGTACCTGATTTGGTATAAAGTAATTGTGAGATCTTTCTCACTAGTAAAGTGCTTAATTAAGAAACATTCTTCCACCACATGATTTAATTTGTCAAAGGCACAAAATGTCTTTGTTTCTCTCTTTAAAGCATTAGTTTCTACAATTACGGTATTACTCATGTAAATTTTAATTAATCGAAAAGCTTTACTGTTTTTTTCTCAGTAATTAAAAAAACACTACTTGAAGAAAAACGTTTTTTATTTTCAAAACTTTGCCATGAACATACATACCACACTAAATTTGATCCCTCATGAGCTGTCTGTGTGCCACAAAGCACTTATGACAAAAACATACGTAAGCTTTAAGGTAACAAGGAATCAAAATATCTTCCAAAAGAAAGGAGGCAGGGGAATCAATAAATTAAAAATCACAGCTTTCATTTTATAAAAAATAGTCTGAATAATCTTCTTATAAATCTTTAATGCTTACAAAAGCAGGAAATACATTTAAAATAGTCTTTTTAACAGATTCATTAGTACAATGTGGTTATGGTCAGAAAAATAACTAAACTGGCATTTCAGTAGCCTACATAGAATTTCACCAATTTGCAATTCAAAATAAGATTTAATGGCCAACAAGGGCAGACTCCTTGTAGCTCATACCTGAACATCAAGCTCTATTCCATTTAATGTATTTTACCAAAATTTCAAATACAGCTCAACGTAGGTACTGATAACAATACTTGACTGCATGGTTACCCCCCATGATGACTGCAGTGCAGCTTAAAACATACTTTGGTCAGCAAATTAAAAACACATAAATCAAATAACAAGGCCAGAAGAGTTGTTTTAGGACCAATTTCCTGACCTTAAGTAAACTTTAAATATATCAACAAGGCAAGGAAAAGTATAATCAAATACACAGAGAGGTCTCTATTTTTTAACCATTTGGCATTTTATATTGATAATTTCCTTGTTTAAAATAATATTTTATACTCCTGTGCACTGACTCTTACAGCTCTCTGAATTAACCCAGAGTATGGTTACCTTTGTAGAATGTCCAGCAGTGAATGCACTAATTGCTCCTTTTGCACTTCCACGAAGATGGTCCTTCATCCTGTAGCTTTTTAAATTTTGGACCAAGAAAGAACCACCAACCAAATCCAATAAAAACACAAATAATGGACTCCACATAATAACCATCCAATGCTGTAACACACGAGCCACCAAGTTTTTTGCAAAGCTGTAAAAGTAAAATAATAATTATTCCACAATTTCAAAATGGAAGTATTCGGCAACTTATATGTTTTTACTTTGTAATTTAAAGGATTAGTCAAAATACTTTTGTTCAAACACTTTAAGGGGCTGACCCTGTGGTGGAGTGGTTCAGTCCACTGTGCTCTGCTTTGGTGGCCCAGGTTCATGGGTTCAGACCAACACCACAGGTCAAGCCATATTGTGGCATCGACCCGCATACAAAAAATAGAGGAAGATTGGCACAGAAGTTAGCTCAGAGAGACTCTTCCTCACCAAAAAAAGAGAAAAAAGAATCAACATTTCATCACTTCAAATGGCAAAACATCTTAATGTATCTGAATCTCTCTAATGCTACTAACAGGATGAAAAACCACTTTCAGCTCTTGCTGTACAAAATACTCATTTTCAAGATACAGCTTTTCATATTTGGAAATGTGAAGAAGTTTCCAATGAATCTACTCTAGAGATGGGCTAATGTTACTTTGAAATAATTTATCAACAAACTACCAACCATTTGGTTCTAGTTACAATTGTTATATGAATAGCTAATGGAATTTCTCTTTTTCTATCATTATAAAACTTAGCTGTTAATTATGCTTTTATTAAGTGCCTATGGTGTAGGACAGTGACCCTCAAGGTGGAGGAGAGATTGCTCCTCCTATGCTAAGAAACACCTTCAAGTGAGCTACTGTTTCTTTTTTTTACTTAAAAAAAAGATTTTGTTTATTTTTCCTTTTCTCCCCAAAGCCCCCCAGTACATGGTTTTGTATTTTTAGTTGTGGGTCCTTCTAGTTGTGGCATGGGGGACGTCGCCTTCAGCATGGCTTGATGAGCAGTGCCATGTCCGCGCCCAGGATTCAAACCGGCAAAACCCTGGGCTGCCAAAGCGGCACGCACAAACTTAACCACTTGGCCACGGAGCCGGCCCCCATGAGCCACTTTCTGATCTGAGTGTGTTACAACCCTCAGTTATGATAGGAAAGGAAAAGATATGTAGATTTCTACACTAGAAACTAAGGGCAGATGTGATTTTTAAAGAAAGATATAGTATTCTAGAGGTGAAACAAGAAAATTAATATCTTAATATTGTCTAAAATTACAATGCACTTACCTCAACAGCATCAGGTGTTCGACAGTTCTGATTGGATGCTCCTACACACTCCTTCACTGTGAGGGGATCTACCAGCCAGAGAACTACTGTAGAAGGCCAGTTTCCTCCCAGATTGGACACAGTATTTAAAAGGGTCATGTATGTTCCTCCAATAAGTGGATCACTAACTTTCGCATTGAAAGCCATTATGGAAACATACATGCTGTACAATGTAACCTATGGGGAAAACAGAAGCATCTTTAGTGTGACGAGACTTTGTAAAGCTGTAGTCTGAATTAAGGACACGGAAATCATAAACCTGAAAATAAATTTTCATGACCCTTTTTAAACTCAAGTCAACAAACATGTATTGATCACCCACTGTAGGCCAGATCATGGCAATACAAAGATAAGTAAGACACAGTCCCTCTGGCCCTTGAAGTATTTATTTCTTAGGCTTGGAAAATAGGGAATAAATAATTATGATGAAATGCAGTAAGTACTGTAAATAGAAGTATACACATCATGTTACTGGGGCCTAAATAAATGAGAGTTAATTCTACCCAAGAGGTCAAGGAAGGCTCAAGAGAGAAAATGACAGATGCAGTGGCATTGAGGGATGCATATAGCAATAAGCAAAACTCCATATTTGTATTATACTTAAATATACCATATACACATGTATGCAAATATTTATATGCATGTATTATACATGTAATAAATATTCAAAGGAACATGAATATATAATTACATTTATATATATAATTTTCTTCTACATATATAGAAGAAAAATAACATTTCAAAATTTATGTGACAAACTGAAGAGACAGTTCAGAGGCAAAAAGTGCTTAACAGGCAAGAATTAACCTTCCGTGGGCACATGGAAACAAGTCATATTTCCAAAATAGCACTCCTTTGAATACTGTTCCATTGATGGTCACAGAAAGAAGAGTTCCAACATTAAATAAGACTCAGAAACACTAAGCCACACAAAATTAAACAGGTCCCTCTCACTGCAGGCCTTCTGAAAGCCTCTATGATACAAACTCCTTAAGGGCAGGATTTGGGCATGATTTATCACTGTCATATTTTAGTACTTAGAATGGTTTCTAGTTTGGAATCGGTGTCCACTTAATGTTTGCTGAGGAAGTGATCAAGATGATGCATAAAAAAGGGTTATGTCATGTTTCATTTCTCCAATTTAGTTGGTCTTGTACCTTTTTTCACAAAGTATCTGGTGATGTGAGTTTCAATGACTACACTTTGGGAAATTCTCTAATGGAATCCAAAGCCAAACTCATGATTTTTGGACTACTCCATCATAGTTTTCCTTCACTTACACAGATGGTAAAGCATTTACTAAGCTAAAGCACTTCTTTTAACTTTATTTGGTGCCTAGCATTAACTAAGTATGTGCAAAACAGAAAAAATTATATTTGACACCTTAGCCTCAATAATTTTACAAACATACAGTTAGTCAGACATAATCCACTACGGAATTCTCCTAAGTGATATAATTGTACGCAAAAAATTATTGAGATTACCTGGTAGCCATATTGTTACATTTCAGTTAAAAACAAAGTGAGGAGTTGGTAAATCTAACTTTCAAAGAGTTTAAACTAGGTTCCATGGAAACATCCAAAGTGAAACACGTTAGCAACAACTGCAGCTGAGAACAACGGTTAGTGCGGGGCATCTGCCATCCACTCGAATCACACGCCCCAGAACAGCACTCCATTCTGCAACAGTGGCCTGGGCGAGGCTAGGGCAAAGTGGAGATCCACTTCTTTTAGGGATTACGAAGATATTTAATAAAGAAAGAAAAAGCAGATTAACACATATCTTCCAAAAGCACAAAGACAAGTCATAGCTTTCAATACAGAATCTAAACCAAAAACCTGGGACTTCTAACCCATCATTATTTCTCAATACTTTCAGAAAGAAAAAATATCAGGGATAGAAGAAAGAACCCAAATCTAGAGATCCACCAATGGATACTTAGCCAGAGTAGAGTTACTAGATTTGGAATAAATTCTAAAATGTAACAAATACTTGTTGAATGACCAAAACAACGAAATGAATGAAGAAGGAACTCTTCCCATAAACAGAACTCATGAAATCAAAAGCCACAAGGTTTAAAGTTCACCACCAAATAATTTCTTCAGTGTAAGACTAGTACTTCAATCTTAAAATTTATTATCATTATTTTAAGGCAACTGTGGAAAAGTTTCTTCTTTATTTTACATAGAATAGTTTCCTTCTTGAGAAAACCACAGCACGCTTACCTGATGTAATGCGTAACTCAGCAGCACTACAATGTAGTAATACGCAGGGAATCCCCCTTGATGTTCTACTTTAGGAGTCCACCAGACCAGCAGAGCATATTCTAATCCCAGCAACAATCTGCAGAAAAAGAAGGAAACATGAAATTGACTTCCATTTAGGTTAAAAAACAACAGCAAAAACAGAAATCTGTGTGCCTACTATCTGAAAGAAGCCTGTATCTAAAACCTGTTAGGAGGTTAAACAGAGATAGAAGTACATATAAATGACACTGAAATTAAAGATGCTTTTCAAGCCTTTTTCCGTATATACTCTACATACATTAGTGATACTGATGAACGTTCCTCATTTAACCTTTCTTATTTAGTAATGCTTTATTTTGTTTTTACCTGTAGGGCATGGCTTTGTAAAATATGTTTAGTGGCTGGGGACCTGCAGTGTATTTGCTGATAATCAGAGGCAATATTATCTGCAAAGGAACCATTGGAACTGCCAATAAGGCTAAATGTTCTTTGGGTACTCCCTCTTCTACCAATTTCAGTCCTGTTACTGCATCTGCTGCTGAAAAACCAATCTGCAATATAAAAACAAAAAAAATATTTTAATTTGTGACTTATGAAATATTTTCCTCAAGCACATGTAAGTTCTCAAGAACCTCAATCTCATCACTGACCCGTGCCAGTTATAAGTAAGTGTCACATTATCACATCTGGGGCAACCACTGAGTTCCAGAAGGCACACTCTGCCCTATCATCGACCGACAATATTCAGTGAACACAACTGAATTCAGCACTCTTAGGAACTGCAGACAGCTTTAATCACAACTAAACTTCCATTCCGAGAAGTTTAATCTGTTCTGATAAACAGTGTCCAAATCCAAAATTACTGATTTGTATGTTTTAAGTTTAAAAGAAAAGCCTTTGACTCCAAATAACTCTGGTTAAAATGAAGAATCACTGCCACATATACACATTTTTGATGATTTCAGACTGGTGATAATTTCAAAAGTAAATCTGAGAAAACACTGTATCTGAGAAGTTGAATGAAATGCGGGGAAGAAAGAGTACAGTTAGATCAGTACTTAAAAATAACAACAAAGGGTAAGGATACTCAAAGTAGTGGGTAAAAGTTTGAGGTGAAATAAAATACTTAGTCTCAAAGCGTCTCCCTATAAATTAGTTTTTAATTACAAAAGGAAAAATAGTAACTTGATAATGGGTGAACAAAGTAATCAAAGTTAACAATAACAGTTAATGGGCTATAAGGGGACATGATATGGCTCCTGACCTAATTCCCTGAAGGTGTCACCATTTCACTTCTGTGGTATTCCTGCCACATATGCATACCCTGAACCTAAACATACAGAAACATTGGACAAACACAAATGGAAGGCCAGCCATTCTACCAAACAATTGGCCAGTATTCTTTAAACACGTACAGGTCATGAAGGACAGAGAAAGGCTCATACCAACTAAATGCAATGTGTGATCCTGGATTGGATCCCTGGCCAGAAAAAAATAAAGTTATAAAAGTTGTACATTATAATTAAAGATAAATCACTCTCAAATATTTCAGAGGAAATGTGTAATAGAGCACAAATTTGCAGAATAAAGAAAGTGGAGATAATGTTAGCAATTAAAGAATTTGGATAAAGACATAAGGGAATTCATTCAACTACATAAGTCAGTTTTCAGTAACTGTGAAATTATATCAAGTTAAAAAGAATTTTTTTAAAAAGAAACGATAAATACTATATACTTTAACTTCTTGGAATGGAGCCAAAGAGCTCCAAATTTCACCGTAAGAAAAAAGTTAAAGGTCAAAGATATTTTACTTAAGTCCAGAAAAGAATTTCACTTATATTTCACCCATTCTCTTTGTAAAAATTAGATATACAAACTGACTTCAACATTTACTTAGTCTTAAAAGAGGGAAAATGGGGGGCTGGCCCTGTGGCTGAGTGGTTAAATTCGCGCACTCCACTGCAGGCGGCCCAGTGTTTCGTTGGTTCGAATCCTGGGCGCGGACATGGCACTGCTCATCAAACCACGCTGAGGCAGCGTCCCACATGCCACAACTAGAAGGATCCACAACGAAGAATATACAACTATGTACTGGAGGGCTTTGGGGAGAAAAAGGGAAAAAAAAAAAAAGTGGGAAAATGGGAGATATTTATAATACACATATCTAACAAAAAACTCATATCCAGGATATATAAAAAATAAAAATCCTACAAATTTAAAGAAAAAGGCAACTCAGGACATTCAAATGGCCAATAACCATATGAAAAGGTACTCAACTTCTTTAGTCATCCAGGAAGTGCAAGTTATAACCATAATGAGATGCTACAACACACCCATTAGAAAGACTAAAATTGAAAAGACAAGATATGTGTTTTCGGGGCTGGCCTGATGGCACAGCGGTTAAGTTTGCATGTTCTACTTCTCGGCGGCCTGGGGTTCACTGGTTTGGATCTCAGGTGCAGACATGGCTCCACTTGGCAAAAGCTATGCTGTGGTAGGCATCCCATGTATAAAGTAGAGGAAGACGGGCATGGATGTTAGCTCAGGGCCAGTCTTCCTCAGCAAAAAGAGGAGGATTATCAGTAGTTAGCTCAGAGCTAATCTTCCTCAAAAAAAGACATGTGTTTTCAAGGCTGTGAAACAACTAGAACTCTTTGACATTGCTAATGGTGGGGAAAACTGAAACATCACTTTGGAAAACTGCTTGGCAGTATATACTATGCATTTCTTATGACCCAGCAATTGTACTCCTAGGTATTTATCCATCAGAAATGTGCACCTATGTTCACCAAAAGTAATGTACATGAATGTTCACAGAAGCACTATTCATAATAGTCCCAGAGTAGAAATAACCTAAAAATCTGTTGAAAGAATGGATAAATAAATTGCAGCATATGCATACAATGGAATAATATAACCAATGCAATAAACAAACTATTGCTATAAATAACAATATGGATAAATTATACAAATATAATGTTGAGTGAAAAAATACAAGAGCCAGACATAAGAACATATACTGGGTATTCCATTTATATAAAACTCAAAAGGAAGGAAAACTAATCTATGGTATTAAAAGTTAGGAGAGACGTTTCTTTTGGTGAGGCTTGGTTTAAAAGGGGAGCACGGCATTCTAGACTCTGAAATTGAAGCACCTCTTTATACGTTGCTGTAGATAGCATAAATTATCATAATCTTTTAGAAAACAATTTAACAATTATATTCATTGATCCACTAAATGCCCATTTAATAATTTATTGGAAGGAAATATTCAGAGCATTCAAGAAAGATTCATGAACAAAAATATTCAATAGTGAATTTTTATAATTAAAAACCATAAGCAAATTAAACATACAACAGAAAATGATTGAGTAAATTATGGCACATCTATACACTGTGACAATTATACAGCTATTAAAAAATATATTTTCAACTATTATTCAATGATACAGGAATACGGAAAAATAAGACAAAAACAAGATAAAAAATTACATATGGTCTAATCTAATTCTACTTTTAAAGTATTTGTGTTTATATAAATAATACATATTATTAACATTAATTTGCTGATAATTTATTGGTTATACTTACATATATAAAGTATATGCATGCACACATGCACGCATGCGCACACAAACATATATATAAAGGGGGCTGGAAGGAAATACACCAAAAATGTTACCAGTGGCTACCTCTAAAGGATGTAATTAGATATTATCTTCCTTGAACCTTTTAGCATTTCATAAACTTGAATCTTAAGTTCCTAAGTTTAAACCTTCCTCACGTTTTTTTTAAAGTTTGATCCTCTCTATCACTAGAGAGGAGGAAAATCTCACTACTGCAAAAATGAAGCTACGACTTTTACTTCAGGGTTGTCAAAAGACAGACGTAAAGTGTTTATATAGATAGGGTCAATATGTAATATGAAAATCTTGTAAATGATTTCAGATTTTAGGAATATTAATTCCAACACTAGCAACAGCTCACTATACCAGAATATACTTACCTTCCTTCTAGTATAATGTCTTTAAAATGTTTTAGAACTATAAAATTAGGACATCTTAATACAGAAAACATACAGAACAAAATAAATATCACCAAAATCTTTGTTTATTTCTGATATATTTCCTTCCAACATTTGAAAAAATAATTCAACTGATTTTTAAATAGACTTCTAACATTCACAAATTTTCATATTTTTGTAAATCACATTCTAAGTAAATAATTTTACTACCTCTGACATTAAATGAATACTCATTATAACAATAGAGAGCTATTATTTTTTCAAGGCATTCATTTCCATACCAAGCATTAATAGCATTCATTAAATAAAATTCAGATTTATTAGAAGTACTTCAAGTTGGCACAATTCTTTTCAAGACACCAAGACATTAAGCTAATTTTGAAATTATATCTGATATCATCACACCTTTAAAACACATTTAATAAACTGAAAATACTGGTTTTTATTGTTAAATTCTAATAGTAGTGGGAAGGGACTTATAATATGAAAAGGCAAGGAAAGTTTCCCCTGATATTGGTAATTATAACAGAACGCTAAATTTGCTTTATAAATCTCTTACCTTTGAAGTTAGAATTAGAAGGCAAAATGTCAGAACTGCTGGCATTTTTACAATTGCAAATAGTAGCTTGTAAGTATCTGAGATCCCCTGGGTTTCTTCTTTTTCAACAGATAATTCTTTGTTTTCTTTCTTCAGAAGAGCAACTAAAGTTGTTGTTATCAAAAATACAGTTCCCCAGAAAAAAAGGAAATCTGAAATTACAAATGATTAAATCTGTAACTTTTGAAATGACATATCTTCATTGATACTAAGTAATTCTGTATATAACTTTCACTCAAGTAAAATTTGTGAAAAGAAAAAAAAATATTTTCTTGGTGGTGACATCAACAACATGGTGGAGTGAGCTGTTTCCTTTATCTCTCCCCCTTCGAAATATAACTAAATGGACATTCACTGATCAACGGAAGATACCCACGCAGCACAACAGGAGGCGAGAGAGACCCGTGCAGCTATACATCTGAAGGTGGATGGACTACCCCCGGGAGAAGGTGGAGATAGGTGAGCACTCTCTGGCCCCCTGGCAGCCCTGTGCAAACATGCAACTGCTCTCCTTGCTGGAGTGCCCCTAGCACCACTGTGGCCCCGAGGGTGGGAGAGTGCCTTGGCATGACTGTGGGAACAGGTGCCGGCAGCCCTGAGCCCCTGCATGGCCACTTTCCCACTTGGTGGGAGAGCACACAGTGCCGCCACAGTCCCAAGGAGTGGCTCAGGCTCAGATGCAGTGGGGAGGCATCCCCTACCAAGCACAATGGCCGGTGCTGCCTAGGAAGAGACGATGGTGGATCTGTGCACTCAGGTGAACAAGTTCCCAGCTGCTGAGAACACCCATAGTACTGCTGCAGCCTCAAAGGTAGGAGCATGGTTTGCCGGGACTGTGGGAGCAGGCAGCAGCAGCCCTGAGCCCCGCCCATGATCGCTTTCCCATTTGGTGGGAGAGCCCACAGGGCAGCTGTGGTCCCAAGGAGTGGCCCAGGTTCGGACAGGCACAGCTTCCAGTGACCACAGCAGGCTCAGAACACACAGCTCCTGCCCTCCTCCCTAGTGGCGGCAGGTGGAATCTGCGAGCAGATTCTATCACTATTCAAAGGCATAAATCAGTACCATTAAATAGTATGAAGAGGTATGTTAATAATCCAGACCCCAAGGAGAAAGAAAAACACCCAGAAATCAAACCTGAAGACACAGAAATTTACAATCTAAATGACAGAGAATTCAAAATAGCTATCATAAAAAAAACTCAATGTGTTACAAGAAAACTCAGAAACACAGTCCAATGAAATCAGGAATAAAATTAATGAACAAAGAGAATTCTTCACAAAAGAGGTTGAAAAACCATAAGAAATGCTAGAGAGGAAAAACACAATGAACAAGATACAGAAAAATCTGCAGTGCTTAAACAGAGCTGATATTATGGAGGACAGGATTAACAGCCTGGAGGACACAAAAATAGAAATGCTCCAGGTGGAGGAGGAGAGACGATTAAGACTAAAAAGAAATGAAGAAATTCTCTGAGAAATATCTAACTCAATCAGTAAATGCAACATATGCATTATAGTTATTCCAGAGGGAGAAGAGAGTAAGAAAGGAGCAGAGAGCTTGTTCAAAGAAATAAGACAGGGGAACTTCCCAAACCTGGGGAAGGAGCTAGAATTACATGTAAATAAAGCTAATAGAATTCCTATTTACATCAATGTAAAAAGACCTTCTCCAAGGCATATATTAGTAAAATGGGCAAAAGTAAATGACAAAGGAAAAATATTGAGGGCAACAAGAAAGAAGAAAATAACCTACAAGAAACCCCTATCAGGCTTTCAGTGGATTTTTCAGCAGAAACCTTACAAGCTAGCAGAGAATGGAATGATATATTCAAAATTCTGAAAGACAAAAACTTTCAGCCAAGAATACTCTATCTAGTGAAAATATCCTTCAGATATGATGGAGAAATAAAAACTTTCCCAGACAAACAAAAGCTGAGGGAATCCATCATAAGACTCCTCCTGCAAGAAATGATCAAGAAGGCCCTCACACCTGAAAGAAAAAAGCGTTTACAAAGCCTTAAGCAAACAGGTAAATAGGCAGAAAAACTCAGAAAACTGCAACTTTCTATGAGAACAGGTCAGGAAACAATTACAACATAAAAGATAAGAGGAAGGAAAGCATCAAAAATAACTATAAACACTTCAATTTAGTCACAAACTCACAACAAAAAACAGAATAACTTATCACAACAATAACTCAGAAGAGGAAGAGGAAAGGGATGGAACCTGCTTAGGCCAATGGAGATCAGAGGCTATCAGGAAAATGGACTATATCATCTACGAGATCTTTTATACAAGCCTCAAAGTAATCACTAAACAAAAAATCAGAGCAGAGCCACAATTCATAAATAAAGAGAAAACTCAGATAAACATCACAAAAAACAACCACCAAACTGAAATGGCACTCATAAATACAAGGGAAGAGAAACAATGGAAATACAGAACAACCAGAAAACAAGAAATAAAGTGGCAGTATTAAACCCTCAAATATTAATAATCACTTTAAATGTAAATGGATTGAATTCTCCAATCAAAAGACACAGAGTGGTGGGACGGGGTTTCAAACTTTCTTTTTCTTTTTGGTGAAGAAGACTGGCCCTGAGCTTAACATCTGATGCCAATATTGCTTTTTTTTCCTCCCCAAAGCCCCAGTACACAGCTGTATATCCTAGTTGTAGGTCATTGTAGTTCTTCTATGTGGGATGCCTCCACAGCACAGCTTGATGAGTGGTGTGTAGATATGTGCCCAGGATCCTAACTTGTGAACCCCAGGCTGCTGAAGTAGAGTGCTCAAACTTAACCACTCGGCATGGGGCCAGCACCTACAAGATCTTTTATAAAAACCTCACAGTAACCACTAAACAAAAAATCAGAACAAACACATAAATGATAAATAAGGAGAAAACTGAGAAAACCATCATAGAGAGGAACCAAACTGAATTAGCAGTCCAAAATACACAGGATGAGAAACAAGGGAAATACAGAAACCAGAAAATGAGTGATAAAATGGGAGCATTAAGCCCTCATACATCAATAATCACTCTAAATATAAATGGACTGAATTCAACAATCAAAAGACATAGAGTAGCTGGATGGATTCAAAAACAAGACCCAACAATATGCTGCCTCCAGAAAACACATCTCAGTTCTAAAGACAAACACAGGCTCAGAGTGAAGGGATGGAAGATGGTACTCCAAGCTAAACTCCAAGAAAAGAAAGCAGGTATTGACAAACTTATAGCAGACAAAGTAGACTTCAAGATAAAAAAGACAATGAGGGACAAAGAGGGGCACTATATAATGATGAAAGGGACACTCCATCAAGAGGACATAACACTTATAAATATATATGCACCCAACACAGGAACATCAAAACACATAAAGCAATTCTTAACTGACCTAAAAGGAGATATTAATGACACAATAACAGTACAGGATCTTAACACCCCGCTTACATCAATGGATAGATCATTTGGACAGAAAGTCAACAAGGAAATAATGGAATTAAGTGAGAAAGTAGACCAGATTGACTTAGTAAATATATATAGAACACTCCATCCAATAACAGGAGAATACACATTCTTCTGAAGTGCACGCGGAACATTCTCAAAGATAGATCATATGTTGGGAAACAAAGCAAGCCTCAATAAATTTAAGAACATTGAAACCATATCAAGCATCTTTCCCAACCACAATGCTACAAAACTGGAAATCAACTACAAGAAACAAGCTGGGAAACAGACAAATGTGTGGAGACTAAACAACACACTACTCAACAATCATTGAATTAATGAAGAAGTCAAAGGAGAAACTAAAAAATACCTGGAGACAAATGAAAATAAAAATACAACATACCAATTCTCGTGGGATGCAGCAAAAGCAGTCCTAAGAGGGAAATTCATAGCAATACAGGCCCACCTTAACAAAGAATAATAATCTCAAATAAGTAATCTTAAACCAAATTTAACAGGAGCAGAAAAAGAACAACAAACAAAGCTCAAAGTCAGCAAAAGGAGCAAAATAATAAAAATTAGAGCAGACAAAAAACAAATAAAGGGACCGGCCCTGTGGCCGAGTGGTTAAGTTTGCACGCTCCGCTTCAGTGGCCAAGGGTCTCACTGGTTCGGATCCTGGCGCAGATACGGCACTGCTCATCAGGCCATGCTGAGGCAGCGTCCCACATGCCACAACTAGAAGGACCCACAACTAAAATATACAACTATGTACTGGGGGGGGGGGCGCGGTTTGGGGAGAAGAAGAAGAAAAAGAAATAAAAGAAGATTGGCAACAGTTGTTAGCTCAGGTGCCAATCTTAAAAAAAAGAAAGAAATGAAATAGAAACCAAAAACGACAGTAGAAAGAATCAATGAAACTAAGAGCTGGTTCTTTGAGAAGATACAGTTGGCAAACCCTTAGCCAGACTTATTAAGAAAAAAAGAGAGAAGCCTCAAATAAATAAAATTAGAAACAAAAGAGGAGAAATTACAACAGATGTCACAGAAATACAAAAGATTATAAGAGAATACTATGAAAAACTAAATGCCAACACACTAGACAATCTAGAAGAAATGGGTAAATTCTTAGACCCATACAAACTCCCAAAACTGAATCAAGAAGAAATAGAGAATCTGAATAGACGAATCACAAGTAAAGAGATTGAAACAGTAACCAAAAATCTCCCCCCAAATAAAAGTCTTGGACCAGCTGGCTTCTCTGGAGAATTCTATCAAACATTCAAAGAAGATTTAATACCTATCCTTCTGAAACTATACCAGAAAATTGAGGAAGATGGTACAATTCCCAATACATTCTACAAGGCCAACATCACCCTGATCCCAAAGCCAGACAAGGACAACACAAAGAAGGAAAACTACAGGCCAATATCGCTGATGAACATTGCTGCAAAAGTCCTAAACAAAATATTTGCAAACCAAATACAGCAATACATTAAAAAGATCATACAACATGATCAAGTGGGATTTATACCAGAGACAGAGATGGTTCAACATCTGCAAGTCAATCAATGTGATACACCAAATTAACAAAATGAGGAACAAAAACTTCAGAATCATCTCAATAGATGCAGAGAAAGCATTTGATGAGATCCAACGTCCATTTATGATATGAACACTCAATAAAATGGGTATAGAAGGAAAGTACCTCAACATAACAGACACCATATATGAGAAACCTACAGCCAACATCATACTCAATGGGGAAAAACTGAAAGTCATTCCTCTGAGAACAGCAACAAGACAAGGGTGCCCCCTCTCACCACTCTTACTCAACAGAGTACTGGAGATTTCGACCAGGGCAATTAGGCAAGAAAGAGAAATAAAAGGACTCCAAATAGGCAATGAAGAAGTGAAACTCTCAGTGTTTGCAGATGACAAAGTTTCACTTCTTCATTGCCTATTTGGATTCCTTTTATACCTTTTTCTTGCCTAATTGCTCTGGCCAAAACCTCTAGTACTGTGTTGAATAAGAGTGGTAATTGTGGGCATCCTTGTCTTTGTTCCTGTTCTCAGAGGGGTGGCTTTCAGTTTTGCACCATTGAGGATGATGTTGAACCATCCCTGTGTCCCTGGTATAAATCCCACCTGATCATGGTGTATGATCCTTTTAATGTATTGCTGTATTTGGTTTGCAAATATTTTGTTTAGGATTTTTGCAGCAATGTTCATCAGTGATATTGGCCTGTAATTTTCCTTATTTGTGAAAATTGTCTGGCTTTGGGATCAGGGTGATGTTGGCCTTGTAAAATGTGTTAGGAAGTGTTCCATCTTCTTCAACTGTTTGGAATAGTTTGAAAAGGATAGGTATTAAACCTTTACATATATTGTTCTATTCACAGCAACATGGATGAAACTTGGGGTATTATTTAAGCAAAATAAGCCAGAGAAAGACAAACACTGTATGATTTCACTCATATGTGGAAGATAAACAAATACATGGACAAAAACAGACTAGTGGTTACCAGGGGGAAGGGGGTTGGGGGGTGGGCATAAGGGGTAAAGGGGCACATATATATGACAAATAATAAATAATAAAGTACAACTGAAATTTCACAATGTTATAAAGCATTATGACCTCAATAAAGGAAAAAAGAAAAAAAATCAACACTTAGGTGACTATCATGTTCAAGGCACCGTACCAGGCACAGCAGATAAACAAGACAGTCCTGGCTCTATGAAACACACACTACATAGACCCAAAATAGAGAGGGATGTTTAACAAGGAAAAGACAAGGGTTACAGACATTAAGTCTGTGTGAATGAATTGAGAGGAATGAATCGGTTGAAGGACACAAGTCTATCACGTCATTTATTCAAGGAAAGTGCTAGGAGTGGGAGATGCTTTTCATATCCCATAAGATCCATTAGTCCTATTTCTTAAGCACCTAAGCCATTTCAGTTCTTTATTATGACAGCTTACACAACAAATAGATGATCATTCTAACTTTCTAACTTTTATTTCTAAACTTACTAATGCTTTTAATCTAAGAATAGCCTTTTCTTTTCAATACGGTGACACAGAAGCAATTTCCTCATACACGTAGGTGCAGAATAGGGACACAACAAGAGTACTGTTTGGGTTGTTTCAGTGAAACATAGCTGGGCCACTAGCCATAATTTCGAACAAATTAAGCCAGGGAAGTCAATAATGTGCTGGAAAATTCTGCATAATAGCTAAAAATAAGAGATAACAGAGACACCATTTATTGAAGGCATACCATGTGCCATCAGTGTGCTAAGCATTTTACATTCATCAGCTCCTTTACTACAACAACCCAATAGACCAGGTTATTTCTAGCCCCAATTCACAGATGAAGAAACAGGCTTAGAGAGGTTACCTTGACTGAAGCTACATTTTAAGTCAGTGGTAAAACTGTGATTTGACGCCTAATTCAACTAATTTTAAAATCTGGATCCTTAACCATTGAGAAATGCATCTTAGTTCGCCACTGCAAAACTTACTGGATAACCCTGCCTCAGTTTCTCCACTTGTAAAATAAGAAGAGTTGGCTAGAAAATCCCAGACGCTTTTTAGCTTTAACATTCTAGAATTGTACTCAGTTTTATATGTGTTTACTTTTTATTTTATTGCTCATCTAGCACAACTGTTCATGGAGCCTAGTCACCTTTTGTCAGAAACAAGTTCTTCAGTCAGAACGTTCCTCAGTCAGGATTTTCCTTTGTGTTTGGTCTTGCTCTGCTGCTCTGCTGGCTGGAGCTGATGACTACAGCTCGAACCTCATTTACGATAGAGGCATATAGCATGATTTGTTCAGACTAGTTTCACTCGTGTATAGACCAATTTCACCTTAGTATTTAAATGCTCCTCTCTTATATGTCATCTCATTTGATTTTCATAGCAAACTTGTAAGGCAGGCAAAAAAGACATTATTACTACATAGAGACGAGGAAAAGCAGCTCAGGATATTTAAATCTTTGCCAAATGTTAAATTATTAAGAAGCAGAACTTGAACCTAAATCTTTTTAATTTTTTTAATTAAAAAAATTTTTTTTTTTCCTTTTTTCTCCCAAAGAGAGAAACAAGAGCCGTGCCATGTCCACGCCCAGGATTCAAACTGGCAAAACCGTGGGCCGCCGAAGCAGAGCGCGAGAACCCAACCACTCGGCCACGGGGCCAGCCCCTGAACCTAAATCTTCTGAATTTGGGGTTCATACTCTTTCCATTATTTTACACTGCCTATCTAGAGTTTTATTTTAATTAATGTTGAAACAAGAATCTACTAGACTGGCTAATTATTTAGCCTCCATAAGCCTGACCAAAAGCAAGGTTCTGCTATTCAAATTATGCAAATTCAAAAAGCCTAAATGCTTTTAAACATAAATGGAAATTTGTATTCTAGGTGAATTCTTTTCTCCACCAAGGGAAATTTATAATCAATTTTAGATATCAGAAGAAAAACATGAAACATTCTCAAATGCAAAGGTATCCATTTTAAAATACAGTAATATATACAAGTCTCACGATTAAAGTTCATCAAAATACCATCATAACATAATTTCTAATGTTAATATAACAATTTAAGATTATTCTTATGAGGCTAATGTTATTTTTGCATTCTTAATTTCATCTGTGAAATGTGACAAATAATGGCTTGTTTACAGAATTTCATCTAGAATATTGTTCTCATTGAGAAAGCTTTTGTTTATCATTTGATTTCAATCTGCTGTTTAAAAAATCTGAAAAAAACTATATTACTTTTACTGTCACCAGAAATTTTCAATTAATGGTCTCTATATAAACGTTCAGTAAAAATTAAAAGTTTTCAGTTACATACTACTTTAAGGGTTCCAGTTCTCTAAGCAAAAAAAAAAAAAAATTTAAATTTGCTTAGTATATTCTCCCAAATTTAATGAACATAATCTTCATCTAGAATTTAAAGTTCTTGATACCAATACCAGGAGAAAAAAAGAATAAGAACAAGTTAAACAGGTTTCAGTATTGTTTGCAGATTATTTCTAGTTTGCTTGTGCTTTGAGGATAACGTAACAGTACACATGAAAGAACGAAGCAGTGACAATGCATCATTCAGAACTCTAATTCAAAGGCTTTCCATAGCTCACAAGGACAAGAATGAAGCCAAGTGCAAAAAGAGAGGCTTAGCCACTACCACAAAATATATTCACAAGTTTTATGAATGCAATTAACATAAAACTGACCTTTAGACTACTGGCTATTGTTTATTAACATTGCTTTTATGCTAGAGAACATCCATAGACTGATATACGAACTACTATAAAGATATCATTACTGAAATAATCTAAATGTTTCATTATTAACATGTGGTTAATTTTAATTTATATAATTTATCTATAAAAGCATTATGCTGTACGTGTATGATCAAGATGTCAAAGTTAATGGTGAAGTTTCATAAACATGATTTTTAGAGCAAAGGCTTGTCAGACAGACTAAATATTCTGAAGTGGCTACCAGATCTTACTTAGTACTCCCATGAATGCAAAGATTAAGAGCAAGTAACAATTCACCAATAACAAAGTAGTACATAAAATGAAATATGATAACATCAAATGCTAGCAAAGATGCAGAGAAACTGAATTACTCATATATTGCTGGTAAGAAGATAAAATGGTATAGCCACTCTGGAAGAAAGTTTGGCAACTCCTTTCAAAACCAAAAGTAGACTTTACTATAAACCAGCATTTGCAGTCTTGGGCATTTATCTCAGAGAAATACTTATTTTCACGTAGCAAGTACCCCAAACTGGAAACTACTCAAATCTCCTTCAGTGGATGAGTGGTAAAATAAGTTGTGGTATGTCTAACAATGGAATACTTTTCAGCAATAAAAAGAAACAAATCATTGATATATGAAACAGCTTGGATGAACCTCAAAGAAATTATGCTGAATGAAATGAGCCAATGTCCACAGGATACACACTACATGATTTCATTTATGTATCATTTCTGGAATAACATAATTATAAAGACAGAAAAGAGATTAGTAACTGCTACAGGTTAGGGATGGAGAGGAGGAAATGGGTACAGCAATAAAGAGGCAACACAAAAGAGTCTTGTGGTGATGGGGCCGTTGAGTGTTTTGATTGTGGTGGTGCTGTCTATGCAAGGCTACACTTGTGATGAAACTGCATAGAGCTACATATGTGCACACACAAATAAGTACATGTATAATTGGTGAAATCTGAATAAGCTGTATGGAATGCATCAATATTAATTTCTTGGTTTTGATATTGTTAACAATGGCGGAGGCTGGGGGAAGGGTGCATGGGACTTCCCTAAACATTTCTTTGCAACCCCACGTGAATCTACAATTACTTTAAAATAAAAAGTTAAAAAAAATTAATGGGAAATTTAAGAATGCAACAGTTCTAAGACTGTGCTAGAAATCAGAAGTGCAAATCTCAAATACAAGACAATATAAAACAATCAAAAAAGAGAAATCTTTAGGTGTGCTGAAATCACATATTCTAGATTTAATTGATGACCACCGGTCTTCAGCCAGTCAGGAGTGTGTTGAAAAGTGAAGGGAAAGAATGAAATTAAAAAAAAAAATTCTTAAATGACACAAAACCAAGGAAGAGATGGTGGAAGGTAAGAACATCTTGCTTTTTAAATATGCATCTCATCCTTAAAAATGTTTCAGCATGCACTCTCACATATAAATTACATATTTGTGACCTCCTATAGTAACATATATGTATACATTGTAAAATATAAACCCAAAATTAAAATTTATGAACTGCTTTTAAAAAAAGAATGAAATTAAAGAACATGTATAACATGCAAGATTTATCCAAAATTATGTTTAAAAGAACAGGTGAAATCAGAGGTTTTATATTTTTCATTTTTAATCTTCTAGGAACAGAACATCTCCTTGTATGAGATAAATCTATTCTGCATTCTCAAATTAAATATAGTTTTCAAGAACGCTATAAATGAAAGTAGGAGACTGCTTGTAATTAGTGAGGCTCTCTGATTTTTTCATTGGTATTTACACAGTGAAGGCTAATTCAATAGGCCTCTAAATAAATTTCAAAAATTAGAAGTAAAATTCAGGGTAAGAAATATGCCAAATAAAATCAAATAATTTTTTTGGTTTACAATGTAGTTTATAAATTGACTTTTCCACACAAATGCAATTCTGCAGTTCTTTACTGGACAAGGAAAGTACACAGTACCATTTCTCCTTTGCTTTGTTTTAAAAAAGAAAAAAGACTTTATGACCTTCCTTCGGGAGGGTGTGGGCTGCAGTTTTTGATACCTAATTCCTCCTGAAGTTACTAGCCCAACTTGTCCTCCACGTGTTTCACTTTACTACTAGGACCCAACATTTGAAAACAAGTTCAAATTTGCTCCATTTGTCTATATTGAGATGCAAGATCCACCAGATTTACAAACTTGTTCCACTCAAGGCAAAAGGGGAGCTAAACTCAAGGATTTTACATCAGAATCTTTGTATATTTACCCAGAGATTAGCTTTTAAGGTAATTTTTATTTTTATAAGTCTTACTTTTAAAATTATTATTCAGTAACACTAAATTTTTTTGGTGTACAGCTCTATGAATTTTAACACATGTACGAATTTCAAATCACCACCACCATAATCAAGATACAGAACACCTCTATCACCTCCCAAACTCCCTCATGCTAACCCTAACCTTCCCTCACCCACAACCCCCAACTACCGATCTGGTCTCCATCTCTATAGTTTTATCTTCCAAGAATGTAACGGGACTGTTTAAGCCTAAATGTAGATGCTAAGGAATGTACTACTGCCTATATAAGAATAACTGGTCTATCTAGAAATGGGTCACTTAGTCCTGTCCAAATTCCAAGTCGCATTTCTGGTAGTGACATAAAATGTATTAATGAGTACTGCTTTAGAAAGCAAGACAAAAAAATTAGTCACTAAGTCAGAATTAATGGTCCTGCTCTCTTCCTAGCTCAAAGCATGAATGTCTTACAAATACTGTTTTTAAACTATTATCATAGTTTGATTAGTTCATACTTAGGCCATCTGTTTTTCCAAAGCAACACTTGCCTTTTCTCCAAGTGACTCCCGTTAAGTGTATGCTTTTCTATAAACAAACTGATTCATAAGCCCTCAGATGTTCAGCTCTCTTCTCTAGCATCAGACTATCCTGCTTCCTGTCCCCAAACCCAAAGATCCTGCACCCACCCCAGTCACTTTGTTGTTGTTGTTGCTGAGGAAGATTAAGCCTGAGCTAACATCCGTGCCAATCATCCTCCACTTTATATGTGGGTCACCACCACAGCATGGCTGATGAGTGGTGTAGGTCTGCACTTGGGATCTGAGGCCCTGAACCAGGGCCTCTCTGAAGCAGAGAGCGCTGAACTTAACTACTATGCCAAGGAGCCGGCCTCCCATCTCAGTGACTTCTGTTCACTATTGTTACCGTTGCTTCTAGAGAAGTGGGCCTCAACTACCAGTTCACAGGCTGGATTTGACCTAAAGATACATTTTATGAGCTAATACATGTTTTCAAAATTAGAAAATAAACAAAAAAGGAATTTCCAGCTTCTCTTGAATACTCGTAAGATCTAGCAATCCTGGTATCCTATTGCCACAAGACAACAATGTACCGGAATTGAATCTCCCCACCTTTAGATGGGTATGGGTTTTTTAGGTCATCTCTACCTTTCCAATCCCTAGAGTCTTGGACCAGCTCACTTGACTCTTTTACATTATCCACCCCTCCATCATTTTGGTTTGCACACTTCCATACAGACTATAAATTCCTTGGGAGCAGAGAATTCCCAGGTCTTATACATCAAATTAGAACACCAATCACATGCCTACCACCAAACAGGCACTCAGTGCTAAGCAAATGAATGATATGAGTCACTCAAAAAAACAAAAGACCTTTAGTCTGTCACTTCTGGGCATCGGGCATTCCAGGAGCGGGCTGGTGTTTTTAGACATCAGCAATCAGAGTGCTACTTTTCCCTGGTAGAAAAGCCCAATCAGCACATATTATACTAAGGTTTTAAGGTTTTCCTTGAGGTATTTCCTGCCAACTGCAGGAAAAACATCAGATAAGGAGTCAGGAAACCTAAGTTGTAGGTATGTCTCTACCTCTAACTAGCCTCTTGACCTCAGTTTCCTCATCTGTAAGAATGAAGGAGCTGAAACATATGTTTTCAAGTTTATGTTCTTTATGTTCTAATCTCTATGTTCTCCTGGGTTACTTTCATCATTTCTTGCATCTCTTTTTGCTACTAAAGAGGCTTGAAAACCAAAGGAGGCAGGACAGAAAAAGCCCACTTCTGAGTTCAGGATGGTCCTGGATCCCCAAAGGTACCAGAAAGCCAACCTTAGTGTAATCAAGGTTTTGTTTCTAAGGGATTCTATTCTCATCCTATTCTTCCTGTTCTAAATTTACTATCTGTATTAATGCTTTCTGAAGGGTAAAAATTGCTCTTTCTCAATATATTCCATCTCCATGTATCTGTAACACTAAAAACAAAGTGTTAATCACAAGAACATATTTCAGAATTTTAAAAAATAAATATGCTTCTTTTTAATTTTCTGATTTTCTAAACATCTGTCTCAGTGTTTGGCTCTTTTATTACCTAAGTAATTATACTTCCTTTATGATTCTTCCTGTGCTCTTTAAATTCCTTGGAACTGCTGATGTTTCTTAGTTATACTCTTACTAAGTTCCAGAAAGTATAAGGCTATAAATGTGATATCTGCAGTCATAAAAAGGTGAATGAAAACGTTAGAACTCTTCTACTCTTAATGTACAGCTATTCAAAACAAGAAATCAGTGTAAATAAAACTCCAATGGCACAATTTTTATCTTCCCCTTGGGGAACAGTTGTTGCTAAGGGAGAATATAATTATACTGGCTCCTGAATGCATAACGGCATTCCCTAGAATGATATTTTTTCAATCACTCTTACATCATACTTAAAAGAAAACTCTAATTTACTTAGTAATTTAATTTCCATAGGCTCTTAAATCTTGATTCTCTACTGAGAATTTCCCATGTTACGTAAGACCCTATTTCATTAGTCCTTACTTGATATGAACAGTCCCAGTACAAAATGAAAAGCAAAACACCTAAGAAGCAACAACATGCTGATATGATACACGCACAAAGCATTTCAGGCAGAGAATTATCCACAGAGCAGAAGTGGGACCCCAGAACACTCAGAGACAAATCTGTCTAGGGGTAAAGCAGTATCTCTCAACCATTTGCGGCCTCAAACCAACTGTGGAAAAGCATAATCATCATTTCTACCTGTAGCAGTGGCTCACCAGCAGTTTGAAGAGGTAGAATGGGGGTCCCTTACAGGGTGCAGGGGTACGCAGGGGGTATGTAAGATTTCACAAGACGAGTAGCACAGTTGTGAGTTTCCCCTCCACTTTCCGAAGATTATGATATAACCCTTACACTTCCCTCATCACACATCTACCCTTCACATTTACCCTGTTGGGACTCTCCTAGTACTGGGAAGATGAGAGAAATTTTAGCTGTTTAAATTTCCAAGGAGAACCACCTAAATTCATCATCACTACCAGAATGAAGAATTCTACTATATTCCTGATGTTGGTTATTCCTGTTATTGGCGATTTTACTTCTGTGACCTAGTTGTTAGGAAAGTTAAAAAAAAAAAATACCCTTGGAACACCTTACAGGGGCATGTATTTTACTCACGCAGAAAAAGGGGAAATTTTGTAGAACTTACACTCAATTTCCCACTTGATAAACTTCAGACTCTTTTTCACAGCAATTACAAGAAAATCTCACTAATTTGGCCACAACTTTTCTTTCAGACCATTTCCCAAACTCAGTCCCCACAGTTACGGCTTCAGGCACTTTGGGCCTCTAGGCACTGTCCGTATCTTTCTGTACTTGGCTGCCTCCATGCATTTTCACCTGGCGTTTTGCAATCTGGAATGCCACTTATCCACTTGAGGGAATCTTATAATTCAACAAGGTCAAATGTTACCTGACTCTCACAACCAGTTGATGGCTGGCAACACTGAGCTCCCTTAAAATGTGCATCTCTCCCATTCCTTGTGGGCCAGACTCTGCTTTATATACAGGGGTCCCTTAGAACTCTGTCACTTAGTCAACTCATTAATGTTTGAATGAATTAACCGTGTTCTATTCACCAAAAGGCTAGATGAGGACTCTTAGTATTAGAGGCAGAAATGGACCAGAATGATGGAGCTAGACATCTCAATTCAACAAAAGACAAAAGGAAAACGTAAACCACAGGAGTCAGGCTGTGTTCATGTCTTCACACTAGCCAGGCTTGTAAAAATGTGCATATGAGTATTAGGCAAGTACCAAGCGACCCCTGAGTTTTGCGTGCCCCTACACGACAATGTCACTGGATGGCTGCCTCTCCCTGCTCACTGCTGAGTGCTGACCCATTACGATTGCTCCAATGCAGTCATTCCGGTTGAAGTTCATTTTAGCGAATGGAAAACTTACCTCGGATCATCTTCCCTAAAATGATTTGTAGTAAACAGTGAGCTTCCTTCCAACGTCACACACTTAGATGAAAGGAGTCACAAACGTAAAAGAAATCTAACAGTATAATAGTTTAAATACACTACCTGAAAGAGTAACGATTCCCCTGGGTTGAGGCTGAAACCGCAAATATTTGTTACAAAAGTCAGCAGATTCCAGGGCCAAAAACAAAACATTGCCCAAAAAGTAGCCAGCTGTTTGGCCCACTGAATTGCAAGTAGAAGCATAACCCACGTTTTCCCGGGATAACATAGTTAACGCCCAGCCGTCCACAGCGATGTCCTGAGTGGCGGCCAGGAATTCAAACAAAAAGAACGCCACAGTGAGAGTAAACACATCGGGGGTTCTGCCATCAGTATTCCCGAGCAAACGGTCCACCTGAGTGGACAAATATATCATGAAGAGTCCCAGAACATACTGGGTCGGGACAAGCCAAGATTTGCGGCGACCAAAGTTCCTAAAGTAAACTGCATCAACCAAAGGGGCCCAGAGCAACTTGAGACTGAAGGGCCAAAAGACAAAACTGAAGAAGGCTTGATCGGTATAGCTAACGTTTTTACTCTGCAAGATGAGGGGGATGCTCCCCGCCAGGCCCAGCGGAATGCCCTGAAGCACGTAAAGAAAAAGCAGCAGCAGAATGCTGCTTAGTTCGGCCCGGCAGCTCCGGGAGGGCTTCGAGAAGTCCCCAGTGCCGGCGTCCTGCAGAAGAGCTTCTTTGTCCCCTTCCCCGCCCGCCAGGTCCGGGGGACTGTCATCCCAGGTGCCCGGCGGCAGAGGCCCGCTCCTCATATCCAGCGCGTGGGTGAAAGTCCCCGGGCGGCGCTGCCGACTGCTGTCCTTGTGCGAGACGGTGGGCGACATCTCAGAGACCATGCAGAGCCCCGCCTGCGGGCGGCCGGGGCTGAGCGTCTTGGCTGCGTCTAGCCCGGCCCAAGGCTGTCGCTCTGGACCAGGGCCTCGAGGGTTCAGGGAGGCGGCAGCGCGGGGCCACCAGCGCGCTCCTCGCTTCGGCCCGGAGCGCCGGGGCCGGGAGCCAGCGCCTCGGCTGGAGGTCCGGGCGATGCCCCGGCAGGTGCCCCCGGCAGCGGCGTGAAGGAGCCTGAGGCAGCCCGGCGCCGCCGCGTCGGGCTCGGGGCTCGCGGGGCCGTGGTGCTGCGCGGGGAACGGCCCCTAGCGGCGGCAAGGCCGGACGGCCAGCTTCCCAGCACCGCGCTGCCGCCGCCACCAGCGCGGCCGACAGCACTTGCTCCAGAAGACTCCGGAGAGACCGGATAACTTCCTGCCTCGCTCTTCAGGAAGTGGTCCAGGCTCAAATGAGTCCTCTCCCCGCTTCCAGAGGGAGCCAATCAGGACAGGTTCCCATGGCCGAGTTCGGAGACGACTCGCGACAGGAACCCACATGACTAGCCGCTGGGATCTCCCGGGAGGATTAACGCGGGCGCACCGCGCGACGCGGGCTCTGTCAGCGCATGCGCCCGTCTGTCCGGCGTGGGCCTCGCTCATTGGGCCGGCGTGGCCACGTGAGGCGGTTGGCCGGGCCTGTGCGGCAAGTGCTCAGCGGGGCGGTGGGGCGCGGGCGCGGTGTTGCGCGTTGCTGTGGGCGGCCGGCCAACTCCGGAAGATGAGTCCTCACGCGTGCGAGCCGGCCGTGTCGGCGCCAGGGCGCCGTGTGCCCGTGAGGGAGGCAGGGGCCTGGCTCGGCTGGGCAGCGCGCGGCGCGGACGGGACGGCGCGCTCGGGAGGGAGGTCTCTCTGCGGTCCGCGTCCCGGGCAGGCGCATGGGGGCCGGGCCCGGGGTCGGGGGCGCTGGTTGGGCTCCATGGGTCGGAGGAGCATTGGCTCGTTACCTCCCTCTGCTTGTGAGCTGCTGTAAGAGGTCTTGTAAGAATCGGGTAGTAAGGTTTTAGGCCATGTTAACTCAGTAGGCGGGCGTTATTGAAATATAATAACCGCGGGGAACCGAAAGCATTGTGTGTGGTGTATGCAAAATACCTGTAAAAAGCTGTGTGTATATATGTCAGTGTATGTGTAATATGTATATTGATTTGCACTGGATACCTAAATACTAAAAACCAAAAACCTGTACTTAAACCTGCCAAGCCTCACGCCATTTAAGAGAGAAAACACGTTATTGCCGGCCTCTCACAAATACAAATATTGAAATAACTGTTCTCCATCTCAAAATCATTGAAAAAAAAGATTGGTTTCATGAAGATGGACATTAAAATTTGAATACAAAAAGTTACACATTTGTTAAATGTAACCTAGAGTTTAGACAGGAAACCAAACTATACAAATAGCACATTTCTGAAAGCTAGTTTTATGCAATATTTCAGGAAATTTTTTGCAACTCCTTAAGGAATGGTAGTTCTAACTTAGAAGTTCTATTTGTGTGCATCAAAGGTCAATGAACTTGCTGAAAATTTTTTTAAGTAAATATGCATAGTAAGTTACAAGTAAATAGTTGAACGATGAATTATGTATATTAGGAAGTTTAATACTAAGCTATATATGTGGAAATTATTTCAAGACTAATTTTACAACATATATTACAGATTCTCATTCACACTGTCTCTGTTCATTTAGACAACTTAAATATTGCAAAATAGCTTTTTGTGTACTCTTTTTCTTACTCCTAAAATCTTGGTGTAGTCGTGGTTAAATTCTATTCCATTCTTAAAAGGTTGGAGAATTTCTTCCATTATTTTTGAAAATAGGGTGCCATAGGTAAACGGAATCTTTGCCTGTCCAAAAATTGTAGTTGTTCACTTCCAGCTTCCACTATCACTGATAAGAAAGAAATATTCATCTACTTTTGTTTCTTTTGTAAGAAGCTTGTTCTTTCTGTCTGATGCTTGTAAGAATTCTTCTTAATTTCTAGATGTGCTTTTTTTTTAAAAAAAATCTTCATTCTTCCTGGGTGTATTCATTATCGATTGCTGGGTTACATATTACTCCAAAGCTTAGCACCTTAAAACAGTAGACATTTTATCTCACAGTTGCTGTTGGTTAGGAATTCAGAAATGGCTTGGCTGAATGGTTCTGGCTCAGTATCTCTCAGGAGGTTGCAGTGAAGTCAGCTGGGGCTTCAGTCCTCTGAACGCTTGACTGGGGTTGGAGGAGTCACTTGCAAATGTCACACTCACATGGCTGTTGGCAGGCAGCCTGCGTTCCTTGCCTGACTAGAGCTGCTTGGATGTCCTTCTGACGTGGCAGTGGGCTAGTCCCAGAGCAAGTGGTCTAAGAGAAAGAGCAAAGAGGAAGTTATAATGTTTTTACAACACAGTCTCAAAAGTCACATACTGTCACTTTCACCATATTCTGTTCTTCAGAAGCAAGTCACTAAGTCCAGCCTACGCTCAAGGGAAAGAGAATAAAGCTCCATCTCAAGGGGAGGTGTATCAAAGGATTGTAGACATGTTTTAAAACCACACTGGGAATCAGTGAATCATTTCAATCCGAAGATAAAAATCTTTCTCCAGGGAAGTTTTCTTGTATTTTAAAAATTATATGTAATCATTTATCTGAAGATTTTTTTTAAGAGTTTTTTTAAAATTGAAGAATTTTCATGAAGGAAGTGGTGCTCTTCTGGCTTAACTTAGGTGAAGGTGCCAATGGAAGGATACTGGTATAAATCTTTTGAATTACCAAAGCTGTTGTATTTATCACCTAAACCCTGTAGGTTACTATTATAGTTAATATTAACTATAGTTGTATGTATTATATAATTATATGTCAATTTATAACTATAGTTATGTTATTATAGTTAATATTCCTAGCCCCTACACTGGGTATCTCTGGACTCTGATAATGATATGGTTACTGTTACTGATGTTTCTTAGAACCTCAAAGAAACTCTAGGGACATCAAGGATAAAAAGGATCATGGACTAATGAAATAAACTATAGTGGAATTATTTTCTTAGGTGTTCAGAAAACTATAACAACTAAATACTAAAAAATTAAATACAAATACTAAAATTTATAACAAAATATATTTAAGTCCACCCACACCAACTAAATTCATACAGTAATTGGTACCCATGGATTACTGTAAACAAAAAATTTGGGTCTCCTTAGTGTAAACCCTCAGGGCTATTCTTGTGTATTCAGATGACGTTTGTGTACTTCCCACATCACTCATGACCTGTACTTTGGACAGGTCATCCTGCTTTTCCGAGTATTTGAAACAAACCTTCCAGTAATTAATAGTTTTTAAAAGCCCAGTTAACTTACCAGGAGGAGTCCAGGACACGGGAGTCTACACTAGCTAGAAGTTTCTTTCTTTCTTTTTTTCTTTTTTTTAAAGATTGGCACCTGAGCTAACATCTGTTGCCAATCTTCTTTTTTTTTTCTTCTTCTCCCCAAAGCCCCCCAGTACATAGTTGTATATTCTAGTTGTGGGTCCTTCTGGTTCTGCTGTGTGGGATGCTGCCTCAGCATGGCTTGTGAGTGGTGCTGGGTCTGCACCCAGGATCCAAACCAGTGAATTCTTGGGCCACTGAAGCCCAGCAAAGTGCATGAACTTAACCACTGAGCCACACAGCTGTCCCCTGGCCAGAAGTTTCTAAACTAAAATATGGTCACAGTGACTGTGATACAAATAACAAAACAAGAAATTCAACAGACTAAATTTGTTGTCTAAAATCATCCAAAATAATACAATTCACCCTCAACTATTTACAGGCCAGCCAAGAAAGTCTGTGCAATACCTACTACATCTTGTACCCACCAAAAAAAGATGAAACAATTTGTTTTTTTTTTTAAAGGCTGCTTGGTTTACTAAGGTTAATCAAACTGATCCTTGATATTTATTCTGGTTAAGCGTAGGCTGACTAAAAAATTAAATATAAAATAGTTTCCAAATGTCTCATATTTATGATTGTCCTCATTATGCCTTTCTCCACCATCTGCCAGAGGTTTAAATGTTTCTACACGGCTCTCCAGAGCTGATGTTCAACTGACGATACTGCATCAAAAGAGACCAAGTCCCTCTTGTTCAAGTCCTCTCCTTGGGAGCTGAATTTTTTTTTTTTATTGAGTTAACGATAGGTTACAATCTTGTGAAATTTCAATTGTACATTAATGTTTGTCAGTCATGTTGTAGGTGCACCACTTCACCCTTTGTGCCCACCCCCCACCCCACCTTTCCCCTGGTATCCACTAATCTGTTCTCTTTGTCCACATTTTTAAATTCCTCATATGAGTGGAGTCATACAGAGATTATCCTTCTCTCGCTGGCTTATTTCACTTAACATAATTCCCTCAAGGTCCATCCATGTTGTTGCAAATGGGATGATTTTGTTCTGTTTTGCAGCTGAGTAGTATTCCATTGTATATATGTACCACATCTTCTTTATCCATTCGTCTGTTGATGGGCACTTAGGTTGCTTCCATGTCTTGGCTATTGTAAATAATGCTGCAATGAACATTGGGGTGCATAGGACTTTCAGAATTGCTGACTTCAAGCTCTTTGGATAGATACCCAGTAGTGGAATGGCTGGATCGTATGGTAGTTCTATTTTTAATTTTTTGAGGGATCTCCATACTGTTTTCCATAGTGGCTGCACCAGTTTGCATTCCCACCAGCAGTGTATGAGGGTTCCATTCTCTCCACAACCTCTCCAACATTTCTTAGTATTAGATGTAGATATTTTTGTCATTCTAACGGGTGTAAGGTGATATCTTAGTGTAGTTTTGATTTGCATTTCCCTGATGATCAGCAATGATGAGCATCTTTTCATGTGCCTATTGGCCATCTGTATATCTTCTTTGGAGAAATGTCTGTTCATGTCTCCAGCCCATTTTTTGATCGGGTTGTTTGATTTTTTGTTGTTGTTGAGTTGTGAGAGTTCTTTATATATTATGGATATTAAGCCTTTGTCAGATATATGACTTGCAAATATTTTTTCCCAGTTAGTGGGTTGTTTTTTTGTTTCAATCCTGTTTTCATTTGCCTTGGAGAAGCTCTTTAATCTGATGAAGTCCCATTTGTTTATTCTTTCTATTGTTTCCCTTCTCTGAGAAGACATGGTGTCCAAAAGGGTCCTCTTAATATGGATGTCAAAGAGTGTACTGCCTACGTCTTCTTCTAGAAGCCTTATGGTTTCAGGTCTCACCTTTAGGTCTTTGATCCATTTTGAGTTTATTTTGGTGAATGGTGAAAAAGAATGGTCAATTTTCATTCTTTTACATGTGGCTTTCCAGTTTTCCCAGCACCATTTGTTGAAAAGACTTTCTTTTCTCCATTGTATGCCCTCAGCTCCTTTGTCAAAGATAACCTGTCCATAGATGTGTGGTTTTATTTCTGGGCTTTCAATTCTGTTCCATTGATCTGTGCACCTGTTTTTGTACCGGTACCATGCTGTTTTGATTACTGTAGCTTTGTAGTATGTTTTGAAGTCAGGGATTATGATGCCTCCCGTTTTGTTCTTTTTTCTCAGGATTGCCTTAGCAATTCGGGGTCTTTTGTTGCCCCATGTGAATTTTAGGATTCTTTGTTCTAATTCTGTAAAGAATGTCATTGGGATTCTGATTGGGATGACGTTGAATCTGTAGATTGCTTTAGGTAGAACGGACATTTTAACTATGTTTATTCTTCCAATCCATGTACATGGAATATCTTTCCATCTCCTTATGTTGTCATCCAATTCTCTCAGAAAGCCCTTGTAATTTTTATTATATATGTCCTTCACTTCCTTAGTGAAATTTACCCCAAGGTATTTTGTTCTTTTTGTTGCGATTGTGAATGGTATTGTGTTCTTGAGTTCTTTTTCTGTTAGTTCGTTATTAGAATATACAAATGCTACTGATTTCTGCAAATTGATTTTATACCCTGCAACTTTGCTGTAGTTGTTGATTACTTCTAAGAGTTTTCCAATGGATTCTTTGGGGTTTTCTATATATAAGATCATGTCATCTGCAAACAGCGAGAGTTTCACTTCTTCCCTCCCTATTTGGATTCCTTTTATTCCTTTTTCTTGCCTGATTGCTCTGGCCAGGACCTCCAGTACTATGTTAAATAAGAGTGGTGATAGAGGGCATCCTTGTCTCCTTCCTGTTTTCAGGGGATGGCGTTCAGTTTTTGCCCATTCTGTATGATGTTGGCTGTGGGTTTGTCATATATGGCCTTTATTATGTTGAGGTAGTTCCCTTCTATGCCCATTTTGTTCAGAGTTTTTATCATAAATGGCTGTTGGATCTTGTCAAACGCTTTCTCTGCATCTATTGAGATGATCATGTGGTTTTTATTCCTCAGTTTGTTGATGTGGTGTATCATGTTGATTGATTTGCGGATGTTGAACCATCCCTGTGTCCCTGGTATGAATCCCACCTGATCATGATGTATGATCCTTTTGATGAATTGCTGAATTCTGGTTGCCAAAATTTTGTTGAGAATTTTTGCATCTATGTTCATCAGTGATATTGGCCTGTAGTTCTCTTTTTTCGTGGTGTCCTTGTCAGGTTTTGGTATCAGTGTGATGTTGGCCTCATAGAATGTGTTAGGAAGTGTTCCATCTTCTCTAATTTTTGGAATAGCTTGAAAAGGATAGGTATTAAATCCTCTCTGAACGTTTGGTAGAATTCCCCAGGAAAGCCATCTGGTCCTGGGGTTTTATTCTTTGGGATGTTTTTGATTGCTGTTTCAATCTCTTTCCTTGTGATTGGTCTGTTCAAATTGTCTGCCTCTTCTTGAGTGAGCTTTGGGAGATTGTAGGAGTCCAGGAATTTATCCATTTCCTCTAGGTTATCCATTCTGTTGGCATATAGTTTTTCGTAGTATTCTCTTATAATCCGTTGTATTTCTGCAGAGTCTGTTGTTATTTCTCCTTTTTCATTTCTGATTTTGTTTATTTGAGCTTTCTCCCTTTTTTTCTTTGTAAGTCTGGCTAGGGGTTTGTCAATTTTATTTATCTTCTCAGAGAACCAGCTCTTTGTTTCATTGATCCTTTCTACCGCCTTTTTCGTTTCAGTAGTATTTATTTCTGCTCTGATTTTTATTATTTCTCTCCTTCTGCTGACTTTGGGCTTTATTTGTTCTTTTTTCTCTAGTTCAGTTAGGTGTAGTTTAAGATTGCTTATTTGCGGTTTTTCTTGTTTGTTAAGATGTGCCTGTATTGCGATGAATTTTCCTCTTAATACAGCTTTTGCTGTATCCCATATGAGTTGGTATGGCATGTTATCATTTTCATTTGTTTCCAGGTATTTTTTCATTTCTTCTTTAATTTCTTCAATGATCCATTGCTTGTTCAGTAGCGTATTGTTTAGTCTCCACATCTTTGTGCCTTTCTCAGCCTTTTTCTTGTAATTAATTTCTAGCCTTATAGCATTATGATCAGAGAAGATACTTGTTGTTATTTCAATTTTTTTAAATTTGTAGAGGCTTCCCTTGTTTCCCAACAAATGGTCTATCCTTGAGAATGTTCCATGTGCACTTGAGAAGAATGTGTATTCTGCTGTTTTAGGGTGAGGTGATCTATATATGTCTATTAAGTCCAATTGTTTTAGTTTTTCATTTAGCTCCACTATTTCCTTGTTGATTTTCTGTGTGGATGATCTGTCAATTGATGTGAGTGGGGTGTTGAGGTCCCCTACTATTATTGTGTTGTTTTTAACATCTTCCTTTAGGTCTGTTAATTGTTGCTTTATGAACCTTGGTGCTACTATGTTGGGTGCATAGATATTTATAAGTGTTATTTCTTCTTGATGAAGTGTCCCTTTGATCATTATATACTGTCCCTCTGTGTCTCTCTTTACCTGTCTTATTTTGAAATCCGCTTTGTCTGATATAAGAATTGCAACACCTGCCTTTTTTCTGCTTGCTATTATCTTGAAGTATTGTCCTCCACCCCTTCACCCTGAGTCTGTGTTTGTCCTTGGGGCTGAGGTGTGTTTCCTGGAGGCAACAAATTGTTGGATCTTGTTCTTTAATCCATTTTGCGACTCTGTGTCTTTTTATGGAGAGTTCAATCCGTTCACATTGAGAGTGGTTATTGATGCATGTGGACTTAATGTTGTCAATCTGTCACTCGTTATCTGGATTTCCTGCATTTCTTTTCCTGTGTGCTTTAGCCTACCCATTTAATACTGCAATTTCTTATGCTGGGTTTCTTAGATTTTTGCTTATTTATGTTTTGTGGCTCTGTTCTGTTTTTTAGTTTAGCGACTACCCTGAAGTTTGTATTTAGAATCTCATGTATAATATAGTCTGTTCTCTGGTGGTCTCTTACTTACTTGGCCTAGACTGATTTAGTCCCTTTGCTCTTCCCCTCCTAAATTATTATTTTAATTTCTTATTCCAACTTGTGTTATGAGTTTGTAGTTAGAGTGATAAGATTGTCTTTGCTTTGGTAGTTTCCTTACCTTTATCCTAATGCTATAGTTGAATATTTGCTATCCTATTCTGGTTCTATCTGTCTGTCTCCCTACTCTGTGGTTTGTGACCCCCTTTCTCCCTTTTTTCTTTTTTCAGGTACGAGAGCCTTCTTGATGATTTCTTGTAGTGGAGGACGTTTGGTTACTAATTCCCTTAACTTTTGTTTGTCTGGAAAAGATTTAATTTCTCCCTCGTATCTGAAGGATATTCTTGCTGGATAGAGTATTCTTGGCTGAAGGTTTTTATCTTTTAAAGTTTTGAATATGTCACTCTATTCTCTCCTAGCTTGTAAGGTTTCTGTAGAGAAATCTGCTGAAAGTCTGATAGGAGTTCCTTTGTAGGTTATTTTCTTCTGTCTTGCTGCCCTGAGTATTCTTTCTTTGTCTTTCATTTTTGCCATTTGTACTACTATATGCCTTGCAGTAGGTCTTTTTACATTGACAAATCTAGGAGATCTGAAAGCTTCCTCTACACACATTTCTCTCTCAATCCCTAGATTTGGGAAGTTCTCTTCTATAATTTCATTAAGCACACTTTCTGCTCCATTTTCCTTTTCCACATTCTCGGGAATTCCTATGATCCTTAAATTCTTTCTCCTCATTGAATCGCTGTCTCTTGGAGATTTTCCTCATTTTTTTAAATTCTTAGTTCTCTTTCTTCCTCTGTCTGGAGCTGTTCAGACTGTCTATCTTCGATTATGCTAATTTGCTCCTCTGTGGTGTCTACACGGGCATTCAGGGAATCCATATTCTGTTTTCTCTGGTCCATTGTGTTTTTCATCTCAAGTAATTCTGTTTGATTCTTCTTTATGATTTCAATCTCTTTTGTGAAGTAACTCCAGAACTCGGCTTGTTTCCCTATCTTTCTCTCTACCTCATTGAGTTTTTTGATTATAGCTACTCTGAACTCATTTTCACTTAGTTTACCTATATCCAAGTCCTCAGGACTTAATTCTATGTTTTTATTGTTTTCCTTCTGGTCTGGGGCTTTTATAAATTGCTGGATGGTAGAGGAGCGGTTTTTTTGCATGGTGGTAGAATTCGGTTGCAGTTACAGCCTGTCGCCACTAGATGGGGGTCGAGAGCTGCGTGTTCTGAGCTCTCTGCCCTCAGGCAAGATGGCCGCACCCAGCCGGTTTGCTGGGGGAAGGGGCTGTTTTTCTTGGTGCCTATCTGGGTTTGGATCAGCTCTGTTCTCTGGCCTCCTGGGGCCCTGGGTTTATGGGGTCCCCACGGATGGAAGCTTTCCACAGTCAGCGGGTTTCCACTGTACCAGTGGCGGGAGTGCTGGACGATCCCCCGGTCACGCAGCCCCTCCCCTGCTCCTTCCTGCACCTGGGGCAGCGATCCCAGTCTCTAGGAGAGGGAGCGAAGTTCTCTCCTACCCCATTCCAGTTCCTCCGAGAACAGCTGCAAGGTATCCGTCCTTTGTCTTTTTGGTACCGTAGGTCTCTGATGTCCTGGCATTAGGTTTATTAGCTGAAATTCAGTTTTCTTCCAATCCTTTGTTGTAGTTTGGAAGGGAGAGAGTCCCAGGTCGGCTCACTCCACCATCTTGCTCCGCCCACTCCTCACCTGGGAGCTGAATTTTGACCAAAAAAGCAGATTGGGGGTGTGGGAAGGGTCAGGAAATTCTGATGAGAATATGGTGCATTCTTGGTTTAACTACACTAAGGTGTAGGTGGCAATGTAGTGTGATGCCAGCTGGTCATCCATCAGGCATACTCCACATCTAAACTCTCAAGGCCTTTTAGAGGATCCATAGGTAACTGAAGTTGCTTTCCCTGAAACTGACGTACAGTTTTAAAACTTAGCTTCCAAATTCTTTATCACTTTGTCCTTTGAGAGGTGGAGTCTGTGTCCCTTCTCTTGATGACTGACCAATGGAACACAGCTGGGGTGATGCTGGAGTAATTCCAGGCCCCAGTCTGATGAAGCTGGCAGTCTCCACTTCCTGACTCTTGAGACAGTTGCTCTTTGATCTGAGTCCTGTTCACGAAGGTACCACTGGGCAAGGAGCTAAAGCCTGTGGCTCTCAGCACTGGCTGAGCTCCCAGTCAGCAGCACTAGCTGTGTGTTTGAGCTGTCTTGGAAGTGAGTCCTCCAGGCCCAAGTTGAGCTACCCTTGCTGATGCCAGCAGAGCAGAGACAAGCCTCCATGGCTGAGCCACCATGAACCAAAGTCCCGGTTCCTCTTCAGGAGCCCTCATGGTAGTCTGTGGGGCCGAATGAGACACTCCTCTGCAAACTGGGGTGCTCCCCCAGGCCCTCAGGGTCCCTCAGCCAACGTGCAGGAGCTGTCCCCACCACTGAGAACAAGACCGGTGCTTCATGGGACCTTCAGCAAGTATAGTCAGGAACAGCTGTTCATTTTGTACACTCAGTGCCCTCACTTCTGTTAATATCATTCTCCCTCTCCTTTGGGAAACTGGTCTCCCCTGACTGATGTGTTCTTGTGAAGCTGGTGAAACTGCCAAACACAAAACCCTACAGGTGGTGGCTGTGGAAATTAGTGAAAGAAACCCCCAACTAACCTGGACTAGGGAAGGCCTGCACTAGGAGCTCTCACCCCCATCACACATGGTCAGTTACACCAAACAGTAAGAGAGAGAAGCTTGCATCTCAGACTGGAAGTAAAGCTACTTTACCATTGAAGGAAGACTTCTCTCCCCACCCAGCAGCAGCCCAGACAGTGAGAAATGCTGCAGCTCAGCCAATGAGAAAGGCTCCAGCTCAGCCAATGAGAAGTGCTCCAGCTTAGCCAATGAGAAATGCTGCAGCTCAGCCAATGAGAAACACTGCAGCTCAGCCAATGAGAAAGGCTCCAGCTCAGCCAATGAGAAGTGCTCCAGCTTAGCCAATGAGAAATGCTGCAGCTCAGCCAATGAGAAACACTGCAGCTCAGCCAATGAGAAAGGCTCCAGCTCAGCCAATGAGAAATGCTGCAGCTCAGCCAATGAGAAATGCTCCAGCTCAGTCAATGAGAAAGGCTCCAGCTCAGCCGATGAGAAACACTGCAGCTCAGCCAATGAGAAAGGCTCCAGCTCAGCTGATGAAAAACACTGCAGATCAGCCTTTGAGGAGCTGTTGCTGCCCTGAACTGTTACTCTCCCACAGTGGGCTTTCCTTTAGAACAGCTCCTCACAGTTCCTGTTTTTCTTTATAAAAGCTGCCCCATTATTTATTTTCTGGATTTGCCTATGGTTCACCATAGCATGCACTTCCCAAATTACAATTCTTTTGGCTATTCCTGAATAAATTTGTTTAGAGGATAAAATAACAGGGAAATTTGCTTTTTTTTCTTTTTTTTTTTTTTTGAGGAAGATTAGCCCTGAGTTAACTGCTGCCAATCCTCCTCTTTTTGCTGAGGAAGACTGGCCCTGAGCTAACATCTGTGCCCATCTTCCTCTACTTTACATGTGGGATGCCTACTGCAGCATGGCTTGCCAAGCGGTGCTGTGTGTGCACCCAGGATCCAAACTGGCGAACCCCCGGCCACCAAAGTGGAACGTGCACACTTAACTGCTGCTGCACCATGGGGCCGGCCCCATGAATTTGCTTTTTAAGTTGACTTTTTTTCCTCTTCATTAACTTCTCCTGGAATTCCTAGTAAACTTTTAGCTTGTTTACTGGATTTATCTTTAAAATTTTCTCTCATAACTTTCCTTTTTCTTTTGCTCTATGTTATTGGAAACTTCTAAACTAGGTCTTTCAAAAACAAATTGGAGTTGTACAGTTAAAATTTGTGCATTTCACCAGGGATTAGGGGCAGGGATGGATGAATAGGTGGAACCCATAAAAGGTTTAGGGGGATGAAACTACTCTGTATGGTACTATAATGGTAGTTATCTGTCATTATATTTTTGTCCAAACCCATAGAAGGTACAACATGAAGAGTGAACCCTAATGTAAACTACAGACTCTGTGATTATGTGTCAATGTAGGGTCATCAATTGTAACAAGTGTACCACTCCAGTGGGGGGTGTTGATAATGGGGGAGGCTATGCATGAGTGGGGACATGAGGTATATAGGAAATCTCTGTATGTATTTTCTGCTCAATTTTGCTGTGAACCTAAAACTGCTTTAAAAAAGTAAATCTACTTTTTAAAAATCTGTGCATTTAAAAATATGTTAATTTTATCTCATTAAAAAAATGATTGTAGAGCCAGCCAGGTGGTGCAGTGCTTAAGTTCGAACCTTCTGCTTCAGCAGCCCAGGTTTTGCTGGTTCAGATCCCGGGTGTGGACCTATGCATTGCTTGTCAAGCCACACTGTAGCAGGCGTCCCACATATAAAGTGGAGGAAGACGGGCACAGATGCTAGCTCAGGGCCAGTCTGCCTCAGCAAAAAGAGGAGGATTGGCAACAGATGTTGGCTCAGGGCTAATCTTCCTCAAAAAAAAAAAAAAAATTATTGTAGAAAACTATTTGCATGGGTGTTGGGGTGGTGGAGGTTTGATGAACTAAGAATGGCAGATTATCAATGATTATTGAAGCTTGGTGATAGTGCATTGGGGGTTCATTATACCATTCTGTTTATTCTGTATATGTTCAAAATTCTCCATGATGAAAAGACGAAAAGCAAAACAAAAACAAATTGTGGACAGCCGTTATTCTGCTATTCAGTCTGTTTCAGGAAACAACAAAAAAAGCAGAGAGACATAATTTTACTGGAAGGATATTTATGGCCTCCCACAATCAGTGAAAGGCTGGGAGACCTGACGTAGCAAGAACACAGAAACCAATTTAGCTCAAGGCTAGACAGCAAGTGTTACAGCTATGGATTTACAAGAAATTTTCCAGAAAACCTGCTCCACTCCTAAGCCTGTGATCTCTGAGCATTAATTTTTTCCTGGGCTATATTACAAAAATTAATACCACTACTTAGTGGCTCCTTCCTATACCAAGTGTGGCTGCAGATTTCTTGCCTGCTTTTCCAGTTCATTATCAACCTCAGAATTTTAATTGCTTTTTTGGAGGAGAGTCAGATTTACTGAGGTATAACTTACATACAGTAAAATTTTATTGTACAGTTCTATGAATTTTGACAAATACCAACTATTTTGACAAATAGTTGTGTAACCACCACCTCAATCAAGAAATAAACCAGTTTTATCACTCCAAAAAATTCCCTTATGCGCATTTGAAGCAACGCTCTCCACCCATCCCCCAGCTCCAGGCAACCACTGATCTGTTTTCTCTCCCTACAGCTTTGCCTTTTCCAAAATGTCATATAGATGGAATCTGGCTTCTTTCAGTCAGCAGGATGCATTGAGATGCAATCCCCTCTCTACCCCACCCTCCTTTTACGGTTTTTGACTGAGTAGTATTTCATCACGTGGATGTACCAATGTGTGTTTATCCATTCACCAGTTCAAGGACATTTGGATTATTTCCAGTTTTTGGTGATTATGAATAAAGTCACCATAAATACTTGCATACAGGTTTTGGTGTAAACATAAGTTTTCATTTCTCTTGGGCAATTACCTAGGATATGGTGGCTGAGTCAGATGGTATGTGTATATTTTACTTTATAAGAAACAGCCAGGGGCCGGCCCCGTGGCCAAGTGGTTAAGTTCACGTGCTCTGCTTCGGTGTCCCAGGGTTTCGCGGGTTCGGATCCTGGGCGTGGACATGGCACCACTCATTAGATCATGTTGAGGCAGCATCCCACATGCCACACCTAGGAGGACCTACAACTAAAATATACAACTATGTACCTGTGGGATTTGGGGACAAAAAGCGGAAAAAAAGAAAAAAAAGAAGATTGGCAACAGTTGTTAGCTCAGCTGCCAATCTTTAAAAAAAAAAACAGCCAAAATGTTTCTAAAGTGGTTATACCATTAAGCATTTTTTGCTACTCAAATATATTTAATATAAATATATGTAAAATAAATAATATATAAATATATAATAAATGATATATAAATAATAAAAATATATTTGCTGCTTTAATACATGTGTGAAAATAGCTCAAAGCCCTAAGTTTAAAAATTCCATGTAAAGTGTTGATATCGACCCTGATATCAGTTTCCCCGCATTAAACCCAGCGTATATGGGGTTAAAACCAAAACACTCATTCCCTGCTTACTCTCTGGCTTCCTGGCTCCAAAATCCATTATCCTCCATGGAGACAGACACCACCAAGGACATGCACCTGGATTATCTCCTCCCTGCAAAGAGATACAGGCTGGCGGGAAAGCTGCTGACCAGCAAGGTCACAGGCTCCCTCCTCTCCGCAAGTGTCTCAAGGCCAAAGACAGGCTGGTGGGAAAGCTCCGACCAGCAAGGCCATATGCTCCCCCTCCCCTACCTAAAACCCCAAATAAAAACCCTTCCTTTTAGCTTTTCGGGGAGTTTGGGATTTCAGCATTAGCTGCCCTCTCTCCTTGCTCAGTGCTGTGCAAAAATAAAATTTCTACTTTCTTCCACCACACCCAGTGTCAGAGATTGGCTTGTTGCACAACGGGTGAGCGAACTCACTTCAGGTTCGGTGTCAGTGCTATCATTATTTATACAAGAACAGAAAGCTTACTACATTTCAAAACCTGGAGTTTCATTTTCTTCACCCTCGCTGTTTTACGTTACCATGTTTCATTCTTATATTTTCTGTTTTTAATATATATGAAGACTCCAATAGCAGCATTATCCACAATAGCCGAGAGATAGCAGCAACCCCAATGTCCATCAACAGATGAATGGAAAACAAGATGTGAATATATTCAGCCTTAAAAAGGAAGGAAATCCTGTCACATGCCACAAAATGGATGAACCCTGAGGACCTATGCTAAGTGAAATTAGCCTGTCGCAGAAAGACAAATACTGTATGACCTCACTCACATAAGGTGTCTGAAGTAGTCACATTCATAGAAACAGAAGATAGAGCAGTGGTGGCCAAGGCTGAGAGGACAGGAAATGGGGAGTTGTTCCAGGGATGTAGTTTAGTTGCAAAATGGAAAAGCTATGGAGATCCGTTGCACAACAGTGTGAATATACTTAGCACTACTGAACTGTGCACTTAAAAATGGTTAAGATGGTAAATTTTATATTATGTATTTTTTACCACAATTAATTGTATTATATAAACACTCAGTAAATTTGTGCCATAAATTTTGTCAAGGATAACCAATTCAAAAATCCATCAGCATCATAGCACTGCAAACAGATGTAAGAAACAATTAGTGGTCACAGTGCCATTGCTCTGCTTTAAAATGTGCTCAGTGATACTTGTGGCTTTAAAGATGATTTGCCAAAGTGTAATTTGAATGTTTAATAAACAATAAGAAGGCTAGAGCCAGTAGCCTGGTTTGAATCTCGGTTCTGTGGTTTACTGGCTATACAACCTTAAGCCATTTAATCTCTCTCAGTTTTCTCAATCATAAAAAGGTGACAAGGGGATAATAGTACCCATCTCACAGGACTGTTGTGAGGAGTAAGTGAGTTAATATACGTAAGGAATTTAGAATAGTGTCTTGACACAGTGCTAAGGTTTACTACCATTATATTACTACATTACTACTACTACATTATTAAGGTTTACACCACCACCACCACCACCGCTACAATAATAACAACTACTACTGCTAGGATTATTATTATTACAGGGTTTTTGCATCAGCAGTTTCAGAAACTTTCCAAAGACAAGACACCCGCAGTTGTATCCCTCTTTTTCTTAGAGATGGAGAAAGGACAGGATTTAGCTGAATCAGTTCTCATCAAGCAGATGTCAGTTTGGCTCTAAGAGAAAGTGACCAAAATTTGAGAGTAATTGATGAAAATATAATAGTGCTAATAACATTCAATGGTCTCCTGTTTTAATAAAACATAATATTCAAAAATATGAATGTATCATATTTGGAACTTGGCAATTATTTTTATTACATAATCATCTATTGCTTTATGAAAGGATTAACCATAAGGTTTTTAAACAGTGAGATTTTATGGTGCATTTTTAAAAATTTTGAATTGATTTCAGACTTACAGGGAAGTTACAATAACAGCACAGAGAGCCCCCATATAACCTTCACTTAGAAAGGGCATTCAGTTTTGCCAACTATCCCAATAATATTCTTTATGGCAAAAGGTTTCAATCCAGGAGCATGTATTTCACCTGGCTGTCACGTCTCTTTATTCTTCAATCTAGAACCATTCCTCAGTCCTTGGCTGACCTTCAATTTTTTTAAAAAATACTTTATTTTTCCTCTTTCTCCCCCAAGTCCCCCAGTACATAGTTGTGTATTTTTTTTAGTTGTGAGTCCTTCTAGTTGTGGCATGTGGGATGCCGCCTCAACGTGGCCTGACAAATGGTGCCATGTCTGCACCCAGGATTCGAACCAGTGAAACCCTGGGCCACGGAAGTGGAGTGTGCGAACTTAATCACGCCACCATGGGGCCCGCCCCGACCTTCAATTTTTAAAGATTACTGTGCCTAACTGTATTTTCCAAGCATTGCCCCGAATTTCCAGTTCCATATGCTCTTCCAGAACCCTCTCCTTGAATCTGAACAACCCTTATGACTCACTCCATGAATAGAACACAGAGAAATAAACCTGTGCGACTTCTATGGATAGGTTAGAAAAGGCCACATAGCCTCTTCCTGGCACTCTCTCTCTCTCTCTGTCACACACACACACACACACTCCCTGAGAGTCCTGAGCTGATATATAGGAAATCCAGTTACCCTGAAGCCATGGTGATGGAGAGACCACATGGAGGCCAGATGGGCTGCAGCTGTTCCAGCCCTCAGCTGTTTGAATCACCCAGCTCAGGTGTCAGAGATGTGAGTGGGATAGCTTTCAGATAACTCCAGCTCCCAGCCTTTGAGCCACTCTAGCTGGGCTGTACCTGCTGACACATTAGGGCAGAGAAGAGCTGCCCCTGCTGAACCTTGTCTAAATTGTAGCAAAATAAATAATGTTTCTTAAGCCACTAGGTTTTAGAGTGTTAATTACAAAACAATAGATAACTGGAACAATTACAGACCCATTATTTTGTGGGAATGTGCCTTCATGTGGGTTTGTCTGACGTTTATTCATGATTAGGTTATGCATTTTAGGCAAGACACCATGGAAGTAATACTGTACTTGGTTCATGGCATCCATTAGGTGATACATGGTGTTGATTTGTTCTATTAATAGTGATGTTAATTTTGATCGTGGGAGTAAGGAGGTGTCATCAGGTAAAGTTACTCTTTTCCCTTGTATAATTAATTTTTTTTTGTAGAGAGATACTTTGAGACAATGTAAATAAAACCTGTTCTTGATCCAACTTTCATCCATGAGTTTTACCACGATTGATGTTTCCTGCCTGAATTATTTCTATGATAGTTGCAAAAAATAATTGATTTTCTAATTCAGTTATTCCTTTGACCTTCATTAGTTGACATTCTATTATAAGTAAGAGTTTTATCTCCATTTAACCACTAATTTGTTTATATAATCATAAACTGATGGATTCCTAATTTAATCACTGGATAGAGTCTGTTTACCATCATTATTTATTTTGATATATTGTCCCAGATTTGGCCAGTAACATCCTTTGAAACTGATTTCTGTGTTCCTCTGATATGTCCCCATCATTCTCTGAGCACCTTCTTCCTGGCACAAGAAGGTGTTCCTGGTCACCTTGTCCCTGCCTCAGTCCTGAAATCAGCCATTTCTCCAAAAAGTTCTGGTTTCTCTTGCTGGGGAATGGTATTGAGAAAGCAGCATCTGGGTGCTAGGTTTGCTCATTGCTGCTGGGATGATAGTTTCCAGGGTCCTTCTGTGGACAAAGACAAGTAACAGGTAAATCTAGTAGAGGGTGGTGAACACTAATGAAAGAAAGGGTTATGGGAGCACAAAAGAGGAAGAGGCATCTAACCCAAGACTTGAGAGTTGTGGGAGGAGAACAGAAGTATTCTAGACAGAAGATATTTCTGTGAAAAAGGCCCAAGTCAAGAGAGAACACACCATGTTTAAGGAGCTAAAGCAGTTTAACATGACCAGAGAATAGAGTGAGGTGGGCAGTGGTAAAAGAGCAGGTGACAAGGGCTGGCCAAATCTCCAAGTACCTAATAGGCAATGTTAGAAGTTTAAAGTTTATCCTGAGAGCAATGAAGAGCCATTAAGAAGATTCTTAGCAAGCGATCGATGATCAAAAATTACTTTATAACAGTTGTCTTCAGTGTTTTTTTAACTCACATAACATCCTTAAAGGATTTTGAAAAACTATGTACTTCTTTATACATTTTAACTTAACATCTAATATCCTTAATAAGTTTAAAAGTTAATTTTTTTGTTAATGGGAGATTTAAAATAGTAAACATTTTGAAAGATGAAATAAGATGACCATGGGTTATACTTGAAATATTTTACAATGTGATACTCACCATATCTGAAAAGTCACATAAAATTTCTATCTGGATTTTATCAGATGTTTCTTGAAAAATGTATCAGTCCCCAAGCCACACAATTACATTCATAAGAATCAGCATCACTATTCTATGTTGCCTAAATTGTTCTGAACTCAGGGCAATCTTCACCCTTCACAAAACTATGTATAAGATAGGTAAAGGAAGGAAGACATTATAGGTTAAAGATGCTCCAACTAATCATTAAAAGATATTTCCAGACCTCCACTTCTGCTGAAGATGGAGTAACAGGAACTGGATTGACCCTCCCACCTGAAACAACCAAAAACTTGGACAAAATATATGAAACAATCATTTCAAGATACTTATATCAAGCATCAAAGGACTGTGACCCCTGAGAGGAAGGAAACAAAAGAGATGAGCCTTTCAGTTGCCCAAGCTTATTGCCTTGAGAATTTCCAGATTATAGACATAAACCTAACCATATCAATAATCACATTAAATGTAAATGGTCTAATCACTCCAACTAAAAGACAGAAATTGGCAGGTTAGACACAATAGCAAGACCCAATTATTTGCTGCCTACAAGAAACACTTTAAACATAAAGACACAAACAGGTTAAAGGGTTGCAAAGGATATATCATGTCAAGAACCAGTCAAGGAAGCAAGCATGCATTTTTAATACTGGACAAAGTAAATGTCAGAATAAAGAATATTACCAGGGAGAGTGATGTCAGCATCATGGCAAGGTGAGTTTTCCCTTAGTCTCTTCCCCCTAAATTACAACTAAATGGACATTCATCAACCAACAGAGGATTCCCTACAAAGCACAATAGGACGTCTGAGAGATCCATGCAGCCATACATCTGAAGGCAGGGGGACTGGATCCCCAGGAAGCAGTGGAAAGAGATGAATGGATCCCTTCTCCTCCCCAGCGGCAGCCATCTAGGTCACACAGCACCTGGTGCATGACTATAAGATGAGGTGGGGGACAGCCAAGCCCGTGTGCTAACATTTTTGCTTTGGTAGTTGCAACTCAGCTGTGGGAGCAGCCACTGTGCCATGGCAGTCCTGCCCATGGGAATGCTCTCCACTGAATGGCACGGCTCAGCCCCCTGAAGGAGCCCCCACTAAGTGCAGCAGCTCAGGCAAACTGTCCAAGAGCACAGAGCTGGTTCTCACTTATGAAAGAAAGTGCCCCTCCCCTCCTGCCTAGTACACCACCTTGCCCAATCCTCTGCCAAGGCAGGAGTCCTGCACTCAAGTGCCTAAGAGTGTGTGTGTGACCCACTAAGTGGCTTCAGCCAGTGGGAAAATGCTGGGAGCCGTGGCTACATCATTTGATCGGCTGTTTGACAGGGTCCAGCCGATTATCGCCGAGGGGTGCAGGGTCGCCCCTTGGTGAAGAATAACCGGCCAGCCCCTCACATAGTTCTGAAACCTGTGCTGCTTCTAATTGCCCTTCATTCCTTTTCCTTTCTTAACCTCCAGTTTTCACTCCTTTGGGTGGCTGCTTGGGAGGCACTACCTCCTGGGAAAATTAGATACAGTAAGAGAATGTGACCACCTGCAGGTAACTTTCAAGATATTTTTCAGTTAATTAATGGAGGAGCACACAGTCCCATTTGAGACAAGCAGAAAGGAATCCTGCCCAGATAAGATATCGAATTAGGTTTATGGCCTCCATCTGGTTAATGTTTCCTTCTCCCTCCAGCTCTTTGTCTAAATATATATATGCATCGTCCTTCTAAGTTTGTTGGTTAATTGGATGATCAAGAAGTATCTATATATTATTCTTGACCTTCTGCTTTCTGTTAAAATGTTATAGAGGTTTTCTCCTAAAAGCAATAAATAATAAATAATTGATGAGTAGAAGGGCCGAGGGGTGCAGGGATGCCCCTCGGTGAAGAATGGCTGGCCGACACCCCTGATATTTTCTGAATTATATGCATGCTTTCTATCAAGGTTATGTCTATACTTATTTCTGTTTTTTATTCTTGAAGATATATAGTTTAGCTTAGCTTTTCAGCCCTTTACTTTACTAACAAAATGATACTTTCTCCAGCAGTGTACTTAAGGGACTGTTAGCTCTAAAATCTAAAAGACAAAGGAATGCTTCCACCCCCTAAAGGGTGCGAAAAAGTAAAGATGTTTAACTGCCCACTGAGAATGCAGATAGCCCTGGGGATAAGACACCCTGGAGTCGCCTTTTGTTCCCATTAACCATCTACACTAATGGTGTAAATGATTGAGGGAGGCAGGGATGGCTCCACCAGGATGTAACCAGACGGACTGCTGTCCTGTCCAGAGGCCTGGACCTTCTCTCTTTGATTTAACTTTACCATGAATCACAACAGACGCCTAGGTACCTATCTCCTTTAGCTTAGAGACAACAAACACTAGTTAATTGCGGAGAAGACTACCATTAACCTTATGCTCTATAGAATAGAATGCTAATAAATATTCTTGTGCTCGTTTTTTACTTCCCTATCTCTCTGAGAATATTTGTAGAACTATTTCTGTACTAATCCTGAAAAATATATAAACGACACTTGTGCACAGTAAAGTCGGACTTGCTAACACCAACCCAAGTCTCACGTCCCCCTTATTTTCCCCTCATCGCGCCAACGCCGTCCATCCCTCAGGAACCTGGACTCCGCCGGGGCGGGACCCCGGCAGGAAAATACAGATGAGCCCTACTGGTACAAGTTACAGCAGATGCAGCAGGTTCAGAAAACACAGCTCTGGCCCCTGCCCAGAGGTGGCAGTTAGAATCTGCAATGTGATACTACTATAAATGCCCCAGCAAAGGATCAGTTCATCAGAAACCATGAAAAACTAGAGTAACACATTTCAGAGCAGAAGAAAAATGGCACGTCTCCAGAAACCAAGCCTGAAGTCACAGAAATTTAGAATCTAAATGACAGAGAATTCAAAATACTTGCCATAAAGAAACTCAATGGGATAAAAGAAAACTCAGAAAGACACTTCAATGAGCTTAGGAATAAATTTAATGAGCAGAAGGAAAACTTCACCAAAGAGATTGAAACTCTAAAAAAAAAATCAAACAAATTCTGGAGGTGATGAACACAATTAGTGAGATAAAAATAATCTAGAATCCTTAAATAATAAAGCTGATGTTATGGAGGACAGAATTAGTGATTTACAGGATATAAATATAGAAATGCTTCAGGTGGAGGAGGAGAGAGAACTAAGACTTTTTTAAAAAATCAAGAAATTCTTTGAGAAATATCCAACTCAATCAGGAGAAGCAACATAAGGATTACAGGTATTCCAGAAGGAGAAGTGAGGGAGAAAGGAACAGAGAGCTTGTTCAAAGAAATAATAGCTGAGAAATTCCCAAACCTGGGGAATGAACGGGACTTACAAATACATGAAGCCAATAGAACTCCTAACTGCATCAGTGCAAAAAGATCTCCAAGGCATATAATAGTAAAACTGTCAAAAGTAAATGACAATGAAAAAATATTAAGGGCAGCAAGGCAAAGAAAATAACCTACAAAGGAACCCCCATCAGGCTTTCAGCAGATTTCTCACCAGAAACCTTACAGGCTAGGAGAAAATGGAATGATATATTCAAAATATTGAAAGAGAAAAACTTTCAGCCAAGAATACACTATCCAGTGAAACTACCCTTCAGATATGACAGAGAAATAAAAGCTTTCCCAGATAAAAGCTGAGGGAGTTAATCACACCACACCTCCCTTACAAAAAATGATCAAGAAGGATGCCCTCATACCTGAAACAAAAAGGCAAAGGTTTACAAAGCTTTGAGCAAGGAGATAAATAGACAAAATCAGAAAATTGCAGCTCTCTATCAGAACAGGTTAGCAAACACTTAATTATAACATAAAAGATAAAGGGAAGGAAGCATCAAAAATAAGTGTACACACTTCAATTTAGTCACAAACTCACAATACAATACTGAGTAATTTGTGACAACAATAACTCAGAAGGGGAAGAGGTTGCGGATGGAACCTGCTTAGGCCAATGGAGATAAGAGGCTATCAGTAAAATGGACTATCTCATCTACAAGGTCTTTTATACAAACCCTATGGTAATCACTACAGAAAAAATCAGAGCCACAATTCATAAATAGAGAGAAAACTGAGATAAGCATCACAGAAAACCAACAAACTGAAATGGCCATCAGAAATACAAGGGAAGAGAAACAATGGAAATACCGAACAACCAGAAAGCAAGAAATAAGTGGCAGTATTGAGCCCACATATATCAATAATCACTCTAACTATAAATGTATTGAATTCTCCAATCAAAAGACACAGAGTAGCTGGATGGATTGAAAAACAAGACCCAACAACATGCTGCCTCCAGGAAACACATCTCAGCTCTAAAGATAAACATAAGCTCAGGGCAAAGGGATGGAAGACAATTTTCCAAGCAAATGAAGAACAAAAGAAAGCAGGTGTTGACACACTTTATATCAGACAAAGCAGACTTCAAGATAAAAAACACAATGAGAGGGGCTGGCCCCATGGCCGAGTGGTTGAGTTCACGTGCTCCGCTGCAGGCGGCCCAGTGTTTCGTTGGTTCGGATCCTGGGTGCGGACATGGCACTGCTCGTCAGACCACGCTGAGGCGGCGTCCCACATGCCACAACTAGAAGAACCCACAACGAAGAATACACAACTATGTACCAGGGGGCTTTGGGGAGAAAAAGGAAAAAATAAAAATCTTTAAAATAAAAAAAAAAACAAAAAAAAAACACAATGAGAGGGGCCGGCCAAGTGGCACAGCGGTTAAGTTCACATGTTCCACTTTGGCAGCCCGGGGTTTGCCGGTTCGGATCCCAGGTGTGGACATGACACCGCTTGTCAAGCCATGCTGTGGTAGGCATCCCACAAATAAAGTAGAGGAAGATGGGCACAGATGTTAGCTCAGGGCCAGTCTTCCTCAGCAAAAAGAGGAGGATTGGCGGTAGATGTTAGCTCAGGGCTAATCTTCCTCAAAAAAAAAAAAAAAAAAAGAAGATGAAGAAATGGAGAATCTGAATAGACCAATCACAAGTAAAGAGATTGAAACAGTAATCAAAAACTTCTGAAAAACCAAAAGTCCAGGATTAGATAGCTTCTCTGGAATATGCTACCAAATATTCAAAGAAGATTTAATATTCATCCTTCTCAAACTATTCAAAAAAGTTCAAGATGATGAGACATTTTCTAACTCCTTCTATGAGGCCTACATTATCCTGACACCAAGACCAGACAAGGACAACTCAAAGAAGGAAAATTACAGGCCAATATCATTGATGAACACAGATGCAAAAATCCTCAACAAAATATTGGCAGATCAAATAGAATAATATGTTAAAAGGATCATAGAGCAGGATTAAGTGGGATTTATACCAGGGATGCAGAGATGGTTTCACATCCACAAATCAACCAATGTGATACACCAGATGAAAAAAATGAGGAAGAAAAATCACATGATCATCTCAATAGGTGCAGTGAAAGCATTTGGCAAGATTCAGTACCCATTTATGATAAAAACTCTGAATAAAATGGGTATAGAAGGAAAATGCCTCAACATAATAAAGGCCATATATGACAAACCCACAGGCAACATCATATGTAACAGTGAAAAACTGAAAACCATCCCTTTAAGAACAGGAACAAGAGAAGAGTGCCCACTCTCGCCACTCCTATTCAACATAGTACTGGAGGTTTTGGCCAGAGCAACTAGGCAAGAAAAAGAAATAAAAGGAATCCAAGTTGGAAAGGAAGAATTGAAACTCTGGCTGTTTGTGGACATATGATTCTATATATAGAAAACCCTAAAGAATCCACCTGAAAGCTATTAGAAATAATCAACAACTACAGTAAAGTTGCAGGGTACAAAGTGAACTTAGAAAAATCAGTTGCATTTCTATACACTAATAACAAAGTATCAGAAAGAGAGGTCAAGAATATAATCCCATTTATAATTGCAACAAAAAGAATAAAATATCTAGGAATAAATTTAACCAAGCAGATGAAAGACCTATACACTGCAAAGTATAAGACATTAAAAGAAATCTATAAATAATACTTCTACACAAACTCTTAACTTTATTCTTTGAGGCCAGCATTACCCGCATACCAAAACCAGTCAAAGACATTACAAGAAAACTACAAACTAATATTCCTCATGAACATAGACGCTAAAATTCAAAACCAATATTTTAGCAAATCCAACACATAAAAAGGAAAATACATCATTATTACTTTAAGTTTATCCCAAGAATTCAAGGCTGGTTTAACACACAAAAATCAATGTAATTTACCACATTAACAAACTGAGAAAAGAAAAACCATACAATAATCTCAACAGACACAGAAAAAGCATTTGGCAACATCCATTCCTGATAAAAACTGTCAGCAAAATAGTAATAGAAGGGAACTTCCTCAACTTGATAAATGGCATCTACGAAAGACCTACAGCTTATGAGTGGAAGACAATGTTTTCCCTCTCCCTCTCACTAGTAAGACTGGACACAGAAATTTGGGAAGTTTTGTTTTGGACTTGTTGATTTGGTCCAATACACCATTGAACATCTAACTGGGGATGTACAGAGTAATATGGATCTGGAGCTCAGAAGAGAGCTGTCAGGACCTAGAGCCTATTAAGGGTATTTTTAAACATGTGCCCCAGGGAAATATAGGTAAAGAGTAAGATGAGAAGAGGGTTAGGAATGGAAATACTGAAGAAAACCAATACTTAAGCCTCCTCCTGTAGGACAGATTTAGAAAGAGGCGAGAAAAGGTGACCAAGAACAATCCTAGAAGTGAAAAGACACCTCTATGATGTACTGTAAGGGAAATCCAGTTTCAAAAAGGAGGAGTCAGTAGAGTCAAAGCTTGCAGAAGAAGATAAGGTATAAGGATTCAGGTACATGCTGATATTTTTAGCCATAACCACAAGTGACCACTAGAATATATTTAAACTAGGCGTTATCTAATAGAGATGTGGTTCAGCCAGTCCTTAATGCTGGAACATTCCATTCCATTGCATTACAGGTGGATGTTGATCCAAGCTGAGGCTCTCCTATTGGTTATGTCGACGCAAATAATTGATAACCAATGTATAAATCAAAATTGGGTTGAATCTATTAAGAGCCAGGTCTCAGGACCATATAACCCAGAAGAGTTCTTTCACAAAGGAAGGGAACACTAAACAAGTGAGGTGTCCGGAGTGGTTATATATCGTGGAAGAGCATGTCTCACATATGATTGGAATGTCCCTTTTACAATAGTCAGGAGATTGCTTGGCTGGCACAGCATTTCCGTGAAAGAGGTCTCAAGCTGGGTGAACACAGCAGGTCGGCAATCAATCCCTAGCCTAGGGAGAGAGGCTTATCTTAAGGAAATGCCAATGTAGGGGAAGTTACATCCTTATCTTTAGGGGCATTGTTCTTGTCTTTGGGACATGGTAAATACTTAAAGTAGATATACACTCCATGCTGAACAGCCATGTCAGGCCATTTTGAAAAAACAAGTTCAGGCCAAACTAGTTTTACACCAAATGGCTTCCTCATATAGTCCAATATATATCCTATTGCTCATCATTTATTTATCGGTTACTACACTGTTCTCTGGGTTGTTCATACAGAACTACCAAGAGAACTCAGTATCCATGGCTTTAGAAATTTCATGCACCCATTTTTCAGCTCAAAAAAGGCTAAGTGAAATACTTTCGATGAGTCAGAAGCCCACTAGGAACTTTTGTTCCTGTATTTCAACAATAAACTATCTATGCTTTCCCAGAGCAGGTATCCCTCACCTGGTAAACTGAGGGCCAGAGGCACATTACCTCTCAGAGCCTCAATTTTCCCATTAGTAGAAAGTAGGTGACAAGAGATTTTCACATATTGAGGTATACGGGGTAACTATTCAAGTTCAAAACTGATTGGGCTTGAACTAAAAAGCCTGGGTTACAGCCTATCAAACATACATTGTACATCTGCTTAACCATGAAAGTAAAGAATGCACTCTTAAAAGAATGCATAGTTATCCCCCTATGCCCTATTGGTAATGCCCAGATTAGTCCCTTTCCCAACACCATGGTCGTTGACCTGTCAGTTTCCAACTGAATACTTGAAAATATCTTCCGGGTGCGTTTAATGTATCTTCTTTGTTCTAAAAAGATATGCGACTATACTGGAACCCACGCTTCTCCGGACCGCCTTCCAAGGCCTTCCTGGGTTATAATCCTCACTCTGGCTCATAATAAACTCAGCCCGATTTTGATTTATAGGTTGGCTATCGATTATTTGCATCCACATGGGTAAGAACATCGACACTGCATCAGTACTTTCAGGGGATGGGTCAGAGCAAATGAGTTGCTGGCAGACAGGGTTGGACTAGCGCCTGAGTCCCAGCGCGGGCTCAGCAGACGTGGGCTTCACGGCAGTAACTGAACATTGGTTAAAAAGCTGTTAAGTGGAAGCCGTTCCAAGTGTTATTTATTCCCCAACCCGACTCAGGCCCCCAGGTGACCAAGCTCAAAGTAATACCTCGTCTCCACCGGGGCCAAGGAGCAGCTGCCAGGAGTGCGGCCCCTCCCCACAAACAATCCGAACAAACACAGTCTGCTGTGCACACAGAGCGGCACCACCAGTCCCGCGACCCGCTTCCAGACTGCCCTCCCGACCCACGCCTTCCGGGGACTCTGCGCCCGCGGCAGGACTTCCGAGGGACCCGAGCGATCAAATCGCACTGACGTCTGTCACCGCGACACTCCTCACGGCAGCCTCGCCTAGCCCGTGTCCCGCAGCCCGGCACGAGGCCGCGCCCGCGCCTGAGACGTCCCCACAGCCCCGCTTTCGGAGACCTCGCCCTGGGCGCCGCTGCCTGCCGCAGCCGCCAGAAGATGCAGGCCGCCCGCCCGACCGCAAGCTGGCCGGGGCCTGCGTTCTGCTCCGGGGAGAGAGCGCCTCTTCCCGTGGGCGGGCCGAACGGGGCGGGGGCGGGGCCGGGCGCCGTGGGCTCCTCCTCTCGCGGGACCGGGCTCCTCCTCTCGCGGGACCGGGGCGGGGCCGACCGGCGGCGGGGGCGGGGCCGGGCGCTGCGGGCTCCTCCTCTCGCGGGACCGGGCTGGGCGGCGGGGCGGGGCCGGCAGCGGGCCCCACCCCGAGGCGGTGTACTGGGCGCGGTGGCGTCCACAGCTCGGCTGCCTCGCCGCACAGCTCTGGCTCCGCCCAGCGGCCGCCCGGGGCGGAAGCGGGAGGCGGCGGCCGCGTGCGCGCTGCCGGCCTGCTCTCCCGCGCTGCGCGGCTGCGGCTGGACTCGGCTTCGCGAGGCGCCCTGCTCTCCTCTCCGCGCGTCCGCTCCCCGCCCGCTGCCCGCCCCGGCCTCCTCGTCGCCCCGCCCGTGTCCCCGCGGCCGCGCGGCCCGGCGCGATGGCCCTGTGCAACGGAGACTCCAAGGTCAGTCTCCGCGGGCGGGCGCGGCTCGGGCCCCGCCGCCGCGCGGCTGCTTTGTTGACCGTGCTCGTGTCGGGCCCGCGCCAGCTCTCCGGCGTCGGGACGGGCGTCCGCGGCCTCCCCGGCCTCCGCGGGCCGGCCTCGTCTTCCCGCCGCGCCGCTTCCCGCCTGCTCTCGGCGCGCCTTCCCCCCCGTCCCCGTTAGCACCCCCGGCGGCCCGAGGGTGCCGCGCCCCGCCCCTCCCCGCGCGGGGCCGCCCGGCGGTGGCGGGTCGCCGGCGCTGCTGCCGGCCGCTCCGAGCCCGCCTTGGCGCTCGCTTGGGTCGGTCCCCGCCGGCCGCGCCCTGTCTGGGCGTCCCGGGTCGGCTCTGGCCTCTGCGCCTGGGAAGAGGCTCTGCTCGCAGCCGGGAGCGCGGCTCCTCGGCCGGGGGCGCAGACGCGGGCCGCGTCCGGCGGCGTCTCCTGGGAGCGGGTCTCGGAGCCCCCGGCGCGCTCAGGCGGCGGCCGCGGGGCCGGTGGTCACGAGGGCGAGGCCCGAGGCGCGGCCGGGGCGCCCCCGCCGGGAGCGCAGAGCGCGGCTTTCCGTCCCCGGGCCCGCGCCTCCCGGGCCGGCGGAGGGGCGACTGCGCCCTCGGGCCTCGGGCCTAGGCCGCAGGCTGGGGTGGGTGGTGGTTCGAGGAGAGTTAAGCGATCGGGTTCTAGATTCGGTTCCCCAGCTGTTTTACAAGCGTACAACATACACGTTTTTCCTTAGCTAGTGTTTTTTGTTTTGTTCAACTTGGCTTTTAAAGAGAATCTTGATCGTTTGGTATGTTTGAGCCTCAGGTGAATTCTCATTAACTTATTTTTATTTCAAGGTGCTTTATGTTTCATAGCGTAAGTATGTTGTGTGTGTGTGAGAGACTAGACTGAGAAGTAGATGTGGACCGAATTGGAAGCATTTTCAAGAGGAGCAAGCCAGGGAAGCAACGTTATTTCGTCAACTCTGATTATTTCGTGTACTCTTACGGAGGAAGAAACCCTACAGTTAAACCCTGATGTGTCCTTGATCATAGGAAACTTTTCAGGTAAACATGTTTAGGTATGGAGGAACATGCGTAATGAAGTAGGTGACATAGGTGTTTTCAGGAGGTCCCCCCGAGATCTGAGCAGGTGTCTGTTTCCGTAGCCTGCCGCTGACCCTGCGCTGCCTCCGCCTGGAGGACACGTGCCGGACCCAGCCCGCTTCGCCGTCTGTGGGGCCTGACAGTTGTGCGGAAGCCCCGGTCGTGAGTTAGAGTGGGCAAAGAGCTGATTTTGATTCCTATTCTGGTGTATTTCTATTTTTGTCAGGATTTTCTAAAAGAACATTTTTCCATGATAGAAATTAGGGAGAGGCCTAAAACCTGTAAAAACATTTGGGCTATTTTCATTAGTTTTAGCCCTAGAATATAATGTTAGAGTTGGAAGGGACCTTTGTGTTGTAGCTTCCTAAACTGAAAAAACGTAGCTGGGATTAGGACCCGGCTTTCTTTTTCTTCAGGGCTACTTTGGTTCACCATCCATGGCAAAGGTGGTTTCCTTAGTTAAGGATCTGGTAGACTATTTAGTTAAGATCTTATTTCATATAAATGAGCATAGGCAGTCAACTTTTCTTTAAAAACTTTTTTCAGCTGTTGAGTGTTGTGTTATAAATAGTATGTGTATATGTCAAGTTTTAGACATAGTTACATTTTCCACTTTTATTGAGGATTATCAGAGTAATGTTCTTTGGGCTCCTTGTCAAGTTTTCCTCTTTGGCCCTAAGCTTCAGACTTTGTTGGAGTAGGAACGGGACCTGTCCCACCACCTTTGCTGAGATGTTGACCAGGGTATATCATTCTTAGGTTGAAATTGTTTGATAAAAGTTTACTGATTATTCTGTGATATAGAATCTTTAATGACATCAAAAGTTAAAAATTTAAATTTGCCATTTTTAAATTTAAGTTTTTGAATTGAATGGAAAGATATCCTGAGGTTTTTATCATTGATGCATTGAGAATTAAATGACTATCATTAAAAAGATAACCCTGGGGCCTGGCCCGGTGGTGCAGCGGTTAAGTGCACACGTTCTGCTTTGGCGGCCCCGGGGTTCGCCGGTTCGGATCTCCGGTGTGCACATGGCACTGCTTGGCAAGCCATGCTGTGGTAGGCGTCTCCCATATAAAGTAGAGGAAAGTAGACTTAGCCCAGTCTTCCTCAGCAAAAAGAGGGAGATTGGCAGCAGTTAGCTCAGAGCTAATCTTGCTCAAAAAAAAGATAACCCTGTAGTACCTTGTTGTTCAAAAATAAAAAATGGGTTATTTTTTTTACTTCAGATTGTGTTCCACCTTTTAAGATACTCATCTGAGATGGAAGAGCTGTTGCAGACAGAAGGAATGGTTTTTATTGTTTTCCGTTTTTAGACTTGGAAGGTTTTGAAAGTCCTCCAGGAATGACTTTGCCTTTAGCTTGGGCCAACTTGTCACTTAAGAAAAATAATTGTCTTTTAAGCATTTTTAAAAAGTATAGACGTGTCCTATTCCTTTTCAAATGTGTTTGCTCTTTAATGAATTATATTCCAAGGGATGCTGTTTGAAGTAAAGAAGAATTATTTGCTCTCCACAATAACGCTTTCCTTTGTTATGGTACTTGAACTGTTTTCATGCATCCTTCTAACCTGAACTCTGTTTAGATGCTCAAAATGAATGAAGTCCTCAGGGTTAATAGATAATTCTGAAGCACTTTGTGAATCAACAAGAAAGTAATTGCTTCATAGAATTTTGAATATTTATATAGCAGATATAGTTCTGGGTTATGTAAAATATTTTTTTTCTTTGCTTATTGTGGAACAGAGACGTTTCTGTATTTGCTCAAGAATCACAATGGTTCAAAAAATGGCTTTACTGTAGTAATAATGTCATATTAGTTTCTCGTTGGTGGACCCTTGCCATCACTTCAGATTCATAGTTTTGAGGACCTGGGAGATGCTCCCTAATGTAGCCCATTATAATGTGTTAGGGAATAAGGTGTTTAGTTATAGTCGTGTGACCATATGTTCTCTGTCTAAAGTGGAGCACTTGAGCATAAAAGCAAGTGCTAAAATAACTTAAATTTATAATAATTGCTATAAAATAAAATTTTGAAAACAAAACAGTTGTGGATTTACACAATACAGTAAATAAATAGCAAAACTCCAGTAGCATGAGTGTTCAAATTACTCTCTGTGCATTATGCACAGGAACATACAGCATCTTTTTCCTGCATATATTTCACAAACACCTTACTTAGTTTCCCACTGACCCAGCTGACTGGAGGTTTTGTGCATCTTGCAAGCTGAGGCATGGCTCTGCACAACTGGCAGGCATACCAAGTGGCTGGCAGGGGCAGTAGCTTCAGACATTTCTCCTGTCAACACCCAAGGCTGGATAGAGTTAGCTGCCCCTAGTTGCCCGTGTACTTCATTTATCAGGAAAGGGTCAGGAAAGAGAGGTGGGTTGTCAGTGGTTGGCTTTCAGATTGAACCAGAAGCTAAAGTGAGAACTGTGTTCGTGGCACCTGCATTTCACACAGCAGTGGACAAAGCCATGGCAGAAGATGGAGGTAGAAAGTGAAAGTGTAACAAGCCCATCCTAGCTGACTTGAATGCAGTTACTTATGATATGTTAAAAAAGGAGAAACATGAGACTAACGTTGAGCTAGATGGGATGTGGACACAACAGGTGTAAATTAGGACAATCCTGGGAAAACTGGGCCATATTGTCAGTCTAATTATAGAGCACATATTGTCCTGAGTTTGGATCTTGATTTCTCTAGTGACGTATTCAAAATTGACTAAAATTCAAGTCTAAGATGTATATGATAGAATAATTTTTTCTAAGTTAATAACTGTGCCGAGAGTTATTCTAAAATTCTTAAAAATTGAGTGTCAGATTACTTGTTTTCTAAAAGTTGAGAATCAGCAGTGTTGAAACTGATGGAAAGGTAAAATAATCTGTTCTAATCTGCTGTAACGTTTGCAGAGGATGTTTCCCAAACCTTTAAAGCTGCCTGACCGTGTAAAATTCCCTGTTACTCCTGTTTGTCACTAGAACAGAATCTTTTTATCCCTCAGAACTCATGGAGATCTATGTAAATTTAAAATCACCTTCACTGTGTCTGTTATTTGTGATTAGTTTTAGTAATTGTTTTTCTCTGAGTCTCATTATGAATGTAAATGTAGGACTCCAGAATTGTAAAATTCTGCTTTAGGCAAATTTTGGGTGAACAGTCTCTAACTAATTGGGGAAATTTTATATGAATAAAAATACTTGTAGATACATCATTGTTTTGATATATTATTGGTAATAGTGGAACTCTTTTGTGCTGATTTTTTTCCCCGATTGAAAATTTTATGAAAGTTTTCAGACAGACGTTGGAAGAAATTTTAGTCGACATCTGTGTTCACTACGTAGACTGCCATTCACTTTTCTTATAAATTATTTTTATAACATTGATATAATTCACATACTGTAAAATTTGTCCATTTAAAGAGCATAGTTCAATGGTTTTTTGTATATTCACAGATTTGTACAGTCTGTTTTAGAACATTCTCATCACCCCCAAAAGAAGTCCTTTAGCAATCAGTTCTCATTTCCTCCCAGCTGCCTCTCCCTCAACTGTAGGCAACCACTAATCTATTTTCTTTCTCTATAGATTTGCCTATTTTGGTCATTTTTTATCACTAGAATCTTAAAATATGTAGTCTTTTGTGACTGGCTTATTTAGCATAATACTTTCAAATTTCTTTCATCTTGTAGCATGTTTAAGTACCTTATTCCTTTTTATTTCTTTTTACTGTCAAATAATATTCCCTTGTATGCATATACCACGTTTTATTTATCTGTTCATCAGTTGATGGCCGTTGGGTTGTTGGTGATCTTTGGATATTATAGATAATGCTGCTGTGAATATTCCTGTACAAGTTTTTGCGTAGACTTAAGTTTTCGTTTTTCTTGGGTACGTGCCTAGGAGTGGAATTGCTGGGTCGTGTAGTGATTCTGTGTTAGCCTTTTGGTGAACTGTGGGGACTGTTTTTCAAAGTGGCTGCAGTATTGCATTTCCGTCAACAGTGTGTGAGGTTCCAGTTTCTCGGCATCCTTGTCGACACTTGTATTTTTGATTATAGCTGTCGTAATGGATGCAAAATGGTCTCTCATTGTGGTTTTGACTTGCATTTCCCTAATGACGATGGTAATGAGCATCTTTTCCTGTGCTTATTGGCCATTTTTATATTTTCTTGGAGAAATGTCTGTTCAGATCACCCATTTTGAAGGTGGTTTGTCTTTTTTATTGCGTTTGTAAGAGTTATTTAGTGACAAGTCTCTTAAGAGAAATATGATTTGCAGATATTTTCTGCCATTCTGTGGGGTTCTTTTTACTTTCTTAATGATGTTCTCTGATGTATAAAAGCTTTTAATTTTGATGAAGTTCAGTTTATTTATTCTCTTGTTGCTTGTGCTTTCAGTGTCATCTAAGAAACATTTCCTAATTCAAGATTATGAAGATTTGTATAATTGCCTATATTGCTTCTAAAAGTTTCATAGTTTTAGCTCTTATGTTTAGATCTTTGATCCATTTGGAGATAATTTTTGTATATGCTGTAAGGTTAGGTACCAGTTTTCATTCTTTTGTTTGTGACTGTTCAGTACCACTTTTTGAAAAAACTATTCTTTCTCTTTTGAATGTCCTTGTTGGAAGTAATTGACCGTGTATTTTTGGATTCTCAATTCTGTTCCATTGATCTGTATGTCTGTCCTTATGCCAATATCACATTGTCTTGATTTTGTAACTTTGTAATAAGTTTTTAAATTGGGACATGTGAGTCCTCCAACTTTGTTCTTTTTTTTTCCAAGTAGTTTTGGCTATTCTGAGTCCCTTGAAATTCTATATGAATTTCAGAATAAGCTTATCAGTTGCTGCCAAGAAGCCAGCTAGGATTTTGATAGAGATTGTGTTGAATACATGGATCAGTATAGGGAGTGGTACTGTCTTAACAATATTAAGTTTTCTGACCCACACGTAGAATGTTTTCCCATTTAAGTTGTCTTTACTATTTGGACAGTGTTACATGGCTTTTCAGGTATAAGTTTTGCACTTCCTTAGTTATTTTATTCTTTTTGATGCTATTGTAAATGGAATTGTCTTAATTACGTGTTTGAATTGTTCATTGCAAGTGTGTAGAGACACAGTTGATTTTTATACATTTATCTTGTATCCTACACCCTTACTGAACTTACTTGTCCTACTAGTATTTTAGTGGAACCTTGAAGGTTTTCTTTATATAACATCATGTCATCTGTAAATAGAGATAGTTTTACTTTTTCCTTTTCACTATGAATGCTTTTAATTTCCTTTTCTTGCTTAATTGCCCTGGCTAATACCTCACCTACAATTTTGAATAGGAGTGGTTTGGGCATAACTCCTTGTTCCTGATTATAGGAGGAGAGCATTTAGTTTTTCACCATTAACTATGATGTTGGCTGTGGGTTTTTCATAGATGTTCTTTATCAGGTTGAGGGAGTTCTCTATTATTCCTACTGTATGGAATGTTTTTATTATGAGAAGATGTTGGATTTTGACATATGCTTTTTCTACATATGTTCAGATGATGATATGGTTTTTGTTCTTTATTCTGTTGATATGGTGTATTAGATTTTTTCTTCTGAGGAAGATTTGCCCTGAGCTAACATCGTGCTAGTCTTCCTCCACTTTATATGTGGGCTGCTGCCACAGCATGGCTAATGAGTAGTGTAGGTTTGCGCCTGGGATCTGAACCCCATGAACCTGGGCTGCCAAAGCGGAGTGTGCTGAACTTAACCACTAGGCCAGGGGCCGGCCCCTAGATTAATTTATTTTTTATGTTAAGCCAAACTTGCTTTCCTGGGACAAATCTTACTTGGTCATGGTGTATAATCCTGTTTTATATGTTGCTGGATTTGGTTTGTTAACAATTTTGTTGAGTTTTGCATCTATATTGATAAGAGAGAATGATTTGTAGTTTTCTTGTGGTGTCTTTGGTTTTGGTATCGGGATGATAGTGGCCTCATGGAATGATTTGGATACCATTCACGTTTTTACTGTACTTGCTTTATGTGATCAGTTTTTGGTGTGAGACCCTGTGTTATATTTTGGTGGGCCATTTTCATACTGTTACATTATTGTAATGGACTGTGAGGTATGTTCTTCCCAATTCCAACATCTGATTAGGTGAAATGAGGCCCAACACTTACAGCGTTAGACTATTTTAAAGGTAATTGGTATAGTTTGAGTGGATATAGTTTGAGTTAGAGTGAAAATTTTTAGGGGCAAAAGTATAAACTTTTAATGGATGATTAATCCACTTAAGTGGATTTAACCTGATAGATTTTTGGTTTTGTAACTGAGTGACTCTTAGATTTGAGTGAGTGTTGGCCTTGTTAATGGACACCATAGTAGAGCTTGTCCATCCAGTGCCCCTGCATGCGGAGGGTAACAGTTGCTTATTGTAGTGTGTCTCTCAGTTTGTGGAGAGAAATGGCAGTTTGAAAAAGGTCACTAACAGGTGATTTATTTCGCTTGTTTTTATTGAGGTAAATTGTACACGTAGTGAAGTGCACAGATCCTTTGAGTTTTGGCAAATGTGTATACCCATGTACCCACTACCCCAGTCAAGATATAGAACATTTCCATCACTCTCCGAGTTCCCTCATGCCCCTTAGCAGCCCATCTCTCCACTTCTCCAGCAGCAGAATCACTGTTGTGATTTCTATAACCATATGTATTTTAGTTTTCTCTGTTTTTGAACTTTTAAATGGAATCATACAGTGATTCTGGCTTCTTTTACTCAACATAATGTTTTTGATATTTATCCATGTTGTTGTGTGTATCAGTAGTGTGTTCATTTTTACTGTTGCATAGTATTCCACTATATGGATATACCAGAATTTATTTATCCTTTGACACATTGACGGCCATTTGGATTGTTTCTAGTTTTATATGGATATAGGTGTTTGTTTCTCTTAGAGAAATACCTAAGAGTGGAATTGCTGGGTCAGATGATGCCCCTAATAGATTTTTGGTATTTCCCATTTTCTACAGTTTGGAATATTTAGGGTGTAATAATAGGCTACTTGATGCCAGGAAGAGAGAAACCTTGCTATAGTAAAACACACTTTAAAAAATCACATGATAGTATTTTATCCTTAAGGATATTTTTAAAGGTACTGTATTCAGCTGTATTTTAATGGAAATAGTTTGTGGTTTGTGGGCAAACAGGCTACTTTTATAAACTTAAAAACTGTAAGTGTAGAAATGAACCATTTTATTTGATAGTAGCAATCTGAATTTTGAGTTCAAAAATAATAGTAAAGCTGTTGAGAATAAATAGAATTAGAAGCACTCTGGATTTAACAAGGCTGAGTTTTTAAAAAATGCACCGTTGTTCAGTGCTTCTCACAGATCTGCAGTAAATAACCAGTTTTTTAAAAATTTCTAATCCACTGATTACTTATATTTTTGTAAACTACAATACGTTTTTAGACAAATGAAATTTAAAAATTTAAGACATAGAAAATGAAAGCCTTAAATTTTTATTGCAGATTCAACAGAAATAAAATTACTCTTTCAACTTCTTATATGAGTTTATGATCCCATATATAAAATTTATGGGGGCTGGCCCCGTGGCCGAGTGGTTAAGTCTGTGCGCTCTGCTGCAGGCGGCCCAGTGTTTCGTTGGTTCGAATCCTGGGCACAGACATGGCACTGCTCATCAAACCATGCTGAGGCAGCGTCCCACATGCTACAACCAGAAGGACCCACAACGAAGAATATACAACTATGTACTGGGGGGCTTTGGGGAGAAAAAGGAAAAAATAAAATCTTTAAAAAAAAAAAATTTATGTACCTTTTCATGTTATGAACTGGTAACAGTTTGCAGGCCAGCACTGGTCGTTTTGTGGATCACAGTAGCTTAGATTCCATTATTTTACTAGGGATGGCAAAATGGTGGTATTCTAATTCTGTTCTTTCTGGGTTTCTTTTGTAAAGAACTTTCTCTCGTTAATTCTGTAGTTACTTGTTGTAGGGTTCATACTGGAAAGGCAGAATGCGTGCTTGATTCCTTTCCTTTTACCAATTTTGTTAATAGTGTTTCCAGACTAGTAGACAGGGCCACATGTAGAAATGAGACTGGGTTTATGAAGTATGATAGTAGCATTTTGAAAAATGGACCGTGTGTTAAATACCTGTGAAACTGTGACATTCTACTGCTTAAACTTTACAATTTTATTTGTTAGGAAAAAAACATATAGATCTCTTGTAAGCTAAAATTACTTCTTAAAAGTATTTTAGGAATAGTGATTATATGAGAGCCAAAATTGAGTCTGTTCACAAACTCAGTATATTTAGGAAGAGATAGCCCTTTCATAATCTTTTATTTCTGCGTGAAAAATGTCATCTTGAGGTCTTAGTATACTGATGATATGGGGACATGAACTGAAGAGAGACAGTGAAGTTCGGATATAAATAGGTATTATTTCTATTTCTTTGTTTACTTTTTTGCAAAGAACCTTTGGTCCTTGTTCATGTGAACAGGCTACACATATACATACACTTGAAATCACCTTCCGAAGAAGTGTTTTCTGTTAAAGTAATAAATCTGAGTCAGTCGCAAAGTCAATTGGGAAAACTGAAGGTCAACGTAAAGAAAAAACCTGTGAGCAGTGTGACTGAACAAAGATAATCAGACTGAACACAGTGCAGAACTTTTCCTTCCAGTATTTTAGTAGTATTATGACAATAGTTGTCACGAAATAGTGTCTGTGTGTGTGTGTGTGTGTGTATGTATGTACGTGTGTTTAGCCTGCCAACTTTTAGAAATAAGCAGGTTGCTTTGGGCTGATTGATAGTGGTTTAGATTTATCTGAGATAACCATGTTCCTCAGTTGGCTAATGCTTACCACTGAATAGAAGAGTAGCTATAATAAAATTTTTAAGGGTTTAAAAATCATCAGGTAAAGAATATTGTACTTTGATTTTAGCCAACAGTGCCAAGTTTTCTTATTTAATTTGGAACTGGCTGCATAAATACAGTTTGTCAACTAAATAACATTGCCATAACTTTTTGGAAAGACCTCTTTTAGGGTAATTGAAATCCAAGGAAAAAAGAGATTGTTGGTTTCAAAAAGTTTAAAAATTGGTGTTATAAATTGTGACACTGGACTAAGTCTTTATTTTGCCTCAAGTTAGAGGAGAAAGATAATACAGTATTGTGGTTTTATTTTCTTACCCAGTGTTCATATGTATAAATTTAATCCATTAGAACTGCTTTTAATTTATCTGAGAAGGTAAGATTCCTCAACCATGAGGTATCAGGGGATGTCTGACTGCTAGATCTTTCTCAGGTACAACACCACTTCCACAGTTAGAGTTTGTCTATGTGGGAGTCTGGCCATCTTTATGTGGGTGCTGGAAGGAGTATCTGAGTCTAAGCTTGACTGTTTTAATTCATTGGTGTAGATAGTACATTCAGACTGTTCATTATACTCAGGAGTGGTGCCCACTTGGACTTGCAAGGAGCTGTTGACCCCTTATAGATAGGGTAGAAGAGGATTTGGAATTGAGAAATAGATGGTTATTCAAAAGAAGGTCACGTTCTAATCAGAAGGACAAATTGGTTCAGTAAAGGAGAAAAAATAACTAAGTTAAAAACGATATCGAGATGATGGTTGCTTGGTCCCAGATAACATGTGGAAACAAATAGGAGTGATGAATACTAGTTTGAAATCTCGTGAGAGAAAGGAGTTTTCTCAGTGTGTGAAGTCATTGACAAACCAACAGCAGTGAAAAGCTGAGACAACACGTGCGTCACTGGGCACTTGTATCTGGACACTGAAAACTTATACGTGATTGATTGAAGGATTCCAATAGAAGCCAGTAGGGTTCTGTTGCATGCTCGGATTAAAGGAGAGAGAGAAAAATGAACTCAGAAGAATTGATTCATCAACATTTTTGTTTACAGTGCTGAATATTATAAGGCAAATGGAACAAAAGTTAGTGATGATAATTTAGGCAACATGAAACAGTTGATGATTGGTAAGCATGCTTATACAGCTAAACGTGTCCAGTATTATGTATTACTGCATCAGAGGATGTTTCCTGACTGCTAGATTTTTCTGAGGTAGAATACCATTTCTTAAAGGTATTTTATGCATTTGTTACATAAAATGAACAACTGTCTAATTGTCACCTGTATTCAGTACTTGCACCTAAAATTTTTTTATGTGTGTTGTAAGAGACTTAGACTTTTTTTGAGTCATATGCCACTTATAAATAGATAAAAGACACGTGTGTGTGTGTATACGTATATACACAGACATGTATATATGAAATAAATTAGTTTTGGTATTTCTAAACTTTGTTTGCTTTCAGTCTGACTCTTCTGAATTACTTTTTGACTTGAATTGTCCAGGTCCTGCTTTTCCACATATCCTTCTACACCATCCAGAATTTTGATGATTTGGCATTTCTTGAGAGTGCTCAGTTACTTCTAGAATTTTTTTCCCAGGCCACTGACAACTCATTCTGCAGGTTTTGATACTAGCACTTTCTTGATCTAAGCAGAAGATGTCAGTGGAAGTTTTTCAGGTAATAACCAGAACTGAGTCCTCCTTCAGATGGCTTTAAACGTTTAGCTGACTGAAATGTTAAGGCCTTGTCTAATCATACCACTAGGAGTAACAAGACGCTGCACTTTCCAGGGACCTGGCTCAACTGTTCGTGGAATGCATAGAGAAGTGGTACGCCTGGTGAGCTACGTAAAGCTCCAGCGTCTGTTCTAGGTGACTTTCAGCCAAGTTCACCTATAGTTCTTTCCCTGAACCCTTGGTGCATCTTTCTCTTCTAAGGGAAATTTCCTGAGAAATTTGGGAATCTCTTACCCTTAAGAGATTTTATATCAAATTGTATATGACTGTGACCATGACAGTGGCAGCCGTGTCACTGGGCTAATGGGAAATTTGAGAAATAGTGTGACTTCACAGGTGTCTGGCTTCTTTCAGTTAGCATGTTTGAGATTGATTCATCCATGTTGGGATTTTTCAGCCAGAGAAGACAACATGCCTCTCTGTGGGACTGTGCAGAGTTTAAAGAGCAGTTTAGGCTACAAGAGTAGGCCGTGGTCTCATAGGGCTTGGAAAGTGTTTTGGACTTTGTTGAACTTTATTCTAGGGGGAAGTCACTGTAGGGTTTTAAGCAGGGGAGAGGGCTTGAATCAGATTTTTTTTTCTTTTGAGCACACAGGCATGTTTTAAAAGTGATCAAAGTCAGTCGTCACCAGAGTGGAACAAAATGACATTGTGTCCTTGTCATTGTATCACGTCAGAGACGTGATAACATCACCAATGTAAAATTGTTGGCAAAAAGTGTTTATCTGGAATCTAATTGTTCTAAATAAGCCAGCAAACAGACCCTGGTTGTGGGACATTGTACAAAAAGCTGGTCTGAACTTTTAAAAAATGTCAGTGTCATGAGAGACCATAAAAAGGTGAACAGGTAAGTACTTCTAGATTAAAGGAGACAGTGACATGACAGTGCATGTGCCAAGTGTGTGGTCCTTGATAGGGTTCCAGAAATTTTTTTTTTTGGGGGGGGTGAGGAAGATTGGCCCTGAGCCAACATCTCTTGCCAGTCTTCCTCTTTTTGCTTGAGGAAAATTGTGCTGAGCTAACATCTGTGCCAGTCTTCCTCTATTTTGTATGTGGGATGCTGCCACAGCATGGCTTGACCAGCAGTGGGTAGGTTGGTGCCGTGCCCAGGATCTGAACCTGGGAACCCTGGGTCAGTGAAGCAGAGTATGCAAACTTAACCACTACACCACTGGGCCAGCCCCTGGAATTTTTAAGAAATCCATAAAGGACATTATTTGTGACATTTGGGGAAATTCGTTTGTAGATACTATCAGTGTTAAATTTCTTGGATTTGATAATGGTATTGTAGTTACGTAGGAGAATGTCCCTGTTCGTAGGAGGTGTGTGCCGAAAATTTTGGGGGGAGCGAAATATCTACAATTTACTTTCCAGTAGTTTAGAGGAAAAAGTATATATAAATAGAAATAAAGCAGGTGTGGCAGAATATTACTAATTGTTTAATTTAGTTGGAGGGTGGTGTTCGTTGTACCATACTTTCAACTTTTATGCAGGTTTAACATTTTTCTAAATGAAAAAAGAAGAGGATAGAACAAGTCTTTGGTAAAGTCAGGAGCTAGGGAGCCTCCCCTTTAGTTGTGGGCACCTGCTTCATTCAGCCTCTGATGTGAGATGAGGGTCTCTTATGAAAAACCTTTGAAGTCAATTGAAATTTCTAAAGTACTGGAGGTGTTGGATCATTTTGTGAAGAAATTGTACTGCTTTTCCAGAGTTGTTAGGTGTGGTGAGATTAGATAAGTAAATGTGGTCAAACTTTGAGTATCTTGATAGTGAACAGACTATTCTGGGTAATTGAGTATCCCAGATCACTAAAATGTGTGTTTTAAAAATCTCTTTTAACCCTAAACTTTTAATTTTATTTTGACAATTGAAGACTTCTAAAGTGAAAGGTCTTTTTAGGGGTCGACCTGGTGGCACAGTGTTAAGTTCTCATGCTCCGATTTGGTGGCCCGGGATTCACCGGTGAAGATCCTGGGTGCGGACATGGCACCACTTCTCAAGCTGTGCTATAATAGGTGTCCCACATATAAAGTAGAGGAAGATGGGCATGGATGTTAGCTCAGGGCCAGTCTTCCTCAAAAAGAAAAAGTGAGGGGCTGGCTTAGTGGCGCAGCAGTTATGTGCGCACGTTCCGCTTTGGCTGCTGGAGTTTACCGGTTCGGATCCCGGGTGCGGACATGGCACCACTTGGCAAGCCATGCTGTGGTAGGTGTCTCACATATACAAAAAAAAAGAGGAAGAAAGGCATGGATGTTAGCTCAGGATGAGTCTTCCTCAGCAAAAAGAGGAGGATTGGCAGCACTTAGCTCAGGGCTAATCTTCCTCAAAAAAAAAAGAAAAAAAGTGAAAGGTCTTTTTAAAGGGCAACAACTTGAGTTTAGTATTGATGACATTCAGTTTCTGGTATCATTTATATAGTATAATGATAATTTTCTCAGACATCAACAGAACATTATTTCACTCAAGTAAGCAAACTTTCTAAAGTAATAAAGCTTACCCCTTTTAAGTAGTAAAATAATATAAAATAATTTTGAAGATAGTCTTGCAAAAATATAATGCATATTTATGCACTTTCCTTCTGTAGTGCTAATTGTTTTGGAGTTAGAAAAGACTCACATTTTAGTCCGGCTTTTGCCGGTGTCCTCAGGCAGGTGACGTAGTGTCTGAGTCTTCATCCATTCGCCTTTATCCATTCATCTACTGCTGGGCGCTTGCGTTGTTTCCAAAGCCTTGGCTACTGTAAATAGTGCTGCAGTGAACATGGGTGCATGTATCTTTTTGAGTTAGTGTTTTTGTTTTCTTTGGATAAATACCTAAAAGTGGAATTGCTGGATCATATGGCAGTTATATTTTTAACTTTTTGAGGAACGTCCATACTGTTTTCCACTGTGGCTGCATCAGTTTGCATTCCCACCAGCAGTGCGCGAGGGTCCCTTTTTCTCCACATCTTCGCCAACACTTATTTCTTATCTTCCTTGTATAATTTTCTTAATATTTTTTAGCTCATTTAGAAATAATTCCTTCTAGTATCGATCTGTTGATTGTCTTTCTGCCTTGGTCTCTTGTGGAGATGTTATTCTATTCCTTACTCTTTTTTTTTTTTTTTAACTTTTGGTAACTTTGTATGGAATTTAACTTCTCTACCTTTTGTTTTTCTTTTATGTGATTTTAATTTTCCTGAATTTTTAGAAGGAATCTTGGTTCAGATAACTTTTAGAACTTTATAGTGCTCCCTCTTCTGTTTAAATTAAGTATAACTTAAAACATTAGAAACATTGAGAATTGTTTATTTCTTTGTTAAAAAACTTACAAGAGTAATTTGAACAGTGCTTCCCTTTGTGTCTTCCCTGGGCTTTTGTGGCTTTCAGTATTCTCTCCTTTGCGCTTTAAAACATCTCCAAGAGTTTCTTTAATTTGAAGTCTTTTTCCTGGAGCTACTTCCTCTGGGATACTCTCATCCTTTTCATTGCAGCCGCTTTCCTCCCTAACATCCCTGAGTTCTCCTTCGCGGCTCCTCTGGCTGCACATCTAGAGCTGCTCCAAGTGCAGCAGGGTCAGCATTGCCGTGGCCCACTATTTCTTCTGTAACTGCACTTATATGGGTCTCAAATTTCTCTTCCAGCGCGTCACTTCTCATTTGTTTGCTGCACTTTCACCTTTGTTGGTTAGACCCCTTTTTGGATTATCCATATGTGTAAGATGTTGTGTGGATTTCTCACTGGGTGACAAGGAGGCAACACAATCACACTCTTCTTGGCTGTTGTGTGGTGACTAATCACCAGCAGCCTTGAAAGAAGGGCTGTGATTGGTCACTGATTATGATGCGCTTCTGTTATTTATGTGATGATTGTGGACTGAAGAGCTGGCAGCGAGTTTGTACTTGATGTAATTACTCACATTTAATAAATGGTGACTGAGCCATGCTGTTGGGGACTGGTGTTAGTTAACTAAGCCTTGGTATAAACAGTGGTCACTGAAATGTGTGCATATCAAAGTCATGCAAAGTGAGAACTCTGACTGTCCTGTGAAAATAAACTGGATGCACTTGGATTTGGTAAAAAGTGTGAAGGTGATAATGAGACTGAATCTGAGAAATTTACACTGTAACAGTGTCTTTCGAAAATACTTTAACTGTTCTTTACAAAAAAAGATTAAGAAACTAGGTAAATTCCTTAGAAGGGAGTGTGTGTGTGTGTGTGTGTGCGCGCGCGTGGTGCTTGTGCGTTCGCGCGTGCACTAAGACTAAGGGCAAAGGTTTAAAAGGAGAAAGTTTTAGCCTTTCTTGCACTAATATTCTATAAACTTCGCTCTCTGTGATTTGACTTTTCTATATTCGATATTGATATGATTAAAACCTTCATTTTCGTGATCTCGGTGATCCTGGCCTGTGGTGAGGTCCCTCCCACAGAGCCCCTCTAGGTGGCTTCTCACTACTGCAGCAGCAGTGTTAGTGGCGGTGTGAGGTCTGCATTTACTCTTTCATGTAAATAGAGAGGGAAGAGGGATAGACAGGGTTACACGCGGGCCTAGAGGACTGGTTTAAATTTTTTTATGTGCAAATTTTACAACTGGAGGGGAAAAAGTCCAAAAATATGTTTATTGTAAACATTTAGGAAATATTGGAGTGTAAAGAAAGATTGATTTAAAATCACCTGTAATCCCATCATTCCGATATAACCTCTCAATATTTTGGTGTATATCTGTACAAATGTTTCTTTTTCTTACATGCACAACACTCTTGCACTTTTACACAAAATATTTTAAAATGGGATTGTATTGTGTACGTGTCCTCCAAGTGGATTTCCAAGGCACATACAAATTTTTAAAGCTTTTTCTTATGTAAAATATAAACAGAATACAGGCTGAACTAAAACAAGCTCAGTGTGCCTGTCACCCCGCTCCAGTGATTTTACTGCATTGGCAGTTGTGTTCCATCCACACCCACCCACTCTTGCATTGTTTGAAGCCAGTTCCAGGTAAATATTTCAGCACGCATAGTTAAAAATTTTACATTTTGCCGAATTGCTTTCTAGAAAAGTGTGTTATCAGTGTACACTTGGCAGAGATAACAGTAAAAAGCTTTTTAAAAATTTTAATGTGTAGGTTATATGCATATATGTCATTTTCCTCAGGTAATACAAAAAATATTAATAAGATGGATTTGGGCAAGCTTATACTCTGGCAGCAAACTTTCAGTTCCTCATCTGTATATCCCTCCTAGGAGTACTGTGACTGTTGGGTAGGGTGACCATATAATTTATTGTCCAAATTGGGATGCTTTTGAGATTCGAAGGAGGCACCATTAATAATAATGCCAATATAACAGGCATCTACCAGGACCATATTTTGGCACAGCTGTGTTGTATACTCACCCTATGATATTAGATAATGCACACAAGATGCGTCATATGTGGTGACTGTATCGTGTAGTAAGTAAATGGTGGCTTTTATGAAAGTGTTTATGTATGCCTCTATATGGATATGTGTAAGACTCTTCCCTTTAAAAGAAGCGTTTTGAATTGGTAACTCAGAAAGTCCTAAGTTAACAGTTTTTGTTTCACTGTGTTTTTGGAGCTGACAATGACCACTGTTTTTCAGAGTAGCTCTAATTTTCATGATTAAGAAGACATTTGTGTTAATACTTGCAGCTGGAGAATGCTGGAGGAGACCTTAAGGATGGCCGCCGCCACTGCGAAGGAGCTGTTGTCATTCTGGATGCTGGTGCTCAGTATGGGAAAGTCATAGACCGAAGAGTGAGGGAACTGTTTGTGCAGTCTGAAATCTTCCCCTTGGAAACACCAGCATTTGCCATAAAAGAGCAAGGATTCCGGTAACACTTTTCACTTATGTTTTTCTGAGGAGGCTGAGCTTAGACTGTGAGATACTTTATTATTAATTTGCTTGGGCACTACATTTTTTTGTGAAGATAAGACATGGAATGGTTTTACAAGAAATTTCCCATGACTTTGATTAAAAAAAAATAGGGGAAAATTTTAAAAAATTAAAGGAAAAGATTTTGATTGCATGGGTATAAGAACTTAGTTGAGTATTTTATATTTTATAGGATGTCTGGATCAGGCCTAGATTTGGCTGTTATGGTCATTCATTCATCCATATTCCAGAGCATTTGATCAAAGGAATATGTGCAGTGGCTAGAATACCTAAATGAGAAGGATTCTGTGTACAATGAGTCTTTTTTGCTTCCTATCGCAAGAGGCTGGTTTCTAAAGTATGAAGATTTCTTAAGTCTTAAGATTTCTTAATATAAGTGCTAATTCCACAGCTTGTACTCTTAGAACTAGTCAAAATGACAGACAACTTATATATTTAGTTTCTTCCTTTTAACAACAGTTTCTGGTTAATACTATGCCTTTTCTCATGGAATTGATGTCCTTTTTTTATTGACCCTTATCCAGAAGCAAGCAACTGCAGGTTATATCCTTAATTGGCTCTTAAACCTTAATGCTATGTTTCTTCCAAAATATGTGTTTAATTTTTCTTAAAAACATAATTTTTTTCCATTAGAAAAGTGGCTAACTTTTAAAGACTTCGTAGACCTGTATATATTATCCTGGGATTCTTGTTTCTGAAATAGAATGAATTGGAAAAAAACCTGCCCCATAAAGGGCAGGTTTAAATTTAACCCTGTTCTAGTCTCAGGATGCAGATTGAAAACAGCTGTTTTTTTAAACTGTAGACTTTTAGAGTCAGAAAGGACCTTTGAGTTTATCTAATTCAGCTATCTTGATGGCCAGTGAGAACCAGTTTTAGGGGAATCAGAAAACTGTTTGAGAAATCCGAATGGCTCTGTGAGATCCATGCTGCATTCTCCCACCCAAAACAAACAGAAATTCCCCAGCAAACTAACCCAGACTAAATGTTTAGAATAGGGTCGCCAAATGCTTGGAAATAAAAGTCTTGATTGTTTTTCCTGTCCCCTGACCCTAAACAGTTCCTGTTCCGCTTGTGCCTAGAGGTTCTTTTCTGTGTAGAGTGGGAACTACAGGTTGTAGCTTTCATTCCTATAATCCTTTCTGCTGAGACACGTGTTTGACCACCGTGTTTCTAGAATAAGGATTAGTTTTAATGATATGAGAGACATCTTAACCTACCTCTTTTTAGAACCTTAATCTGCCTCATACCTAAAATTGGTATCTGGAATGCGTATGGCTTATTGGGCCTTGCGATTGCAAGTTAGTTTCAGAATAATAGCAGGGTAGAAATAGCAGACTCAGGATGAGTGATTAGCTCTTCTAAAGACTTACTGAGATAAGAATTTTTGTAATTGGTTTAAGTGCTGCTTAAGTTTTATCCTTGCCTGAGTCTACTGCCTTTTCTTTCTAATAGTATTAAGAATCTTACAGCCTTGAGTTGTTTAGCAGATTATTGAGGGATGCTGGGGCCCCATGGTGGTTATCCTTTATACAACTAAAGATAACATACTACAATTCTAGAGGTCTTGATTGTTTTATTAAATGTGTTTTACAGAATTTTAGCTTCTGCATTTTTAAGGAGCTACGTTACATAGCTATCCTTTGGGCTAACCCCTCATCCCTTTAGAATTTTTATCTAAAAGCTGTCACATTGATCATCTGAGTGGTTGTCTTCAGGCTCTTTTGTAGGAGATAGGCTAACAGACATAATATATACCATAATTCATGTTCCCGATACAGAGTTGAAAGAGTGGGGCTTTTGAGCTCACTTAAATATTGTTATATATTTTTTAAAGTGCCCTCGCTTGCAGAGCAATTTTTATGAATTTGACTTTTGTTATGTTATTCTTCTGGATGTAGTATAAGCTTAGCATTTTAGTTTGTATGTTTTTACATGGCAGGCAGCCACTAATTATAAAGTAAATTGTAATCCTCCTGAAAACTCAAACTTAAAATGAATTTGAGGGTACTTTAAATCGAGTGAGGGGCTTGAGTTTGCCTGTGCTCTGCAGGTGGGCCTGTGTGTCAGGGTGGAGAGCACGTGGAGTCTGAAGGTGCAGGTCTGCCCATGGCTCCAGTTACTTGTGGCCATGCCACGGTGAAGGCCCAGGATGACAGATTTTTTTCTGCTTTTTCCTAAAGACCAGAAATCTGAATTTTTATGTAAGATTCATAATATTAAAGTGTTCTAAATTTTTTTGAGTGAATACTGAGGGCCAAATTAGACCTATCAGTGGTCAGATGAGGAACATAGAATAGGCCTGAGTTTGCTGCTTTCTTTATAATAATATTTGACTCCCAAATGAATCCATAGAAGGCTCTGTAAGCTGTAACATGCTAAGTTGTAATATAGACCTGGTTCTGAGAGCAGGGCGTATGGGGCAAAAGATGTTAGCTCCCTTTCCTGGGTCTCAGGTAAAACTGTTGGGAATGTTGGACAGGTTTTAAACAGGCAAAGTTAGGTAATTCTTCACAGTCTGCCATCCTTTGTTGTAGAGCGTTTTGCTCGGAGTCATCCAGGACCTTCATAATACCTTCAGTTGTCCTGTGACCTGCTTTACTCCTTGTCTCCCAGAAGACCTATATTTTCTCCATCTCCCTTTAGAATTCTCATTTGCTTCTTCCATTGATGAAGAAAACAGTTGAAACAAATGCATGCTAACCTTCACAGGTAGAAACATTGGTATTTATATATTTGAAAGTTTGTGCTTATTTACAAGTGAATGTTGAATTGGTAGACTTCCACGTATTGCAATAAAGTAAAGATAATGAAGCTGTGTAGAAGGATATTAACTAGCTGTGATAGAATCTGAGTCTGCTCCAATATACCGAACACGTAACAGTCTCTGAATCTGTATTGAGTCTCCCTCAGTGGAACAAGGGAGAGAGGGCATAGACTTTGAGTAAAAATTAGCAGTTAGGGGTTCTTCACTGACCCACTTTCTTAAATCCACAGTGCTATTATCATTTCTGGAGGACCTAATTCTGTGTATGCGGAAGATGCACCCTGGTTTGACCCAGCGATATTCACTATTGGCAAGCCTGTTCTTGGGATTTGCTATGGCATGCAGGTACATCCGTGAATTGGCCTTAAGAGTTGACTTAATTTTATTCTGTTTGTGACTCCTACTGTGTTAGTATTTTCTGTTTTTGGAGTATTTAGGATATTTAGTTGTATGAGATCATTTGTGTGTATTGCAACTATTTATGAAATGCTACACTAGTATGGCAGAACTGACCTGAGTAGGAACCTATTTTCAGAAAAGTAAGTATGTTATTACTGTATTCAACAACACATTGTCCATTTAAAAAAAATTTAGACATTCACATTTACATAAAGGTACAGAAATACTATGCAGAGCTCCTGTGTACTTTTATTCAGTTTCCTGAGTCTTGGCATTTTTAACTGTTTGAGGGTAAGTTGCAGATATGGTGTCCTATTGCTTGTTGTATTACCTAAGTACTAGGACTCTCTCCTGCATAACCATAGTACAACTGTCAAAATCGGGAAGTTAGCATTGATTCAGTGTTAGCATCTGTCCACAGACTGTGCGCTTTTCATTGTTTGTCTCGTTAATGTCCTTTCTAAGTCCTAGATCCGATCCAGGACCATGTGTTGTATTTAGTTTTCTTGTCTGTTTAGATTCCTTTGGTTTGGAACCATTCCTTAATCTTTCCTTCCCTTTCATGACCTTGACAGTTAAAAAAAAAGTACATGTCATTTACATTGTGGAACATTGCTCAGTTTTGGTTGGTTTGATGTTCCCTCATTCTTAGGTTCCGGTTCTGTGTTTCTGGCAGGAGGACGGAAGTGCTGCTGAGCTGTTTTCAGAGTTCCTTGTTAGGGAGCACACAGTGTTGATTTGTGCCATGATATGTGATGTTTATATTGATCATTTGGTTAAGGTGGTGTCTGCGAGGTGTCTCCATGGTAATGTTTGTTAATAAGTATGTATCTTGGAGTTATATCAAAAGCAAGAATAAATAGGGACTAACTGAGGTCTTGAGTTGAGCTCTTCTTCTATGAGTTAAATGTTTAGAAATCTATTTTGGCTGTTGTGCTTACTTTATTTTTAAGTAGTGTAGGTTTACCAGACAAGTAGAATGTGATTATTGAATAGATGATAGAAAGATAATACTGAGCCAATAAATGCTAAATTCTCACTTATGAAAGAATGATTTATTCACTAAGATCTATTTACTAAGGAGGTGGGGATATGAGTAAAAATTTAAGGAAAGTTATCCATGGTGATTGTAAGCAAAATGATTTTCTAGTTGAGAAAATTTTTAACAATTTATCTTATTTAACCAGATCACCTGAAAATTGGGTTAGCTGGGAAGTATTCCCTGAGTAATATAATAATATTATTAACTGATATGTTACAGTATTTTGCCTTTTCTAGTGTCGGAAGCAGGATACTTTTTTTTTTATAAACTCAGAATTTTCTGCCATGATAGGAATAGCCAGATAAATGTAGTGCTGTGGATTCACATGTTTGTGCGTTAGCTTGAACTCTTTTTCCCTTCTGCCTCCTGTTTGACTTTAGCACGTACTGAAGTGAAAGGGAAGACAGGGTCAGAATACAAGTGAAATTGATGTGTGAGATCCTAATTAGCCAAAATGGAATTGTGTTAACTAAAATATCAGCTTTTTAATTCCCTCGTGATATTCTGGTCCTCCCTAATTTTTATTGAGAATTACCTGTTAATTTTCAATTTCTTGCACGTATGGCTTAATAGTAAAGATGTTGCATTCTTTCTCCCACTGACTGAGTTGTTTTAAGTCTTTGGATTGGGGATAATTTAAAATTTTGGTAAGTGGGCAAAACAGAATGAGTTTCTTTCTTTTTTAAACAACCTGGTTGAAACTATTGTGCTTTAATAGGAGTATTGCACAGAGGGAAGCTGTTTGAAAGGTAGAAAGTGAACGGACCAATAGATTTTCTTCCAGCTGACTCAGGAGCTTTCAGTGAAGGCAAGAAATATCAATCAGTGTTCACATAAGAATGCGAATATTTTTATTATTCCTTTTCTTGATACAAGAGCAGAATATTAGAAATCACTCGTGTGTAAAACAGCTCTATCTGATTTCATTTCTTGCTAATTGATTGTTGTTTTCCACTTTGATTTAGAGGAAATACTGGTCACTAAAAATATGTAAAGTACAAAATCTACAACAAGGGATATTTTCTTATCTAGAAACAAGCATTTTATAGTAAAAGGGTCTTTTCCCCCTGTTAGTGTTCTCCAAAAAGCCAAATGGTGATTGTGAATTTGACTTGGATAGTAACTTACTTTTAGACTTTTTCCACTGCGTATTCTAACGAATGTATTTTCTTAGAAGAGCCTGCATCCCAATTGAGGTGAACATTGGAAATTGTCTGACTTTTTTTTTAAATATACCTTTTTCCCAGAATGTAATGTATTTATGTAATTTATTGACTCTTAACCAGAGTAGTCAGTATTAATCCTATAGCAGAAGTTTAAGTTGAATGGTTTTTAGTGTATTGTGAAGCACTATATAACATTCTCTAAGGAAGAGTCTCACAAGGGTATTTTTTAGGACCCACTTATAGTGCAATAGATCTGGAAGATGCTTCCTTAATTTAAGTGATAGTGGCTGCTTGACCATTATGTTGGTCCCCTGTATAATTGTAAGGCCAGATTTTTCTGTCATTGAATAGGGATCTTATGGTAGCCAGAGGCGGGCCTGCTCATGTGAAATGCATAAAAAATTTTGCCTTTGTGCCATCTGAACTTTCATAGTAGGATAACAGAATAGGCTGATCTTGGTCCTTTGGGTAGAAATTATTGTCTTTCCATAAAGTATTGCTATTGGTGAAGGACTGCCACTTCTTAGTGATGATTAGTTGGGTAATTTTGGCACTAAAGTTCTCACTTGAGGATGTGCCTTTGCCCCCTCTGGTGTCCTGAAATTTCGGTAATTTCAGTGTCTACGTGCCATCTTTCTCTGAGAAGTGGTCTCTCTTGTCAGAGCCTTTCTAACTGCTTCCTGGTAGTTCTTTGCCCTAGAAGAAAAAAGTCTGTCCTGCTCACTGCTCCTGTTCTCTCACTGATTTACCCCCAATTCAGCATAAGAAGTAGGATATTACAACTTTTGAAACTCTCTTTATATTTTTCTTTGCTCAGATTCTTGGGCTAACACTTTTTCTGAATTTTGTTGTTTATTCCCTTTCTTTTCTTTATAGCTTTATATGTATGTTTATATTCCTAAATAATGTTATTTAGTTTTGCTCATTGATCTTTATATAAATAAAATCATACTGTGTGTATTAATTTCAGCTTTGGTTTTGAGATTCATTCATGTTAATACATTTAATTGTAAGTTATTCATTTTCACTACTGAATTTTATTGTTTGAATATAGCACAAATTAATTATACATTCCATTGTTGGTATTGCTGGTCTTTCTCCAGTTTTTTTGCTGTTACAGATAATACTGCTACAATTATTTTTGTACTTGTCTTCTCGTGTTGTACATACACAGACTTTTTTCTTGGGTAACCATGGTTTAAAATGCTGTATCTCAACTTCACTAAGTGATGATATTTACCCCCAATCTACATTCCAACAGCAGTATATAAAAATTCCCTCTGCTCTGTATCCCTGTGAAGTATTGACATGGTGAGATTTTTCTTCTTTTTTTGTCTTTCTGAAGAGGTGTTAAATGGGATCACACTGTAATCTTGATGGTCATTTTTCTTATAATTGGAAGGTTTGTATATTTATTTGCCATTAGTGTCTTCTTTACTTTAAAAGCTTGCTTGTGATTTTTGCTCATTTTTGTATTGAAATTTTTTAAATTTATTTTTATTTTTTGTTGGTGAGGAAGATTGGTCCTGAGCTAACATCTGTTGCCAATCTTCCTCTACTTTTTATGTGGGATGCCACCACAGCATGGCTTGATGAGTGGTGTGTAGGTCCGTCCTTGGGATTTGAACCTGCGAACCCCAAACTGCTGAAGCAGAGTACTCATACCTAACCACTACGTCACTGGGCTGGCCCTTGTATTTTTTTTTTTATTGCGTTTATGTATGCTGGATACTAAACTTTTGTCAGTTTATATGTATTGCAGATAACCTTCTAGATTGTGACTTGTCTCTTTGCTCTTTAGCATCCTAAGAAACATCTTTATTACAAATGTTTGGTTTCTCTATCTACTCCCACAAGGTTTTGTCAAATTATTTTTATTGGCATACTTTCTTTCCTGTTCTCCTTCCCAAATCTAAACCTATTATAAAACCTTGGCATATAAGACAGATGGAGGAGGAGCTGATCTGGTTGGGATGGTGGACTGGGAGTGCTGCGTGGGTTTCTTTGAGGCTTTTAGGACCTTGGGGTTATCGGGAATCCATAATGAAAACCATTTCCTTAAGTCAAATAGAATATTAAAACAAGAATTCAACAAAGTAAACTGTTTTATTACATGTGAACTTATCCCCTCTTTCCACAAACACACACTTAGCTGATTGCAGCATAGTCAGGAACTGAATAGAAGCGGGAAAGCTTTCTGAACAGGTGAGATAGCTTTAAATTTTACTGCAAGCTCTTGGCTTTGTAAAAGCCTTTGATTTAGACTTTGTGGACTTTGAAATTGTATAGAGTCCCAACAGCTTTGGTTGTCCTGATCATTCAGCTGTCTTCTGATTAAGAACTGCAAATTAGGGGAGGCAGAGTTGCACAGGCTTCATGTATATGCTAGGTATATACTTCATATACTAGAGGAGAACATTCATTTTTCATTCAGCGAATTTGAATGACTGCTCTGGGTCACATACTTTCTTAGGCCCCTGGGGCTAAAGAGACCTGAAGACGAGAAGAGAATGTGGTCGGTTTGTGATTACCCACAAACTTGAATGGCTGGAGTAGAGCATGAGGGGGAGGTGAGAAGTGAAATTAGACAGAGTTTTTGTTCAGTATAAGGGACTTGGGCTTTATCGTATAGACAAGGTGTCGGCAAACCATGGTCTGCTGCCTCTTTTTGTATGGCCTGTAGGCTAAGAATAGTTTTTACTCTTTTAAATGGTTAAAGTTGGAAAGAATTTTTTTAAAGAATTATATTTTATGACGTGAAAATGAAATGAAATTCAAATTTCAGAGTTCATAAAGTTTTTTATTGGAACACCACCACATCCATTCAAGTATTATCTCTGGATGATTTTGTGCTACATTGGCAAGAGTTGAATAGTTGCTCCAAAGATGGTGGGACCTGCAAAGGCTAAAATAATTACTCTTCAGCCGTTTACAGAAAAAATTTACCAACCCTTGCTGTAGGTGCCAGAGAGCCATTGAAGGGTTTAATCACTCACTAACACTGGCCTGTTTATGTTTTCATAGCTGGCATTCATGGATCTCTAGCATATAGGCTGCAGGCTGGGCAAGACCAGAGGCAAGGGGACTCCTTATCATGCAGTGTTTCCCAAACTGCATGTCAGTTACCTGCTGCAGAAAGTGTCGTATGTCTGAGTCTTTAGCTTGGGAAATACTGGGTCAAACAAGGGTTAGCAAGTTTCTTTCCTGCTGAATGTAACACAGACCTTTATTTCTGGTAGGTTTATTGTGAATGTCTAAGAGGAGAATGTAGAGGGCAGCATTTGCTGATGGTTTTGAAGAAAATGCCACTGCACATGAATGAACATTTATCTGGCCTTCTGCCTGCTTTTCTGTTGGAGGCTAGGTCAACCTGCATCATGCATTGTTATGGCAGATACCTTATGACACCTGTCGTAGAACAGACATACTGAGATGAGTTGTAGTATCTGTGCAGATTTATTTTATTTATTTATTTCATTTTATTATATTTTTTGTTTGTTTTGAGGAGGATTAGCCTTGAGCTAACATCTGCTGCCAATCCTCTTTTTGCTGAGGAAGACTGGCCCTGAGCTAACATCAATGCCCATCTTCCTCTACTTTATATGTGGGATGCCTACCACAACGTGGCTTGCCATGTGGTGCCATGTCCGCACCTGGGATCCGAACTGGTGAACCCCAGGCCTCCGAAACGGAACGTGCGCACTTAAATGCTGTGCCACTGGGCTGTCCCCAATCATCTTTTCCTATTTATCATTTACATATGCCCAAACCCCCCGCAGATTTAATGTTTGTAAAAATCTTGTGGGTATGTATTTGATGTTGCAGAGGGTTTGGGCATATGTAAATGATAAATAGGAAATGATGATTGATTGACAGAAGGAGGAGCAGAATGAACAGACCATTTGGAATGAGAGTCTGTATGTATATGGGATTTGAACAAACAAGTTTAATTGAAGGAACCAGATTTCCTTGCTCATCCTGTTTCCACAGCACAGCCCTCTGCAGGCTTTCGACTATTCCTTTGGGGGCCAAAGATTAAATAGTGTGGAAGAATTTATACCTGTCTAGTTTTAATATCACAGCTGTTCTTGTTGTCTACTCCAGCTCTTTCTAAGCTCAAGGTACCTTTTAAAATTCTTGTAGATTAAACTCAGATGTAAGTATTAAAGAAATGTCTTTTTAACAAATGAATTAATTAAAGTACACTAAATGGAAAATCTGCCAGTGTTTAAAAGAAATTAAAATCAGGTCAGATTTCTAATATAGTTTTGTTTTATGACTGTCCCTCTTAATAACTGTAATTGTATATAATAATATCAAGTTAGCTACATTTATCTAACTCCCCCCTTTTTGGGGGCATAGACATAACATATCTTGAAAAACGAGGAATGTAAATTGTTAAATTAGCATAAGAAAATAATTGGATAATTTTATTTTGATTTATGTTAACATCAATTTATTTTCTCTTTGAACAGATGATGAATAAGGTATTTGGAGGTACTGTGCACAAAAAAAGTGTTAGAGAAGATGGAGTCTTCAGTATTAGTGTGGATAACACATGTTCATTATTCAGGTATTATAGATATTTTTAAATGAATACGAATAGTAGTAGACCAATTTAAAGTTGGGACTGTTGGTCTTCAATATTGGAGAATCTGTAATTCTTAGACAAAATTAAGGCCACAGTGGCCAAGGGTGTAATTGTCATATTTGTCTTCCATTTGAGTGTCAGGACAGCAGAGGAAGGTAGTGACACTAGTTAGGAGTGAGGAAAGCACTTGGGACATCATTTGAAAGCACCTGTGCAGTCTTCTGTGGAATTGCACATTGTGATGCCAGCCTTTCTGCTTTCCCCTTTTCACTCTTGGGTGGTGTGTGATTCTAAATGTTAGTGTGCCAGATGTGGGAAATGGACAGTGTTTTAAACTGTCCTGCATCTACCAGATGCATTGTCTTCCTCTTCCCCCACCACATCTTGCTGCCCATCTGTTGGATTCATTACTGAGTATGTGTTGTATTTCCCTCCTCCTCACTTCCTCTGCTGTACCTGAGCGTGATGGTAGCTGGAGCACGGTCTTTAACAGTGAATGTATTGATTAATTTTGTTTCTGGATGACAGTAGATTTGGTGCTGTAGCTGTAATCTGTTTAAAAATTGGTGAATGAGCTGTTCAGTAGCTTCCTAGAATTGTTTATCTTCTGTGTTACTGAAAAAAAAAAAAAAAATCCCTGAATTTTCATTCGTTTTTCGGGAAGACCAGAAAACTTATGTTTTGATTATTTGCGTTTTGGGGGGTAGTTTTCCCCTGTTTTGGATAGAGCCCATTTTGGTGGACTATTGGTAGAGTTACTTACTTGCTTCATTTTGACCAAAATGTTGTTTTTATTTTAAAATCACATTTCACCCTAACTGTGTTAAATCTGTAAAATGCAGGGTGATGTCAACTAATGAGCATGTGTGATTATTTTTATTATTCCTTTTAACTGCTATTTTTAGTTGCAGGTTTGTTTTGTTTATTAACACGTATTCTTAAAGGCTTCATTGACTTATGCCTAAATTATTGTTTTTTTTTTTTTTGCTGAGAAAGATTTGCCCTGAGCAAACATCCATCCATGCCAATCTTCCTCTTTTTTTTTTTTTTTAAACTCTGTGGGCTGTCAGCGCAGCATGGCTGCTAACAGAGTTGGGTGTAGGTCTGCAGCTGGGAGCTGAACCCAGGCCACTGGAGTGGAGCCTGCTGAATTTAACCACTAGGCAACTGGGGCTGGCCCCTAAATTAATTCTTAATGAATAGTTTTCTCCAAATTGAACAGATCATAAATTTAAAAATCCAAGTTATGAACTTATTTTTATCTAAAAAGGAGTTATAATCCCAGTTTTTACACAAAAGTGGCTGTGGCTGGCTTTATTGAGGAAGAGTAAAGATAAGTGTATCTGTGTTCAAATATTCTCATTTTTCAATGGAGATTAATTTAAAAAGCCACAGTTGCTCAAAATACTTCTATGAACTGAAGCCCAGTAGTGTTTGCAGTCCAGTGCTTGCTCCACCTCCTGAGGGAGAGCTGTTGTGCACGTTCGTCTGTGTCTCAGGTGACTGCTCTTGAGAACTGCTTCAGGAACCTTGCTGGTGGTATGTGCTGCTGCGAGATCTGGTTGAGATTTAAAGTTTTCTGTCTTTCTAGTTCTAAAAGTTTGGGACTCACTCATACCCTACACTAATCCTAAATAGCAGTGATGACAGCAAGAACCCCAAAACATCCTTTTGGCTTTAATGTACTTTATCTTCTTGCTTTATTTTTAATTTTTTATTTCTTAATATTATTTAATATCAAGTGCTCATTCAGATTTTCCCATAATGTAAAAATGTCTTTTTATGGTTGATTTGTTTGAATCAGGGTTGAGAGAAAGTCCACATGTTGCATTTGATTAATGTTACTTAAATATGTTTGCATCGATGCCATTAATTTCTTCTGTTCTTAAGATGAATCCTAATAAAGATATAATGTTGAAATTTTATAGCCTCTTGAAATTATATTTGTGTGTGTGGTTATACTACCAACTTTATATATTTGTTTTCAGTTTTTATGGATTGCCTTTTTTGAGATTTAATATTCTTTCAGTGGCTTTATAATGGATAGAGCAAATATAAATTCCAGCAGTGTTGCACTATTACATGCTGTTTCTGTTTTCTTGATCTACACATATGACGAGCTAGTGTATCTAAAGCAAAAGAACAAATGTCCAATTATAGGAGGAATAAGTCCTGGGGATCTAATGTACAGCCTGGTGACCCCAGTGGATTGTGTACTTGAAAGTTGCTGAGGGAGTGGATGTTCAATGTTCTCACCACACCAAAAATGTGTAACTGTGTGAGGTGATGGAAGTGCTGAACAAACCTTCTTGTGATAATCATTTCACAATATATACGTGTATCAGATCATGTTGTACACCTTAAACTCACACCATGTTATATGTCAGTTATAGCTCATTAAGCTGGGGATAAGAAGCAAAAGAATCCATTAATCGTGTGTTTAATTAAGAGATCTGTGTGTTGTGTTTTATTTTTTTGTATGTTTAGGGGCCTTCAGAAGGAAGAGATTGTTTTGCTTACCCATGGAGATAGCGTAGACAAAGTAGCCGATGGATTCAAGGTTGTGGCACGTTCTGGGAACATTGTGGCAGGTGAAAATTCTAAAACTTCTGCAGATTTCGTTTTTGAATGTGTATCTGAAGAGTCTAAGCATATGTTTCTGTATGAGGTACTGTTTTTGACTTATTTTTTAAAGATATTGTAAATGTGATAGGCTCAACCATTAATTTATGAAGAGAATTTAATATTAGGATTATCTAGAAGTCACTGAATAGTTTGCTCTAAAATACTTTCTAAAATATTCTCTCTAATGTAAGTTTTTCAGACATAAAATACAGCTACTACAACTGAAGAAAAATTTGAGAACTGTCTGTCTTTCTCGCATGCCGTATTTATGGTTGCCTTTTCTTCCTTTCTTGGGTGAATATGGGCAGGTGTCTTGGGACACCTGCAGAACACCAGACTGAGACCCCAGGACACCTCTCTGATTCTGGATTGGCAAACTCTGGCCTGTGGCTTGCACCCAGCCTGTAGCCTGTTTTTTCATGTGCAGGAACTAAGAATGATACTTACATTATTCAAGGGTTATAATAAAAGACAGAGACTGTGTATGTGCCCCACAAAGCCTAAAATTTTTACTTTCTAGGCCTTTTTAGGAAGTTTGCCAATCTATGCTCTAAATTGTTTTGTTCTCTACTGTTTTGAGGAAGAGGAATTGATGTTTTTTTTTTTTTTAAGATTGGCACCTTGAGCTAACATCTGTTGCCAATCTTTTTTTTTTTCTTTTCTTTCTTTTCTCTCCAAAGCCCCCCAGTACATAGTTGTATATTTTAGTTGTAGATCCTTCTGGTTGTCCTATGTGGGATGCTGCCTCAGCATGGCTTGATGAGTGGTGCCATGTCCGTGTCCAGGATCTGAACTAGCAAAAACCCTGGGCTGCCGAAGTGTAGCGTGGCAACTTAACCACTCGGCCACAGGGTGGCCCCTGATTTTCTTGCAGTTTGTGATTTTGGCTTGTTTGCTTAAATAATTGTAATGTATATAAGCAACATTAATCCTGGAAATCAGTAAAGGAAAAAAGTGGATTTATCAATAAAGTTCTTGTTTGAAATGCCACACCTAAATAATAAGTTGAAAAAGATTTGTCATGGATAAACTGAATTGAATAATCTGCCTGCAATTACTTAACAGACTAATACATTAGCACAGGAATTATCAAGAATGGTTTTCATATTGAAAAGTTTTTACTTTATATAAAACATCGACAGTGGTAGATGGGCTTATGTTTTTTCTTTTTAAACAATCACAGGTTTTTCAAATCAGTGGCTAGTTTCTTTCTTCTTTTTTCTTTTTGGAAGATTGGCCCTGAGCTAGCATCTGTTGCCAATTTTCCTCTTTTTTTTTCTTTTTTTCTCCCCAAAACCCTATTACATAGTTGTATATCCTAGTTGTAAGTCATTCTAGTTCTTCTCTTTGGGATGCCTCCTCAGCACGGCTTGATGAGCAGTATGTAGGTGCTCAGCCCGGAACTGAACCTGTGAACCCCAGGCCACCAAAGTGGAGTGTGCAAACTTAACCACTAAGCCACTGGCCTGGGTCCTGTTATCTTGTCTTTTTGATAATAGAAGTCCTAGTAGCTGTGAGGTGGTATGTCATTGTGAGTTTGATTTGCATTTGCCTGATGATTAGTGATGTTGATCACCTTTTTATGTACCTGTTGGCCATTTGTAGGTCTTTGGAAAAATGTCTATTCAGGTACTTTGCCCATTTTTTAATTGAGTTATTTGTGTTTTTTGCTGTTGAGTTATATGAATTCCTTGTATATATTGGCTATTAACCTCTTCTTGGCTCTGTAGTTTGCAAATATTTTCTCCCAATCCATAGGTTGTCTTTTCTTTTTGTTGATGGTATTCTTTGATGTGCAGAAACTTTTTAGTTCAGTTCTGCTTTTGTTGCCTTTGCTTTTGGTGTCAAATCCAAAAAATCATTGCCAAGGCCATTGTCAAGGAACTTTTCTAGGAGTTTTATGATTTCAAGGTTTTACGTTTTAGTATTTAATCCATTCTGAGTTGAATTTTGTATATGGTGTAATGTAGGGATCCAGTTTCATTCTTTTGCATGTGGCTGTCCAGCTTTCCCAACACCATTTATTGAAGAGACTGTTCTTTCCCTATTGTATTTTCCTGGCTCCTTTGTTGTAAATTAATTGATCATATATGCGTGGGCTTATTTTCTGGGCTCTCAGTTCTATTCCATTGGACCATGTGTCTGTTTTTGTGTCAGTACCATACTGTTTTGATTACTATAGCTTCATAATATAGCTTTGAAATCAGGAAGTGTGATGCCTCCAGCTTTGTTCTTTCTCAAGATTGCTTTGGTTATTTGGGAGCTTTTGTGGTTCCAAGCAATTTTAGAGTTGTTTCTCTTTCTCTGAAAAAGCCATTGAAATTTGATAGAGTTGAATTGATACTGTAGATTGCTTTGGGTAGAAGGGACATTTTAACAATATTAATTCTTCCATCCATGAACGTGGAATATCTTTCTGTTTATTTGTGCCTTCTTCAGTTTCTTTCATCAGTATCATAGTTTTCAGTGTACAAGTCTTTTACCTCCTTGGTTAAATTTATTCCTAAGTATTTTATTCTTTTTCATGCTATTGTAAATGGGAATGTTTTCTTAATTTCTCTTTCTAATAGTTCGTTTTTGGTATATAAAAACACAACTGATTTCTGTATGTTGATTTTTCTGTCCTGCAACCTTACTGAAATCATTTGTTAGTTAAGTTTTTTTGGTGGAGCCTTTAGGGTTTTCTATATGATATCATGTCATCTGCAAATAGAGACAATTTTACTTCTTATTTTCTGACTTGGAGACCTTTCTTTTCTTTTCCTTGCCTGATTGCTGTGACTAGGATTTCCAGTACTATGTTGGATAAAAGTAGCCAGAGTGGGCATCCTTGTCTTGTTCCTGATCTTAGAGAAAATGCCTTCAGCTCTTGACCATTGAATATGATGTTAACTGTGGGTTAGTCCTGTATGGCCTTTATGATGTTGAAATATGTTCCCTCTGTACCCACTTTGGTGAGAGTTTTGATCATGAATGGATGTTGAATTTTCTCTAATGCTTTGTCTGCATCTATTGAGATGAGCATACAATTTTTACCCTTCATTTTGTTAATGTGGTGTACATTGATTTGTGGATGTTGAACCATCTTCTCATCCCTGTTATAAGCTCTACTTGGTCATGGTATATGATCCTTTTAATGTATTGTTGAATTCTGTTTGTTAATATTTTGTTAAGGATTTTTGTGTCTGTGTTCATCAGGGATATTGGCTTGTAACTGTTTTGTTTTCTTTTGTTTTTAGATTGGCACCTGAGCTAACATCTGTTGCCAATGTTTTTTCTCTTCTTCTCCCCAAAGCCCCCAGTACATAGTTGTATATTCTAGTTGTAGGTCCTTTTGGCTGTGCTATGTGGGATGCCACCCCAGCATGTCCTGATGAGCAGTACCATGTCTATGCCCAGGATCCAAACCAGCAAAACCCTGGGCCTCTTAAGTGGAGGGTGCAAACTCGACCACTCAGCCATGGGGCCGGCCCCTGTAACTTTGTTTTCTTGTAGTGTCCTTGTCTCACTTGGGTATCAGGCTTGCTGACCACATAGAATGGGTTTGGAAGTGTTCCCTCCTCTTCTGTTTTTTGGAAGAGTTCAGTAAGGGTTGGTGTTCGTTCTTTTTTAAATGTTTTGTAGAATTTGCCAGTGAAGCGATCTGGTGTTGCACTTTATTTTGTTGCAGGGTTTTTGATTACTGATTCAGTCTCCTTACTTGTAATTAGTCCATTCAGATTTTCTATTTCTTCATGATTTAGTCCTGGTAGGTTACGTGTTTCTAGGAATTTATCACATTTCTTCTAGGTTGTCCATTTTGTTGGCAAATAATAGTTCATAGTAGTCTCTTACGATCCTTCATATTTGTGTGGTACAAGTTGTAATGTTTCCTTTCATTTATAATTTTATTTACTTGAGTCCTCTCCTTTTTTTCCTTGGTAAATCTGGCTAAAGTTTTGTCTATTTTGTTTATCTTTTCAAAACCCAGCTCTTAGTGCCATTGATTTTTTCTTTTGTCTTTTTAGTCTCTTTCGTTTATTTGTGCTCTGATCTTTTTAATTTTCTTCCTTGTATCAACTTTGGGCTTAGTTTGTTCTTTTTCTGGTTCCTTGAAGTATAAAGTTAGGTTGTTTGAGATCTTTTTTCTTGATGCAGGCGTTTATCACTATAGCCTTCCTTCTTAGAATGGCTTTTGCTGCATCCCATGAGTTTTGGTTATTTCCATTTTTATTTATCTCAAGATTTTTTAAGTTTCTTTTGATTTCTTCTGTGACCCATTGGTTTTTCATGAGCATGTTGCTTAATATCCACCTATTTGTGAATTTTCCAGTTTTCTTCTTGTAATTGATTTCTAGTTTCATAACATTGTGCTTGGAAAAGGTGCTTGATATGATTTTAATCTTCTTAAATTTGTTTTGTGGCCGAACGTTATGATTTATTCTGGAGAATGTTCCATGTACGCTTAAGAAGAATGTTTATTTCTCTCAACATTTTAAATATTTCACTACATTCTCTTCTGCTTTCCATGGTTTCTGAGAAGCCGGATATAATTCTTATCCTCGCTCCTCTATAGGTAAGGTGTTTATTTCCTCTTGCTTCTTTCAAGATTTTTCTTTATCTTTGATTTTCTGTAGTTTGAAAATGATATGCCTAGGTGTAATTTTTTTTGTATTTATTCTACTCAGTGTTTTCTAAGATTCTGGATCTGTGGTTTGGTGTCTGACATTAATTTGGGAAAATTCTCATTTATTATTGTTTCAAATATTTCTTCTGTTCCTTTCTCTTTCTTCTCCATCTGGAATTTCCATTATGCATATGTTACACGTTTTGTACTTGTCCCACAATTCTTTGATATTCTGTTTTTTCCTTTTTCATTTTCAGTTTTGGCCATTTCTATTGAGATATCCTCTAGCTTAGAGATTATTTCCTTGTCCACGTCCAGTCTACTACTAAGTCCATGAAAGGCACTCTTCATTTCTGTTACACTGTTTGTGATGCTAGCATTTCTTTTTGGTGCCTCTTAGGGTTTCCAGTTCTCTGCTCACTCTCCCCATCTGTTCTTGCATGCTGTCTGCTTTGTCCATTAGAGCCCTTGGCTCCTTGATCACAGTTGTTTTAAATTCCTGGTCTGATAATTCCCACATCCCTGTTATATCAGAGTCTGGTTCTGATGCTTGCTCTCTCTCTTCAGATGGTATTTTTTGCCTTTTGGTATGCCTTATAGTTTTTTGTTGGTATCCAGACATGATGTAGTGGGTAAAAGGAATTGCTGTAAATAGGCCTTTAAGTATGTGATGGTGAGGGGTGTGTGTGGGGGGAGTGTTCCATAGTCTTATGAGTAGGGCTCAGTGTCTTCGTGAGCCTGGGGCCCTGGGCTATGGACTTCACAAGTGCTCCTCAGCTTTTTCCCCCCGTTAGATGGGACAGGATGACTAGAGTGGGCTGAAGTTGGCTATTGCACTTCTCCTAGGTCAGTTAGGCTGGTTAAATAGTTTCTCTCATGAGGACACCTTGTTAAGAAGAACAGAATGGTCTAGTGTATTTCAGAACGGTTCCTAACCCTAACCCTCCACCTGTTGGAACCATGAGGGGATTTTTCTCTAGTATTCACTGGGAGAACTTGGTCAGGCTACTGGAGATAAAATTCATAAAAGGGTGGGTGCCCCTGATGCCTGTGTCCTCCTGGAGTTTTTGTCTCTCAGATTGGTCCATACTGAGCCTCCAGCAATTTGTCACTTAAAGTTCAGGCTTTCCTGCCTCAGCAGTGTTTGTATGGAGGTTTGTCCTCATGGGTCTCTGCTCCGGAGAGTTGGGGTTCTCTGTGTTCACCTGTTGGTCTCTCCAAGGGCAGTGGTCAGCTTTCACTTGTTGTTAGGGCAGGGTGATGTCCCAGCTTCCTTCCAATCCAGTGCTGGATTGGAAACCGAGGTTAGGTTGGATTCTGATATGTTTTGAAGGGAGAGACAAGGGATTGACTATTGGATTGCATGTGGAGTGGGGAAGAGAGAATAGAATCAAGTTTTAACTCCTGAGTGTTTTGGCCCAGGTAACCAGAAGGATGAAGTTTCTGTTTACCTGATGGGAAAGAATGCAGGAGTCTGGGTTTGCATATTAAATTGATGGTGCCTTATTAAACATTGAAATGAAGGTGTGAGTGGGCGATTATATGTGTGAACCAGGGATGTAGAGGAGAAAACTGGGCTGGAGGTACAAATTTGAGGGTTATCAACATATGGGTAAAATTTAAGGTCATGAGAATTTGAGATGACTCGTGATGTATAGAGAAGAGATTTAATTACTGAATACTGAGTGACTTTTCATATGTAGAGATGGATAATAGGAGGAGGAACCGACAAAGCTGATTCAGAAGGAGCAGACAATGAAATAAGAAATGAAATGAGACTGATGTCTTAGAAGCCAAGTAAGAAAGTGTGAGGTTCCCTGGTGTAGTAGAATGGGTGTGGGTTTGGGAGCCTAACAGGCCTGATTTAACTCCTGAACTAGCTGCCAGTTCAGGCAGGATTCTTGATATCTCAGAGCCTTGAACAGAGTAACAGTTGCACGTGTAAAACATCTAGCCCAGCATCTGCTGCTCAGTAGATAATCAGTAATTTCTCAGAACCATATTAGTCAAGCCAGTGAGTTCTAAGAAACACTTAGGATATTCTGACCGGTGTAATGTATGGGGTTCTTCTAATACAGAAAACTGGAAGCTGCACATTTCAGGTGAAAGCCGTGTGGGATCAAGAAACAAAATTGAGTTTTCATTGAATTAGATAGATGAGATAGTTGAAGTAGACTGGGTGGAAAGTGAGGGTACTATGAAGTAATCTCTGTAGGGTTTATTTCACTTCATATAGTTCATTAATTGCTACATGAAGAAAGACCTTTACAAAGAAAGTTCATGGCAGTGTAGCTTTTATTTGTAATAGGTGTTTTTTTTCCTTTAGCTAAAAATCCACTAATTCACATCAGTTTTCACGTTTATAGAAGAAGAAATTGTGAGGAGTTACTGTGGTTGAGTCTTTTCAACATGAAGAAACTTTAATTTGTGATTATTTTCTCTATAAAGGTATAGCAAATGAATCTAAAAAATTATATGGAGCACAGTTCCACCCTGAAGTTGGCCTCACAGAAAATGGGAAAGTAATACTGAAGAATTTCCTGTATGATATAGCTGGGTGCAGTGGGACCTTCACCGTGCAGAACAGAGAGCTTGAGTGCATTCGAGAGATCCGAGAGAGAGTGGGCACATCCAAAGTGTTGGTAAGCAGTCTCCACTGGAAAGTCTACAAGTTGATGTCAATAATGTTAGAATCAGAGCTGGCTTCCTCAACAGCCGCCAGACAGTTCTGGGCGGCTGTGTGCCTTGTGGCTTGTGCTGTTTCAGAGTGTCTTTCAGTTAGCATACATACCTTGATACAGACAGTGTTTTTAGGTAATGGTTTAAGCTGATAGTTTTTTTTTTTTTTTTTAAAGTTTTTATTGTTTCCTTTTTCTCCCCAAAGCCCCCCAGTACATAGTTGTATATTCTTCATTGTGGGTTCTTCTAGTTGTGGCATGTGGGACGCTGCCTCAGCGTGGTCTGATGAGCAGTGCTATGTCCACGCCCAGGATTCGAACCAACGAAACACTGGGCTGCCTGCAGCGGAGCGTGCGGACTTAACCACTCGGCCACGGGGCCAGCCCCTAAGCTGATAGTTTTTATTTTCTTCTTGCTTATTGTACTCAGCTTGATTTTTCTTCTCATCTCGCCCTGTAGGTTTTACTCAGTGGTGGAGTAGACTCCACAGTTTGTACAGCTTTGCTGAATCGTGCTTTGAACCAAGATCAAGTCATTGCTGTGCACATTGATAATGGCTTTATGAGAAAACGAGAAAGCCAGTCTGTAGAGGAGGCCCTCAAAAAGCTTGGAATTCAAGTCAAAGGTATTGATGAACCCCAGAAAAGTTAATTTACACGTCAGGAGATGTTTAATCAAATCTGGCCTTAGGGCTTAAGTGAGCACACTGCCTTAACCAAGTACAGTTTTCCCAAAGAGCTCATCGTTGGTTTCTATTTCTACATTATAATTACTTCTGGTTCAAGAGTGATCCCAGTATAAGTTTTAAAACTGTTGATTACTCCTAATGTCATTTATAGATCAGTAAGTTACCATTCTAATTCTCTTCTACTCATTCTCTTTTTTTAAGTTATGTTTTCCCCACCTTTCATATTACTTATACATGAGACTATCCAAGCCTTTCCTACAACAGGTGCAGCTAGACAGATTATTTCACAGACAGAAAGGCTTATGCAGAGGAGAGGGGTGAAGAGTCTTTAGTCCTTTTTTTATTTTTAAGGCCACTAGTAAACTTCTTAGACCTTCACTGCATTTACATTTCTGGATATCTTTTAAACTTTGTGAAAAAAAAAGGTGTAATCAGTAGTTTTAGTGAAATCAAGTCAGTAGTTTAGTGATGCAAACCATACATATTATTGAATTAATTGGAATTGATGCCAAAAGGTTGAGTATAAAACGAACGTTTGTAGTTAAACATGAAGTGAAGACGAATCTGTTTGTTTCTCCTTTTGAAACATCTCTAGAGTAACAGTACAGGTGTAACAAGTGTGATGCCACAAAGACAGGGCATAGAGGAGGTAACAGCACTCTGATGGTTTCAGCAAGATGTTGGAAGGGGAAGCAGCTGGATAGAGCAGATCTTTTCTGATAAGCTAATGCAGCTTAAGTTTCAGGACTCCTCACTAGCCAAGCCTTTTCTAAAATCCTGGGAGGACCCTAGTAGTGTCTTCACACGGTCACATATTTTTATGAAACTTGCAAGTCAGATACTTGAATAATTTGTAGTTAATGAAGTTCACTGTCTTTTCATTCTCACTTGCTCTCTGTTGGGTGATATTGAGAGTGCCATGGGCATTTTGGAATTAGGCTGAGAAGAAGTTGAGTTGGGGATACCTTTAGTGGTATACATGTGATTTGCAGTCATTTCTGTGTAGAGTTAAGTTCATGTTAGCCATCCTAGTATTGTGATTTTTAAAAACCAAATTTGTTACTGTTTTCTGGAAGGGGGCCTCCAAATTGTAAGTTTCAACCCCACAAAAGCCTCTGTCCCTGGTAACTGACATAGTAGAATGGAGGACTCCACACCTTAGGGTGGGGGTGAGGGGAGGAAGGCAACAGAGAGCAAGAGTTCTGGGGGCTTGGGAATTGGAAGCGTTGGCTTCCCTGTGGGGCGTGGTTGTCTGGGTGAGCCTAAAACAAATCAGTTGAAAATCTGGGAAGCAGATCCTTTTCCTTAACCCAGGAACAAACTACCACTCTCCTTCCCCACCAGAAGACTGTGGCTTTATTTTCTAGAGAGGGTAGATGGAGAGGTTTTGGACTTGAATGTACCAGTACCAGGCATAGTTGAGGGTGGAAGTAGGATTTTACATTAAAAACAGTAGGATTAAGTAAAAATCTGTGTACTTGAATGGTGACTCTCTCCCTCCTGCCACTTCCTCCGTTCAACTACCAGAGTGCTGATAGGCAGGAGATTGGTGGTGTCTTCTCTCAGGAAATTGAGCAACCTAAGAGAAAGACCTATAGATTCACTGGTGGTCCCCCAGTGAAAAAGCCAGCTGCCTTGTCATCTTACGGTGAAGCCCACCAAATAGAGATCTTAGTCAGTCTTTAAGTACCTTGATCTTAAATATAAAAGGATAGCCAAGGATCGCTAAATATAGGTTCATAAACATCAGTTTTTCAAGAGACTAGTCATGTGCAGTTCTGAGGGCTTTGATCCCTGTGTGTCAACTGCTGCTTTCAACTCCCTTGGGGCTGAGCTTCTTAATGGCAGCTTTTGCTTGTTGCTCTGCTGGAGCAGAGAAGAGGGAAAGCAGTCAGCTGATTTACGGCATTGTGGCTGGAGCTCAGTAAGCGCCACGGGATTCTCAGAGCAAGTCAGCGAGAGCCTGTGTCTGGACTAGTTAGTCGTAGTTTATGGGTAGTTCTGGAATATGTAGGCAAATTAAGGGCAGATCAAAGAATCCATCTAGATTTTCTTTCTATAATTTGACCTGTTAGGAGATTTTTAAAAAAATCATAAATATTAGTTTAAAACGTACTTCTCTCTTCCCCAGTGATAAATGCTGCTCATTCTTTCTACAATGGAACAACAACTCTGCCAATATCAGATGAAGACAGAACTCCACGAAAAAGAATTAGCAAAACGTTAAATATGACTACAAGTCCTGAGGAGAAGAGAAAAATCATTGGGGATACTTTTGTTAAGGTACCTTTTTAATATCCTCAATGTGTATTATTTTTGATATGAATTGTAGTACATATTTGGTTTTTTTGGCTAAGAGTTTTACTGCATGTTGCTGTTACACTGACCAGTAGAAACTGTTCTATGTTTTAAAAAACATGTATACTTAACATTGCCAGGCTATTGTTGGAACTGTTTAAGAATGGGTATTTTCACTTGATAATAGACTGTAGTTCTTTGCGTATTTCAGTGGCTAGTTTTCAGTCTCTTGAAGGGAATGTTTGCATACATTTTTGAATTGTGTTAAAGCGTATGATCTTAAAGGAGTTTATTTTGGGAATTGGTGGGTTTCCTCTCCTGGTCAATATTGTAAAAGGACTCTGAGAAATTTTGCTGAAAGTATGAAGTTTTGCTGTCATTTTTAAAGATTCGTCTCTTAAAAGGTTGTTTTATTCCTGTTGGTTATAGATAGCTAATGAAGTAATTGGAGAAATGAACCTGAAACCAGAGGAGGTTTTCCTTGCCCAAGGCACTTTACGGCCTGACCTAATTGAAAGTGCATCCCTGGTTGCAAGTGGCAAAGCTGAACTCATCAAAACCCATCACAATGACACAGAGCTTATCAGGAAGTTGAGAGAAGAGGTAAAGCTTACGAGAACTTGTCCATACAGCTTCCCTCCCTCCCTCGGCCGTTTTTAAATGTGCAGTTCAGTAGTGTTGAGTGTATTTGCATTGTCTGTTCCCAGTGAACAACAGCTGCCCTCTTCTCCCAGTCCTCAGCCCCTGCTAACCACCACTCTGCTTTCTGTTCTTATGGATTTGACTGTTTCAGGTATCGCCTATAAATGAGGGTCATATAGTATGTGTCTTTTTGTGACTGGCTTATTTCACTTAGCATAGGTCCTCAAGGTTTGTCCATGTTGTAGCGTGCGACAGGATTTCCTTCCTTTTTAAGGCTGAATAATACTCTATTGTATGTATATACACATTTTGTTTATCCATTTATCCATGTATGGACATTTAGGTTGCTTCCACCATTTGACTATTGTGAATAATGTTGCTAAGAACATGAGTTTGCAAATATCTCTTGGAGACTCTGCTTTCACTTCTTTTGGATATATACCAAGAAATGAGATTGCTGGATTATATAGTGGTTCTCTTTTTAATTTTTTGAGGCATGTCCTTAATGTTTCCATAGCAGTTATACCATATTACAATCCCACCAACAATGCACAAGGGTTCCAATTTCTCCACACCTTGCCAACACTTTCTATTTCATTTTTTCAGTAATAGCCATCCTAATTGGTGTGAATTATCTCTCTTTTTATTTTAAGTATCTCGTGGATGTGAAATGGTATCTCATCGTGGGTTTTTTTTTAAAGATTGGTACCTGAGCTAACAACTGTTGCCAATCTTCCCCCCCCACCCCCGCTTTTTCTCCCCAAATCCCCTCAGTACATAGTTGTATAGTTTAGTTGTGGGTCCTTCTAGTTGTGGCATATGGGACACCACCTCAGCATGGCCTGATGAGTGGTGTGATGTTCGCACCCAGGATCTGAACCAGCGAAACCCTGGGCCCCTGAAGTGGAGTGCAGGAACTTAACCACTTGGGCACAGGGCCTGCCCCTCATTGTGGTTTTGATTTACATTTCCCTAATAGCTGATGATGTTGAGCATCTTTTCATGTGCTTATTGGCCATTTGTGTTTCTTCTTTGGAGAAATATCTATTTGGCTCTTTTGCCCATTTTCTAATTGGTTTGTTTATCTTTTTATTATTGAATTGTAAGTGTTCTTTATATATTCTAGTTACAAGTCCTTTATCAGATATATGATTTGTCTTTTGTGGGTTGTCTTTTTACTTTCTTGATGGTATTTTATTTTGGAGAGTTTTAATTTTGATATACCAATATGATATTTTCTAATTGCCTTGTATTCTAATAAGAACTGGATCAGAGAATGGTGGGTAGGTTTGCTCTGATTTATTTATACTTAAAAAGTTTGTGTTTAAAATGTGTTTCAAAGAGAAATAAGATCACTGAAATATTCATCTAATTACTTATAAGCACATAGGAGGAAATACTTGAGAAGATGGAGTTTTAAAAAATGATTGTTTACTCTAAGGTAGAAGATTACAGGAAGAGCCAGTACTTTGTTGCTCTTTGTTTTCTGTCACTTTGGTTACTAATTTGTATTAATTAGCTTTTCCCCCCTGTAGGGAAAAGTAATAGAACCTCTGAAAGATTTTCATAAAGATGAAGTAAGAATTTTAGGCAGAGAACTTGGACTTCCAGAAGAGATAGTTTCCAGGCATCCATTTCCAGGTAAGAAATAGAATTGAATTATATTTGATTTGTCATTAGGCCTTTATGGTAAAGAAAAATCAGTTCAGACAATTTTGACATAATTTATTTTCTCAGGGAATTTGTAACTTGAGAGAATGAAAGGGTGGGGGGGGGTGAATAAACAAGTTCTTTTTCGTACCTACTGTATATACTTCATTTTATTAAAAACTCATTTTTCATTGTATTTATATTTAAACATTATACCATCCCTATGATCTGGCATATCATGTTACCATCAGGTGAGAAAACCAAGGCGTACAGAGATTTTAATGACATTACCACACAGTTATTGGTGTTAGAGCTGGGATTTGCTTGTTGTTTCTACTATACCATGATATAGTCCATGGAAGCCAGGCTTAAAAATCTGTTCTCTGAAATCATTATCCCAGGCTGACTGGTATGAATGGATGAACCACTTCTTTGCACAATGCATTATGTAACTAATTCATGAACAAATGAAAAATATCAGTTTAAATAGTCATTTGCTGTCATATTAGAAACATAATTAAATATGGTGTTTGTTTAAAGTTAGAACCGAAAGTCTTAACCTATTTTTGCTATGAGTTCCTGAGCTTGGGCAAATGTTACACCTCAGTTTCTAGTTCTCTAATAGTCATTAAGTGATGAGTTGAGAGAATGTTCTAATTAAATAAAAAATGTAGTTATGGTTAACATTTCTTAAGTGCTAGTATGTGCTAGGCATTCTGCTATAGGCATTATACATGTTGTCTTATTGGATCCTCACAATGGGAAACTACTGTTATCCTGTTTTACAGATGAGGACATTTAGGGACAGAGGCTAATTTGCCAAAAGTCATTCAGATGAGCTTTGGGGCCAGGATCCTAGCCCCCGTAATCCCCCCTCAGAGCTTGTACCTTGAGTACCACATTGCCTCCATAAGAGTTACAAGGTGCCACCATGTGGTGATCAGCACTGTGTACATCAGGAAACCACACGGCTAGTCTTTTAGGATGTTCGGTCCCTGCCTCACGTGTTGGCAAAGGCTTGTGTGTGAATGTAATGGAAGGAGGCCAAGTGGTCCTGTGTCCTTGGTCATCATTTCAGTTAGATTCACTGGACTTTTTAAAAGTCTATTTTATATGTTGGGTTTTCTCTTATGTAAGATTTCATTGGTAAAAGGGATTTTGTTGCTTTAAAAAAACTATTTTTTTTTTGAGGAAGATTAGCCCTGAGCTAACATCTGCCGCGAGTCCTCCTCTTTTTGCTGAGGAAGACTGGCCCCGACCTAACATCCGTGCCCATCTTCCTCTACTTTTTATATGTGGGACACCTACCACAGCATGGCTTACCAAGTGGTGCCATGTCCGCACCCGGGATCTGAACCGGCGAACCCTGGGCTGCCGAAGTGGAACGTGCGAACTTGACTGCTGTGCCACCAGGCTGGCCCCTGAACTCTCTTTTGTTATATGTTTGATTTTTTTTTTCATAGCATACTCTTCTTCCTAAAATTAGATTGGTAGTTGATCCTGAGTAATGAATAATAAGATGGTTCATCATACTGTCATCTTTTGTGTATGTTTGAAAATTCCTGTAAGAAAAAAATGTAAATAGATTGGCACATATACTGTGAGTTAAAAATACTTTATTGGAGAATTTTGTGACACTTAATATATTGATTACCAAAAAATAGAACAGAAATCATTGATGTAAAGAGCATTGAAGCACTCTAAAAAATGATGGGTGGAAAAATAGCTACATTTGACATGAAGCTTTAAAAAACTTACAGTGGTTATATGTAAATTATCTCAATAAAACTGGAAAAAACTTACTATTGCAGATGGATTTCAATTTTTGGAAGGGTTTCATATTTTGTGAATAGTGCCATTTTTATATTAAACATAAAATTTATGTTAAATACCACGGTTACTCTTCTTTTTAGGTCCTGGTCTGGCAATCAGAGTAATATGTGCTGAAGAACCTTATATTTGTAAGGACTTTCCTGAAACCAATAATATTTTGAAAATAGTAGCTGATTTTTCTGCAAGTGTTAAAAAGGTAATAATTTGCATTAAATTGTATACTATAGGAGCTTTAAATAGACACAGCTAATCAGTACAAGGAATTGAATGGATTCTTGTTGTACTACGTATTTACAATGAATTTCTTAGGGTTTCGTTATTTGAAAATTCAGAGTAATTTAACCTTTGAAGTGACTGAAGAAAATATTCTACAGAGACTCTTAAATGCAGACTTCTCTTTCCAGCCATAGACAGATTGGGTACCCTGTGTCCCAAAAAATGCTAGATATGAAATGGTGTTTTAAAATACTTTAGGTATATTGCAAGAAAGTAAAGGAAACCATTTTAGGTCCCAATTGAGGATGAGTGGAAAAGTCTCTCAGTTCTTTTGTAGATTGGTGCCTAAATTCATAATCTGTGTGGTCTGAAAAACCACAAGCTAAGAGTTCTCATTTAAAGTGGACCTTGGTTGGTAGTGCTTCCAGATGTCAGGCAAGAAGCAGTGTAAATTCTCTTTGGAGTATCTTCCACCAACCATCAAAAATTCCCATAGATAAGAGTTCCAGCAGATATGAGCTTACACTAAAAAACTACAGAATGTGTATAGAAGTAAGTTACCATGAGCTTGTGGAAACAACTAGCCAAAGAAGACCCTCAGATACTTCAGATACTGGAATTAGCAGACAGACAATATAAAGTACATAGAATTAAAAGAAGCAATTGACAATAAGAATAAGGTATAGGATGAGAGACTATCAAAAATGTTTTGGCAGCTTTGAAAAAAAACTTAAGTTCTAGAAATGAAAATAATAACTGAAATTAAAAACAGCTAAAGAGAGAATTAGTGAAGTCAAAGACAGATGTTAAGAAATTATCCAGAAATGGGAACAAAGCATCCAAGAGAAAATACGGATAGGAGAGGTTAAGGTAGAATGGGAAGGTCAGCTTTAACATGTGTCCAGAAGGAGGTGATAGTCAAAAGGAGTTGAGTCTCTCCACACTGGGGAAAGATACCAGGCCTCAGGTTCAGGAAAACATAACACGTCCATCGGGATAAAGGACAAGAATGTGACCCCAGGAGGTGTACTGCACAGACCTGCAGACTGCCAGAGACCAAGCAGCTGCAGAGCAGACTGAAGACGCTGCACAGCAAAGACTGTTAGACTGAAAGCAACAGTAAGAGCAAAAGCACTTCAAGTGCCGAGAGAGACTAATCGTGAATAGTAGTGAATAGTTAAACTGTCTTTCGAGCACCAGGGCGAAATAAAGACATTGTCAGATAAGCAGAATTTACTACCGGTGGCCCATTACTTAAGGAACTAGAGGCAGTAGTTCTCAGCCCTGGCTGTGTATTAGCTTCATCTGGGTGAGCTTCTGAAGTATGCTGTGCTTGGGCCTCTTTTAGAATTTATTATTTACCGTGTAATTTGAATGTGCAGCTAGGGTGAAGAATCACTGTTTTAACCCACTGACTGAGAGACAGAAAGGAATGATAAGCAAAGAAAATGGTAAATGGGTAAAATTGAAACAAACATAGACTGTATAATAAAAATAATCTCTAATTTTTGGTGTTTATTAAACAAATATTGTAGTAATGTGTAGCTAAAATAGCGTACAAGCCACAAGGGAGATTGGCGTTAAAAAGCATTTGGAAATGCTTGTGTTGTTTGCCAGGAGGACAGAGATTGCTTTCTTTTAAATATCTATGTTAACACTTAAGAAGAACTGCCAAAGAATAAAAATAGAAAGTTTAACTTCAAAACCAGTAAAGAGGAAATAAATGAACTGGGAGAAATCATTGGTTGAGAAGAATGTAAGAAAGGAGAAAGAAATGTAAAAAGTGGAACAAATAGAAACTACTAAATAAAATGGTAGAATGAAATCCAACCATATCATTAACCCACAATTAATTAAAAGGACTGATATCTCTAGTTAAGACAGATTGTCAAACTAGATGAAAAAGTAAAATCTAACTATAGTCTGTTTATAGTCTCTTAGGGATAGAAGGAGTGAAAGTGAAAAACGGAAAAACATGTACCAGGCAAGTGAACCAAAAGCAAATAGGTGGAGATATATTAATTTGAGACACAGTTGACTTTATGGGAAAAGTTTTTATTTCAGATAAGGAGAAGGTTTGACTCATGTGAGGTGTGTCACCTTGCTGGTGACTGTATTAAATCCTGGATGTGTGTAAATCTAATCTGCATTTCTTATCTTAAGATATTTAACTTCTCATAGCCCTAGCCCTCAGGAACGGAAGTCTGACTTACTGCATAGCACACACAAGTCAAAGAGAAGTACCAAATAGGATCTATTGCTGTATATGTAAGGTGGTAATAAGTACCAAAAGAGTAGATAACATTTCTTGAAACCTTGAGAAACATAAATGTCTCTTTGATCTTCTCAGCCGCATACACTGTTACAGAGAGTCAAAGCCTGCACGACGGAAGAGGATCAGGAGAAGCTGATGCAAATCACCAGCCTGCATTCGTTGAGTGCCTTCCTGCTGCCCATCAAAACTGTGGGGGTGCAGGTGAGCCATGTGAAGTCACTGCCCTGGGGTTAGCTCTTTCCTCTAGTAGTGATATGGGGATGACTTAGGAAAATGAAGTGCGAAAGTATATACCAAGTTTAGAAATGAAGAAGGCAATGTTTTATAGAATGCTTATGGGGTGAAACATTCAGGCTGAGATTGTAGTTTCGGAATAACTGTCATCTCCAACCAAAAGTAAAAGTTGAAAGGATGTTATGCTCAGGGTTGGCTTGATTCTGCTTCTGCCTTGAGGGCAGATCCCAGGAGGTCGTGTCCTCATTTATCCTTCTTGGTGTGACATATCCTGTGGCTTTAGAAGTCTTTAATGGCAGGAAGCCCTCAAATGAGCATGTTACACCGTTTAGCTCTCGTCTCAGCTGGCGTATTAAGCCAGCGCTCTCTGCTCTTCAGCATGGCTTCTCTCTTCCAGCTGTGAATGTGTACAGCTAACATCTTTTGTATTTATTGTTCTGTCTCTCCAGTTGTAAAAGCATGTGAGGATAATATAGTTCTCACTTTTCAAATGCTATTCATAAATAGATTATTTTAAGTCACCCTTTATTCATATGAACCTCATGTGAGTTTCTGGGGAAAGAAAGCTTGGGAGAGTACGGAAGAGGAGGGTTTATTTTCTGTTATTTAAGGTGTGCAGGTAAATGACAATGAGAAAAGGTGTCAGTAATTGAACTCAAAATGGTATGACTGCCAGTTATTGGGTTGATGTGTTTGTAATGGCTTCTTTTAGTAGAATTATGTATGGAAAGAAGTTGACTCTGTTTTAGAGATTATTTATCTAGAACTTAATAAATGTACTCTTTTTTCTAAATATATGAATCTGAGCCATCAGTTTAAATTCCTCCTTCTGGATTCGTATAGCTCTGTCTATAAATAAGATGATAAAAATTTCATTTTTACTTTTAAACTAAACTGAAATATTTTGGTTCATGGAAATGGTAGGGCCAGCTGTTAGGTCAAGAACTCTTTCCTCCTCACTAGTTATCTGGTGAACCTTTTTAAATTGCTTTTTGGTTTAGTTTGATTTTTTTTTAAAAAGCAAATTACATGTATTAAACAGGATAAAAGGGAAAGGGAATCTATTACTAGTTTCATTAACTTATTTTTAAGTTAACTTTTTTAGCTTAAAGAAATTAATAAGTAAATGTTCATGAAATTATTTTTATCTCCAACTTGAGAACCCTTTATCCACCTGATAAACATGGACAGCTCTTGCCTGCCAAATTAAGTGTGCTGGCCGCCACAGTTGGGCAGGTGTTTGGAATGAAATTCCAATGGGCCTCTGGCATGTGTTGAAAAAATTCTTGAAATTACCTTAACACTTTATGTCTGAACTGATTTATGTACAATTTAATATGTGATTTTAATGTAGGATTTTTTTGTTATCATTAAAAAAGTATCTATATATACTTTTATTCAAATATGTTTTTGTTCAAAAAAACAGGAAAAAGTTACTATTAATGGTGTCACCATGCATGAAATAGTTTCCAGTTCATCTTTTGACTTTGTATGAAACCATTAAAAATTATCATTTGTATGTTTATTTTCAGGGTGACTGTCGTTCCTACAGTTACGTGTGTGGAATCTCCAGTAGAGATGAGCCTGACTGGGAGTCTCTTATTTTCCTGGCCAGGCTTATACCGCGCATGTGTCACAACATTAACAGGTATGTTCTCCAGGGGCAGGGGTGAGCTTAACAGAAGGATGTGTTTTTAAGGTCTTCCCACTATTGAGAGGCCAAAGGCTCAAGTGTAGATAGAGGTGTGCACTCAGGCCACAGGTAGGCAGACATTTAATGATACCTTGGATTGTTCCTTCGTCACAGTGCCATCATCTACTTATGTAAGAAAATTATTCTGGGGCCAGCCCAGTGGTGTAGTGGTTAAGTTCTCGCACTCCACTTTGGTGGCCCAAGGTTCACAGGTTTGGATCTTGGGCGTGGACCTAGCACCACTTGTTGGGCCACGCTGTGGCGGGGTCCCACATAAAATAGAGGAAGATTGGCACAGATGTTAGCTCAGGGCCAATCTCTCTCATCAGGAAACACCACCACCTCACTTTCTTACTAATTGTTAATTAAATGCTCTATTTCACAATTGTTCACTCTTTTCTATTTTCTTCATGGGTACTAGACAGTTAACAGCTAAAAAGAATTACTTGAGGTTTCAGTTTACTCTCATTTGCTGCAGAAATTAGAAACCTGCCTGCTGGTGTTCGCTCGGCAGTGTCTTTATGTGGGTGTGTGACTGCCTGCTGGTGTGGCCTTTGAGAAGAGTCATGGGGAACCTGATTTTACTGATGGGAACGTTCCCGTTGAAAGGCTTTCTCAGCTGAACCTAAGGCCCCCAAATACAGGAGCACCTTTAAAACACCGAAAAAAGTGAATTATTAATAAATAATGCTAAATTTCTAATTTCCTGTTTTGAATGGAGATAATTATCTTGGTTAAAACAATGGTTCGTAATTTAGCTAATACCTAAATAAACTATGTAGGTCACACAGAGAATCCCCTTTCCCCAGTTTGACTCCACTGCTTTTACTGTGTAATTAGTATGTTTTCATTTCACAACATTCTTACAGTTCCATCTCTCTTTCTTTGCTGAAGGGCACTCACCCTTGTGTAAATTTTATCTCTGTCCTTTTATATCCTGGTTTCTCTGTCTTCTCTTTTTCACTTCCATATGTCTCTCCCTCCTCTCCTAACCCTTCCTCCCTCCCCCCCAAAATGAAAAGTCCAATAACCAACAAACAAAAAAGCTAGATTTTTAAATAGGAACCTAGTAAGCCCTTGGAAGAGTCTTGATACATTTTAGATTTCTTTCCAGGTCCTTTTGGGAACTGGAATTTAAACAATAAAAAAAGTTCCATCTTTGCAAGTTTTTCCCCCTAATTTCCATGATGGAATCTTTGTATAGAGAGGCACTGCTCCAGTTTCACTCTTCTCTGCCATGTGGAAGACTGCCTATCCCTGTGCCTGCTGTGCTCACTCTTGGTTGTAAGAAATAAAACAAAAAGAGCAAGTTCGTGGGAATCTCTTGCCTGGTTGCTTTTTCCTCTGAGTCGTTAAGGAGCTCTAGGAACTATGTTGTTTAGAAGCGTGGTTTCCTTTCTACAGGACAAAAAACCTTCTTCCTCTTACCGTCTGTTTGGAAGGAGGCAGTGAAGTCGTTGGTAGTAGTGGTGGTTTTGATCTGATGCTGTTTTTTTTCCTTTATGTTTTATTCTAAGTACATAGTAAGAAAAAAGAACATTAGCAACTACCATGGTGAAGTTTAATAAGGGAGATTATTTTCGTTGCTGAAGACAGGGCCAAGGAAAAAGGACAGTTGCCTTCTGGCTGGAGTTGGAGTGGGGAGAAGCAGGTGGCCCTCGTCTCGGCCTTGATGGCTTCTTGTTCTCTGGGTGAAGGTTGTGAACAGAGCCTCCACCCAGTGGGGGCTCCCCTGGAGGTGTCGTGACCTGACCCCAGCTTCCTCAGGCTCTGTTCTGAACCCTTAGCAACACCTGTCCTGTATCTTGATAGCTTTCAAATAGGTATTCACTTAAAGCAGTCGTGAGTCATTCCTTCTGGAAGGAAATAGAAGGACACCAAGTTCTATTTTGGTGACATATTTAATAAAGTGGAAATGAGAATCTGCCTTTCAGATCCATGTTTCCTAAAGTGAAAAAACAAGATTGAGTGGTCGGGTAAGTTCGGGAAATCCTCTGTAGCCTCATCTAGGAGGTTTCTGGTGCATATTATAGTTCGTGATGTTTTGTCATAAAACACCCTATTTATTTGTTCAATTCACTGTCTCCCCAGGCTTGTGTGTGTTAGTTCCAAGGGCTGCCATAACATCCTCACAAACTGGGAGGCTTAAAATAGCAGAAGTTTATTTTCTCACAGTTCTGGAGGCTGGAAAGCTGAAATCAGGGTGTGGGCAGGGCCATGCTCCGTGAACCTCTCAGGGAGGGTCCTTGCCGCCCCTCCCTGGTTTCTGGTGTCTGCTGGCAGTCCTTGGCGTGTGGCAGGGTACCTCCAATCTCTGTCTCCATCTTCACATGGCCTCACCCCTCTGTGTATGTCTGTGTTTCCAGATTTCCCTCTTCTTAGGAGGACACCAGTCATTGGGTTAATGCCCGCCCTGATCCGTTATGACTTTGTCTTAACTTGATTACACCTGCAGAGAGAGACCCTGTTGTCACCCAAAGGTTCTAGGTGGACATGAAGTTTGGGGCACACTCTTTAACCTAGTACATACCATGAAAAGAGGATTGTGATAATCGTAGTATCTTTGCACATTGAGATACTAGTATTCCAGAGAATATGCTCTGAGGAAGGTACACAGACTGTAGACCCCTCTATAATCTTGTATTGTGTCCTACCCATGTTGGGGTTTGGAGTGGGCAGGAGAGGGGCCTAAGAAGAAACAAAAAGAGCGTTCATCTGTGTGACTTGCTTCTTATGCTCAAAAGTAATTTCTCTGGGATTTTCGCCTCCGTCCTCGTAGAGTGGTCTATATATTTGGCCCGCCAGTTAAGGAACCTCCTACGGATGTCACTCCCACTTTCCTGACAACAGGGGTGCTCAGTACTCTACGCCAAGCTGATTTTGAGGCCCATAACATTCTCAGGGAGTCTGGTAAGTTGCTCATTTTGTGTGTCACTGCATGCTCTAACTAGAGTGTGGAAGCCTGGCATGACGATTTCTAGTGGGAGGATGCAACTTCTAATTTTTAGGTGCTTTCATTTTTATTACTCATTTCTATGGCTAGTTCCATGATACTGCCTTCTGTATTACATTTTTTCACCTTCGTGGTCATTGTTGGATGTGCAGAATGGCAGAAGTTTAAGTTGCCTGACTTGCACGTTCCCAGCTGAGGTTGAACAAGGCCATGCCCTGCCTCCTTGTTTAGCTCTTGTGCTGTAAAGAAGTGTCCTTTTGAGAGTCTATTCTGTGCTGTGGTTTTTGTTTTTGTGCTTTTTCTTGGTCATTTCACTGTTTAAAATGTCCCCCAAGCATGGTGCTGAGGTGCTGTCCAGGCTCCTAAGCGCAGGGAGGCTGATGTGCCTTGTGGAGAAAATACGTGAGTCAGACGGGAAGTCGTTCGGGGATGAGTTACAGGACTATTGGCCATGAGTTCAGTGTTAATGAAGCTACAGTGAATATTAAATGAGGTGTCTTTAAACAGAAACACACAAAACAAGGTTCTGTATTGATGGGTTGGTGAAAATGTGAGCAGAGGCTCAGGGGACCCTAACCCCGTGATTCACTTGGGCCGGTGGCTCAGTGCTCCCTCATTCAGTGTCTGCTTGTGGAGTAACTGCCATTAACAGCAGGAATCGACTCACTGTCTCACGTCACTGTGACATATCGCTGTAGTCCTCAAATTCTGTTATTTGTGTCTGACTGAGTTCACTTACAGTGCCTTGAGAGGGGTGGACACAGCGCACGGCCACGGTCCAGACTGTGGTGTGCGTGGGTGATCGGGGATGTTGTCTGGGAGGGTTTACCTGAGCTGAGTGTGGTGACCTCCTTTCTCCAGGGTATGCTGGGAAGATCAGCCAGATGCCTGTGATTCTAACACCGTTACATTTTGATCGAGACCCACTTCAGAAGCAGCCTTCGTGCCAGAGATCTGTGGTTATCCGAACCTTTATTACAAGTGATTTCATGACTGGTGTACCTGCAACACCTGGCAGTGAGATCCCTGTAGAGGTAATTTGGGTGTTTTTTTCTAATGTACATTTTCAGTACCATACATTTTATAATTTGGTGACTGGAACAGGCTGTGACAATGTTGACATTTCTGGGGTTGGTGTTCTGTTCATAAGATAGGCTCTTATTTTTTTTTTTTTATCTCCACATGATTGATTGTTTAATGCACTGTAGTAGAAAAAGGCCTTAAATTGGCTACACCCTCCAGATGTCTGATTGCTGTGTGGGGAGCAACCAGCTCTGAGCTATAATTGTGTCTAACGTTGCCAGCTCTTACTTGGCAAACAGCGTTCTCCAAGTAAAGAAGAAAACCCTAGGAGTGGAGAAGAGTTTATTAGAAATAAAGATGAAATTTGATGGCATTACGGCCAGATACCCATGAATTGCTTAATGCTCTGCTTACTACCGGTTCCATCTTTGATCAGCGTCTCCCTCTCCTGTTAACTCTTCACCAAAGGAGCTGTTTTCGTAACAGCAAATGAAAATCAAAGTGAGACTGTGTTAGTTGGACCCCTGCTCCAGTACTCTGACACAGGGCTCTGGTCATAGCTGCATGGCTAAGGTGGGGAATGTGGCTTAGAGTCAGTTTCCCCTTAGGCTCAAATTTGCCAAAATCTGTCCAGTCAAGTGACCAGGCCTCCCTCTCCTCCTGTACACTTGGTAGTGGTTATTATTACAGTGCATTATGCGTCACCTTGGTGGCCTCAGAGTTGTGTGTTTAAGCCACAGATAATTTGTGAAGTGTTGGCTTAAACTCATAAGGTCACATGCTTGGATGCACAGCAGTGACAGATTGCTGTAAATGTTCTAAACACTTGCTATAGACCAGTGACAGACAACTTGCAGACTGGCCCTGTTTGCAGGCTGCACTTTGAGTAATACTGAGTTTGTCACTTAAAAAACAGGGGGAAATGGGTTCACTACATAAAAGTCATCAGAGATTATCCCATTTACATAGAGGACAATCGTAAAAATAGGTCACATTTTAATTTCGAGTTGCAAATGCAAGCCCTCTAGGCCTGTTGGACATGCAGTGGGTCCTGGCTCTTATATTTATAATGTTTGTTTTATAACAGGTGGTGTTAAAGATGGTCGCTGAGATTAAGAAGATTCCTGGTATTTCTCGAATTATGTATGACTTAACTTCAAAGCCCCCAGGAACTACTGAGTGGGAGTAATAAACTTCTTGTTCTGTTAAAGTCCTGTGTGCAGTTTAAATTGATTAGAAACCATCCCCAGTACTGACATGCAGTCCTGTGAAAAAGAGTTCCTGGAGCAGCTACATCACATCTGAGTTCTCTGCAGCAGAAATCGACGGCGTAAGGGCTGAGCTGGGGAGAGCTGACAGGGCCTGAAGAGCCTGTGCAGTAGAGTCAGCTCCACGGCCAGCACTCACGCAGATCCACGCCTGATCACTTGTTCTTGTGTGTACACTCACTGTTGCCAGCCGTGTCCCTGTCAGCAAGACGTGTGAAGGTGGGCGAGTGTGGGGGTGGTAATGGGCTCTGTCCCTTGCCAGTTTCTGAGAGCTGCTGGAAAACGCCGTCATTTACCAGTGCGACTTAGAGTGTGCTCCTTTTGGAGAATCTGAGTTTCCCTCTAAGTAGCCTTATTCCTACAAAGGTTGGGGGAAGGGATGAACCATCAGATGGAGGGCCAGGTGGGCCCTCCCAGCCACTGTTACAGGGAGTCGGGGTGGTAAAATGTCAGCTACCTGAAGATGGCAAGCACCAGGAATTTGTTGAAGTACTTTAGAATTTTATGCTTCACAGCCACGGGAGGAAGAAACTGAGTGGTCTCGGTGTATAATGTTTTCACGTCGTGTCCATGTAGATGCCATGTGGCTCACTGTCAGCCTGTTCACTAGTGAGGAGCTTTGTCTTCCCTGCCTCACAGTGCCAGCTCCCACAGCCTGCAGAGAGGTGTCTGTTCTCCCCAGAAGAGACCGTCTCTGGTGCAGCAGAGACAGAGTTTGAGCATCTCACGTCATGTGGCACAGGGGCAGCTCTGGGATCACAGAAGCGACTGTGCGTTCTGCAGCTTGTATCATCTAGTGAAGGGCTGTAAAGTAAACTCTTAGACATAATCTGTAGATAGCTTTCTTGCCCACTGTTGAGAAGACTGACCCATCTTGGTCCGTGCCAAGGTGTTGCCAAACCTTGTAATGCTTCTACCAGCTGTAAGAGAAGATTCAGGAGCTGGTGTAGGACTCACTGCATTGCCACCAGTTCCTACCAGATTCTTTGTAACAGTCAACACCATAAAAATAGGTACCATTAGACTAAATTTTACAGCCATCTCTTTCAATATTTTAGTTGATGTTGCTATTTAAGCACAGTACCATGTTTTTTTTCTTTTTTTTATTGAGGTGTGAGTGCCATAATACCGTATTAGTTTCAGGTGTCCATGTTTTTCTCATACCAACTCCGTCTCAGGTTGCTGCCTCTTATTTTCAAAATATTTTGTATGAATCAGGTACAGAATTTTGTTTGGAATTCAGTGTTAGGTAAACAATTAAATTACTCGTGGCAGAAGGCTTCCCTTTCTTCTGGCTGGCCCAGAGGACAAGAAGACTGTGTTGCTGGACCAGCAAGGGAAGAGCTGCTGTCTGTTGCAACAGACACCTTTGCCCGAGACAAAGGCGTGTTTGACTTCTACAAAACTCGAAGGGTCCGTTCTCTGTCCTGATGATGAAGTGTTCGTAATGGTCTTGGAAAGAGGGTATGTTAGTGATCTGGCCTTAACAGGTTTGGAGCTACTTTAGAGCTGGGACAGGTGACTTATAAAAGGCTGATAAACATTGTTTATGTGAAGAAATTCCTCTTCTAGCAAAAGTGTCTTACGATTTTGTATTCAAGCAAATAATAGGAATCTAGGGAGAATATATATTGTGTTTTTCCCTAACGTATGTTCTGTAGAACACTGCTCCACCGAGATGGCCCACGTGAAAAGGGCTGGGTGGTCGTGGAAGTCTGGAAAGTGCTGCTCACTTGTCTTTCCACCTTGGAGATGTACAGTATACGTTATGTTCAAAGCTGTGAGGAATTTTAAGTTTAAAAACGATTGTGAGAACTTTTCTGTGTGTGTGTGAGGAAGATTGTCCCTGAGCTAACGTCTGTGCTGGTCTTCCTCTGTTTCGTATGTGGGACACCGTCACAGAGCAGTGGGTCGGTCCACCCCTAGGACTCACACCTGCCAATCCCGGGTGCTGAAGCAGAGTGCGAGAACCTAACCGCTATGAACTTAATGGGCCAGCCCTGTTAAAACTGTTTTTAACCTAATATTTTCCTGATAGTTGTCCACTAAACCCCTTTTTATATAATCCATCTTAATACTGGGGAAATGGTTTCTCCAAAACACACCTTGACGTGATATAGTAAAAAAATTTTTTTAAAACGGAATTCAGAAATTCCCTAATGTTTAGTGCCCTCTGTTCCTTTGCAAAGCACTTTGTGCCATACAGTATTAGTCTATAGCTTCACAGTGTTCCATCCGAGCAGCTGAGGGGAGTCATGTCCCATTTTACAGTTAAGGAAACAGGCTCACTTTGTCATGATTTCCTAACGAGTTCCAGAATTACGCATAATCCTTGGTGGATGATGACTGTGCTCTCATCACTCACCGCCTGCCTGGACGCCTGGCTGTCTAATTACCTGTATTTAGTTTCTTCTACCTTTTGGGAGGAGGAAGGCGGATGAGTGAAGATGGCATTTGTTCATGGGATTGGCAGGCATGACAGAATTTTCGTGAACAAATAACCAGTCCCCTGGAGTGGGCCCATCCATCGTCGTCAGCTGTGTGAGAAGTAGCAGCCAGGTCATTTTGAGGGCAGGTGTTGGAGTGAGTCTGGGAGGCAGGGCCACAGTTGTCCCCGTCTCTGCTGCCCCTTCTCCCTGAGATAGCTGCGTGCATGTAGCCAAGCAGGTGCCACGAAAGCCTGCGTCCTTGCTGTGTTGACACTTCCCTCCCAATGGCCTGTTGTCCTGAAGAACTTGTCAGAGACCGAGAGAGAATGAGGGCATTCACATTAGGTAGGGGGCTGTCCATCTTCAGTGCTTTGTCCTGCTGTAGACAGCTGTGTGAACTGGTCAAGTCAGTTCTCTTTCCATATCTGTAAGATGATGCAGTCGGATTAAATTTGCAACATTAAATTCAGCCCTGAATTACCTTACAAGTAGCAATAAAAGGCATAGCGTGAGACAGAATGGAGAAATGGGATAATTTTTTTTTTTTTAAGTTCTTTTAACATCGGATATGACCCAAAGGTAAACATCGCAATACATTGTGAAATCAAATATTAATTACCTTTCTTTCAAAACTGGTGTAGATAGGCAAGGTTAGGCCACTTGAGAATCCTTCTGTTGTGACTATGATACTTGGTATGGAAAAGACCCACCGATGTGTTCCCGGTGGCAGTCTCTGCTATGTGTTTTTGGAAAAGTTGACAAAGAGTCTGCTTTGGCTTTGGGACTAATGAAAAGCCTCCCATAAACAGTTAGGTACAGCTGGTTGTTGACAGACCTGGAGCTGGATCCAGGCCTCCTGCTCCCCACCCTGGAGTGGTAATGCTCTGGCCCTCGTGGCACAGCTTGACGGGGAGTTCTCAGTGCGTCAGGACCATCAGGGATAAATGCACGTCCAGAGCATCAGTCATCTCCTTCCTTAACAACAGCCGAATGACCAGTTTCTGGAGATAGTACTGTCTTCCAGAACTTATCTGACTCTCATGCCCAGTGTTGTACCCGTTTTTTCCTGCCTCCTCACACTGCTCCCCACAGCCCTTCCCCATCTCCTGAACTCTCCTTGGGATGTGGTGAGGATACACCATAGCTATTACCTTAATGCATGCTTTCTTCATTGGCCCAAATTCAGAATGTGTAAGGGAACTGAGTACACGTGGGATGTCTCCACCCTTGGAAAGCCCCCCTTAGTCCTCACTGAGCCACACAGGTGATGGAGGGAACAAGGGTACCTTTCTCACCACTGTGGGGCTTTGACAGCAGTAGTGATGGCATCCTTGGCTCTTAGATTCCTGAACATTTCACTTAATGACCAGAGCCTTGGAATGCCTCCAAGAGTGCCAGAGTGCCAGCTCCCACCCTGGTCTTAGATATTGAAGAGTCCCAGGTACTCCACCCACCTCTCACTTTGTGAACATGGATGCCCGTGTCACTGCCTGAGGAGTTAAGTCTGTATGACACCCAGACCCCACAGTCACATCACATAAATTAAGAATCTTGCTGGGGCGCTATCATTGACAGTTTTAAATCTCAGCTGGAGTAAATTGTTATTAACCTATCTAGTTATTGCTGAAAATCGTAGTCAAACCCGTAGGTGAAAAGAGAAGGCTGTGGATGCTGTCTTGCCAAAGATCTCAGAGCTGAATTGTTCAGAGCGAGGACCAGACTGGAACTGATTCTGCTGCTACTGTGTTTTAGGTCAGACACTCAGGCCTGTTGGGTGATTTGGGGCAGCTAACCCAGATGTTGCCCCTGTGAAAGTCTCTGCAGCAACTACATGGGCATCTCTGTTTCACCCTGCTTCTTCGTCGTCCTTTTGCTTTGCATCACAAAGGAAAAAATCTACCCCTGTGTAGCCAGCGCTTCAAATCCAACCCAAGCCAGATCATGAAGCAGACTGAGCTGTGACGGCACCCACTGGGAGATCCTTCTGGAGCCGTGTCAGTGGACATGCCCTAGACAGGAGAGAGGACCTGCCTGAGTTCCCTGACTGAGAATGTTAATTGACCCTCTAGGGCCTTTGTTCGCTGGTGCATCCTGTGGCATCTTCTCACCTTGTTAAGGGCCCCTTGATGAGTAAAATCATGAGCCTTTTTGGGAAGTTTGGGTATACTAAGCTCCCAAATCCTCTGAGTTGTTAGGGAACCTGATCCCTGAGTAATCCAAGTCAGGTGTATGCCTTTGGAGAATATACATGTTTGAGGTAAGTAATTTTCTGTCTCTGAATCTGTTGGAACCATTGTTAAAACCACGTGATATCAAAATGAGGAAGTGAATGTAACCTTTTGAACAAGTTTTTATACAATATTTTGTTAATTGGAGTAAGTAGTTGTGAAATCACTGTAATTGTTCATGTTCTATTGAAATGTCTGTTAAGGTAATGTTGGCATAAAATAGTTTTGCTAAATTAGTGTGAAGTGACTTTAATGCCTTTTGTCTTTAATGTACTTCATAAAGGAGGAAATGATGACTTTCATAATTTTTCATACAGCCTCGGTGTTTGTGAGAAAGTCAGAGAAGCAAGAGCAAGGAGGACAGACCTGCCAGGACGTGGGAATAAGAAATTGCATGCGCTGTCGGGTTTTTGGATAATAAACTGAATCTCTCTCCCTTAAGTCTATAGGAGGCGTCAGTGTTTTGTGCATAGACATAAAATAACTGGGTAGCTTATTTAAGTGATTAGCCAAAGGGGTGTGTGTTTCAAAAGTTAAAGTCACACGCACACTAAAATTATATACACATACTTACCTGACTTCTTACGTATTTATATTTGGTCAAATCTGTTCTCAATTTCTTAAAATATAAATTACCTTTATTAGTTTGATAGAAAAGTTGGATTCTTTACATTGTTTGGAACTATGTTATCCGAGTTGATGGAATACATCAAAATAAATGTTTGTATTAGTGAGTTACCAGTGTGAAGATTAGAGGCGATAACTATGTACAGAAACTGAATTCAGGAGTTACTTTCAGGTAGCTTCATTGCTCTGGTATGTTTCCATTCAGACCCGTGACGTGGTCTGGACTTCTGCTACCTGAAAATGTATTTTGTAGTTTTATTACTGTTTTAAAACAAACAAAAAAATAGTTTTTATCTTGGACTCTCAAAAATCTGTCATTCTGCCTTTCTTAAAAATACTACTTTCATCAAAAGCTATATTTCACACCGTAGCTAATTTTGTTTTTGGTAGATTGTTAGTGAGTTATTCTAATGAGTTGTATACATTAGATACTAAGAAAAGCAGCAAGGAATCCCACTTTAACCCCACTGTTGTCAAAATACTGCGTCAAATTCTATTTAAATGCTTTTTTCATATTTCAGAATGCTATTCCTTATGCAGCTTTGTATTTCTGTTCTTTTAGACAATACGTAACCTGCCAACACATTCTTTTCTTAAAAAGTTAACACCATAGAGAAGACTATATTTAAAAAATTTCCACTTAATGTGGCTACAGTAAATAGTAAGGAACATGAGAGCCTTTTGTCAAGATTGTGTTACGATTGTGTTAGGATGATTGGTATTTGCTCTAAATAAGAAAAAGGTTTCAATGGATTAAAGAAGTATTTAACTGAGTTCAAGAAAACTCCGTCTTGTGATTCTTTTGGAAAGCAACTTCTGTACGGTGTTGGGCGGTGAGGATGTAATGAATTGAACTTCTTGTTTACAGAACTTGTTTTATTTTGGGGGAAAAAAGTACCAAGAATTATATAGATCATGACTGTTGTATGTTCAACAATCTCCTTACATTTTTCAAGCAAACACAAAAGTAGAATTGTGCAGCCAGCACCTGTCCGTGTCCCTGTTAACTCAGATTCCAGCATCTGGGCAGCCCTTCTCCTTCATGACAGAATAGCCATGTGGCATGTAGTTGGGATTTCCCAGAAGTTGGGAATAAGTACCCAGAGATTTTTTTTTAAGATTTTTAAATTTTTCCTTTTTTCTCCCCAAAGCCCCCCGGTACATAGTTGCATATTTTTAGTTGTGGGTCCTTCTAGTTGTGGCATGTGGGACGCTGCCTCAGCATGGTGTGATGAGCAGTGCCATATCCACACCCAGGATCCGAACTGGCGAAACCCTGGGCTACGAAGTAGAGTGCACGAACTTAACCACTCGGCCACAGGGTTGGCCCCCAGAGATTTTTAAATAAGTGAGACATCGTAGAGTATTTTTTCCTTAAGTAATTCAGTGTTTATGCTGCTGTCCTAGCCTGTTTTCTGTCAGATTTTTGCTTGAAGAGAAACTATTTATCATTGAGTAGAAAACATTTTTACTTTTTTTTTCCCTTCTGTGGTCAGCCTTTGATGTGAATTTAGTACAGAGGTTCCCAAACTTTCTCCTTCCACAATTCCATTAGTAATTTTATTTTATAGCTACCCTAGGTCAAAATAAGTATCTAATAGTTCCATTTACTAAGTGACAGTAATGTTCAAACAACTTAAAAAGTATTTATGTCCTAACAATGTAGTAGCTGTTTGAAAAAATATATATACATTGAACGAAAAAACTTATTTCATTCTTAAATGGCTAGAGTTAATTACCAATGGGATGGATGCAGCTATTGGGCACTGCACAACTTATCAAACATTGGAATAGATTGAACAATGCCATCCTATTTTCCTGTTCTGTGCTGATTTTTGCACAGTACTGTTTATCACAGCAGCCACTGAAAACTCAACTTTAGGACATCATTGAAAGGAATCTAGCATGATCCATTGTTGAAACTGACCCACCACAAGCTCGTAGTTCACCTTGTGTCTGTGTGAGTTTGCTGCAGGGCTTGGGGTGCCTCAGAGAACAGTTTGAGAACCATGGTGTCTGAGTATTTTGATTTTTTTTTCCTTCTCAATTTAGTTGTCTTAACTTTGAAGGATACGTCTGAAATACATCTGTGTCTTTTATATTGAACGAGTTATCTTTCTTGGTTTTGACATTTAAGAGTTGGAATATTTTGCAAAAATATAGATATTTAAAAATCTCAATGCATCTTCCTAGGCATGGAGTAACAGATATGCCGTATATTACATAAAGCACGTAGTCTTATGTTCCGCCTGACAGTGGGGACACGTTCTGAGAAATGCATTCTTAGGGGATTTCATTGTTGTGCAAACGTCATCGAGTGTGCTTACGCAGACCTAGATGGTGTTCTACTCACATGGGCTCTCTGGTGCTAATCTTAGGGGACCCCTGTCATGTGTAGTCCATCACAGACTGAATGTTGTGGTGTGGCGTCTGCCTGTAGGTGTACAAAATGTGCCTAGATCCACTTTCCTTCACGTTGGAGCTGCTTTGTCAGGTGACTGTTGTTTCTACAGAGGCTTAAAACCATCCCATACATTTTAGACCTCTACTACAGAAGTGAAAACTTACTGTATTTACAAAATGCCAAATGTACCGTCTACACATTTGTTACTGTATTGATTTCTCTACATAAAACAAGGGGAAACAGTCTCAGCACACACACTCGAAAACCTTTCTGTGAAGTGGACAGTGACGGCCATGCCTTGAATGTGTGTGTGGAGTTTAGAGACCTCGTTCAGCACTGCTGACATTAGTTTGGGAATAAATTGAACGTGAAACTAATGGAGCACGGCTGTCTCGTATATCGCTTCACCTATGTGTGGTTTCTTTACCCTGAATCTCAGAGGAGAACTGTTGTAGAAAACGTAAAAATTTTCTGAGAAACAGGAATAAGAATCTACCATGAAATCTTAGGATTCGTAGTTCAGTTGTTGGGTGTAATGTTGGGAATGTAACTTAGAAATAGTATTTGTTTCTGATTTTGTTGATACAACATCAGCCTGAAATCTAGTAAACTTGATGATTTCTGACTCTGACTCCATGTGGCTCTGTTACCTTGGGCGAGGCACCAGCCTCCTCCGTGTAACGCAAGAAGAATACTACCTGTGTGGGTCAAGGGAAAGAATGTGTGGAAATGATTGCATTACAAAAATATACTCTGTAAAATGCTGTTGTAAGCATAAGCTCTTATTTAAAACAGATGGCAGGGCAGATGAAATAGCTGATGTGGGATTCATAGCCCCATTGTGCTCCATTAGCTGGGACAATACAGAGGAATTCACTGTATGCCAGATCTCCAAATGTTGCGGGTGGGTGGGATAACTTGCTTTCAGCCATTCAAGGCCTGTGTATGCATCTTGATGAAATTTACGGCACACGATATTAATCCCAACAGGGAACAGAGCTCAACTGGTTCCTGTCTTCTTGACTCCAACCTTGCACTTGCAAAGTACAAAAATTAGAAATTGTCCAGTTTCCTTTCTGTTCTGATTCTACTAGTGTGTATAATAATGGAACATTGTTCTCTCTACCAGTCTCATAGTTGGGGACAAAGTTTGGGACCGTAATAGATGTGGTAAATCAGCATGCAAGCAGTTGTGGAATAGAATATTCAGGTAACACTTTCCATAAAATGTTGAGGGGAGGGAAACACCTCAAGCTCACATGGTGTTCATGTGCTTTATGTCACCCCTTGGACTGGAGCCGAGTCTGGAAGCAGACTGGAGAGGTAGAAAGTGCAGAATAGTCCAGATGGGTGGAGGCCAGAAGGAACTAGAAGTGAATAAACTGACCAGCCTGGGTTGTTTGAGGGTAGTTGGTGCAAAAGGAGGGCTGTGGAGGGCTGTGGTTCAGCCAGGGACTGCACTGTGTTGGTTGAGAGTGGCTACTGGGTGCTAGGTGAGCCCACAGAGCTGGAGAACTCTGCCCTGTGGTGGCCGTGTGAGAAGGGGGACAGCCCTTCTTGCTGCAGTAAGGTCTCTGAGCAGCACAGCCTGTCAGTCACGTGGACTTTCCCCTGCTGTTTATGTGGTTCAGGGACATGCTGTATGTTTGAGAAAAGCATTTAGTACGGCTTCAGAGGCTCCCTGCAGCCTAACTCTCACCCAGTGGTCTGGCTACCGCTGCCTATGCAGCCAGTGGGGTCCACCTGTGGTCTCCATGCTCCTTGCTGTTCCACTTCTCCTTTGCCCTTCACCCCTGCCTGGAGTGCCAGCGCAGGGCCCTTGTTCCCTCTGCAAACTGTTGGCTTTCAGTGCTCGTTGTGAGGACCACCTCTGAAAACGTCGCAGTCCATCCTCGTGTCTGTAGAGTAAGTGTTCTCTCTAAGCTCCCACTGCGTGTGGAGGAGTCCTGTGACCATCTCTTCTATTTGTCTTATTTCTGTTTTACTTGTTTATATTTTCTTCAACCAGACTAAACTTGTCGAAGCAGGGCCAATGATTTGCTCATCTTTTAACTCGGAGCCTGGTTCATAAAATGTAAAAATGGAATGCTTTTTTAAAAAGACCTGCAAGAAGAGGACAAAGCTTACTTCAAAAGAATAAATGTCTAATTGTAGAATTCCAAGTGTCTGACGCTGAAGTGAAGAAGCTAAGCCCAGGCAGGAGACCGGGCCTGTGCCCTCCTTTCCACACTGGGACTCACCATCTGTGTGGCTTCTGCCTTTTACAGCCCTAAGTGCAGGGCTGTGTGTTTTAAATTAGTTTTTTTTTTTTAATGCTAGGCAGACAGTCTGGTTCTTTGGCAAATTCTGTTTGAATCGTAAATTAAAATATGAATGGAACATACATAGCATGCGGTTATTGGTGGTTTGCCCAGTCTTTTAATGAGGTTGGGTGGTTAAGGGCCTCCCTGTCTGGGAAGCAGAAAACCACAGAATTCCAAGCAGTGGGGTGGTGGTGCTGACCTGAGGAGGTCTGAACGGTGCTGTGTTGCTGATGGCTGGACTTCCCTGTGGGCAGTGCAGTCTCCTGTAGAAGCTGCTCCTGTCTGGACATCTGGTGAGCACGCTCACAGAGACAAAGCAGAGTTTCAGGAGAGCGGGTTTGGCAGTTAAATCTCAGTGAGTGTTTCAATGTTGTTTTTAGCTTCTTTGCCTGTGGGGAACTCTCTTTAGTTCCACATGAAGTAGTGTTTATCTTATGAGGTTTACTTTTGAAGACTAATATGCTACTGAGTGGCCCGGTGGATGTGAGGCAGCCATAGGCTGCATTTGTTTTGTGGTTTGATGGTAGGAGAGCCAGAGAGATGTATTACCTATCATCACAATTGCTTTGAGCACTTTGTGTTTATTCGTAAGGGGAAGGTGCGTGGAAGGACATTCATCACCCCATGCACTCGAGTTCATTCCTGGCAGTAGCTGTTGGCTGAGCACCTGCTCTGTGCTTGTGCCCTGGACCCCAGGGAACAAGGCTCTAGGCCTGGAGGAGCTCATGTAGTTGATCCCAGCCCTCCACACGGATATCCCGTGTGTTCTTAACGACTGCTCCTCCGTTCAAGATGTCTCTTCAGTCTGCTCCTTTCTAGTCCCAGCTTCCACCACAGTCCGGACCCTCGGCTATCTCACTGCAGTGGCAACCCAGGGGTTTTCTCTGCTCCAGCTTTCTTCCCTCTTCAAGCTCATGGACTCATAGAAAGTTCTGGTCACCTTATTCTGCTCAAAACCCATCAATAACCTCCTACATCTGTGGACTAAAGCCCAGACTACTCACATAGTTATATTCTTCCAGCTTCATCTTCTAAGACTCTCCTCCAGCCACTGCATCTGCTCAAACTTGAGGCATCTTTCTGCCCCTGCTGTGTGTCCAGGCTGTGCTCTCTTCGGCTGGTGTGGCACCCAATGCTAGGAAGCTCTAGGCCTCGCTCAGTTCTCTCCTGGAAACCTCCCTCCGCTCCTTCAAGCCAGTGACTCACTCCTCCGTTCCTGTGGCACGTGACGTGCACCTGTCTGACAGCATTTCCTCCTCTGCCTCGCTTTGCAGCTCTCTGCCTGCTTTCCATTCTCGGTTGTGAACTTTGCAGGGAGGGAGAATGAGCCTTGATTTTTGTGTCCCATTGACACCATAATAGTGCTTGTCCTGCACCAGGTGCTTGGCAAATGCCTGTCAGTGTTGAGTTCTGTGCTTTATGTGTGTTTTTAATTGCTTGCCTTTTGGTCGGTAAACTGTTTCCATAAATTACCAGTGTCAGTGCTTCAAGGGGAAGGTGGACTCATCACCCAGACTCATAGGGGTTGGGGAGGAAGGTGAAGGTGGTTTGTGCGTGACGAGCAGATCAGCAGAGTGGACGTCACGTCGGGTGGGGACATGGGTTCCTTGAGGTGGTTTCTCCAGCTTCATCGCCTCCCAGCTGGGTAACTTGGACAAGTTACTTTTAATCTTTCTGAGCCTTTTTCCTCCCTTGTAATGGGATGAAAGTATTACCTGCCTACTCAGATTGTTGTAAGGACTAAATTTTTTTTAATAAAAACTTTTATCTTAGATGTAGCCCTAGCGCAATGCTGCCGTGGAACAGTGTCTCAGCACAGGCGGTCGTTTGCACGCGCCGCTGCTCTGCCTGTAGCCTGTGCTGCTCAGGTGGCTGGTTTTGTTCTGTGTGACCCTACACACTTGTAGCTTCAACTGACAGGAGCAGACAAGGGTAGCCTGTTCAGGATTGGCCAGTGGCCTGAGACATGGCCTGGCATGAAGGGCTTCTCCCAGATAGAGTTGGTCATTGCTCCTGCCTTGGGAGTTTAAACTAGGGGATTCTGGAAGATTGAATTATGTAGGAGTGTGGGAACTAAAGGTAAATGAGAGTTGGGTCCTGAGAGGCTGTGTTGGCCCTGTGCAAGGTGAGGTGTTGAGTAAGCAAGGGAAGGTGGTTAAGTCAGAACAGAAGAGATGCACAGAAAAGGCAGGGGTACTGTGGGGAGGAGGATAGGGAGAGATGGAGACAGGGGAAGAAGGAGACAGGGGGAGAGATGGAGAGTTGGAGGTAGAGATAGAGGTAGGTAGAGAGAGAGAGATGGTGGACTCAGTTCTTAGTATCTCTTAGTAGTTGTCCAGAAGGTATGAGTGGCCCTCAGCATCCTGCCACAGAAGACGGAAGAGGTGGCATCAAGAGGTGGCATTGTGTGGTGTACAGGCTTTGCTGCTCTTCCCTCCTCTCTCAGGGCTGTGACTGTCCGGCTGGCCGGGCAGGCTCACGCAGAGTCTGCAGAGTTGACGCCTGGTTTGCTTCTCTAGACGGAGTTACCGAAGCAGTTGTCTGCAATGTGATCTCCAGGTCCAGCTGCCCCAAGGACTCTGGGTGACTGGGGAGTCACGACAGGAGCATCTTTGTTCTCCCCGGGAGGCTCAACTGTGGTCGCTTGGGGCACCAGAGCTGGTAGTTCCCTGGACAGTTATGGACAGGAGCTTGGCACTAGGACTCAAGTGAGCCAGAGAGCAGGGGTCCACAGATTATACAATTTGCAGCTAAACTTAAATGATCAAAATGATGCTGCAAGTGTTGAATATTTGAGCAACAAAGGGAAAAAAAATTTAATTCAGTTTTGCTGTTTAGGCAGGGAAACTCTGGGCTAATCCATCCATCCTGGTTTAATAGTTCAGAAATAATGTTAAGGTTTGTCTGAGTCCTCTTTGCACAACAAGGGCTAAGCACTCCCCCAATCGCCAGCTCCCCTCTCCCTGCCCCACCCAGACAAAGGCATAGAACTCCTTCCCGCTTAGTTTCTCATTCATCCTGGAAAAGAGTTCCTGTTCTAATTGATCCCTTTTCCTTTTCATCCAGAAGTCAGCCTTTCTCAATTGAAAATATGTCTGCAACCAGATGTCTGGAAAAAAACCGATGTGAATTCAGTTTTTCTTTGTTTTAAACAATTATCATTTATCTTCTGGAGCCTTTTGGCTTCTAGGAAAACCACAAATCGGGTATACAAATTGGTGGGCGCAGGCTGTTGGATTTAATATAGTGTGACTTGATCCAATTATAAGTTAAGCGTAAAATGCTTCTTGATACCTCTCCATCCCTCAGCTATGCAGGCCTCATTATTCACACCCTTGGCTCCCTGTCTTTTCACCACTTGTCATCTTGATCAATGGCATAGAAATACAAACTAGTTAATCCTTTCTTGATAACTTCAGCCTATAAAGAAGTTTAGTGGGGGAGGAATAGTACTGGCCTCAAGTTTATTCAACGCTTCTCTCTAGGTCATTCTGACTTATAGAAGGATGGGGATTGAGAAAGACCTGGAAATGCAGTTGTTTTTTATCCCAAAGGGCAACTCAAGCTCCAGTGATGGGAAGATGCCCAGCTGGTTAGAGGTGGAGCTGCGCCAAGCACTCGATCCAGGGAGCGCTAATCTCTATCAGATTGTCTGTCAGCCCCTCAGATCCCAATGGTCACCTCCCAGCCCCTACCACCATACCTGAGAGCAAGGGTCTATGCCTTGGGTCACTGAAGCATCCTTTGGGCCTCCCTGTCAAGTTTAGTTTAAGAAACCCATCCTGCTTCCTTCTTGCAAGCAGGACCAGGGGCCTTTTAGCAGGCGAGAACCATGACCTGCAAAGTCTTTAACTCAAGCTAATTTGTATGAGATCAGATAGACTAATTTTTCAATCTTTAGAGGTCTGTGGAAAGCAGAATTTAACTTTTTAAGTGTTTGAAGAAAAGATTTAATGCCTTCAAAAGCGAATTCATTTAATAATTTATTCAGTCAACATTTGCATGCCCACTCCATGCTCAAAGCATCTCATGACATTTAAACAGAAGAGAACCATAGCATGGTTCTCCAATGCTTTGATTCTGCTTTATGTTTTAATCTGTCTCTAGATGGAGCTATGAAGGTAGTGACGTTTATTTTTTAAATTCATGCAGCTTTTTGATGAGGACCTCTGGAATCTCAGTAGTAGGCCTGGATGAGACAGGGCAGGGGTAAGGACCGTTCCCAATCCCTACGTGTCTGTGAGTCCAGGCCTCAGTGTGGGAAGGTGATGCCAGACTGCAGCAGCTGAGTGGGAACAAGGCCCAGCTGCCACAGGTGGGGCTCTGAGAGGAGCAGGGCGTTGACTGTTCAGACATGGACTGTGGATTCAGACCCAAGTGCATCACTGTGAGCTGTGTTGACCACACAGGAGCTGACGCTGTGCGTTACTGTAACTAAACACCCCTGCCCCAACTGACGACTAGTCTGCTTCCTGTCTCTGCGGATTTGCCCTTCTGGACATTTCACATAACTGGAATCACAGACTATGTTTTCACGACTGCCTTCTTTCACTTAGCATAGTGTTTTCAGGGGTCATCAGTGTTGCAGGGTGTGTTCATCCTTCATTCCTTTTTATGGCTGAATAATATTCCCTTAATTTGAATTTGTCTGATGTTTTTCTTCTACTTAGAATGGAGTTATGGGTTCTTTTGAGGAAGATCATAGAGGTGAAGTGCCTCATGATAACACATCCAGGAGCATATGCTGTCTGTGTGACTTATCACTGGTGATCCTGACCTCGGGCACCTGGCCAAGGCTGTGTCTGCCAGGTTTCTCACTGTGAGGTTACTTTTCCTCTCCTTTCTATACCCTACTCTGAGGAAGCAGTTGGGGTAGGGGTGGGGAATGCAAGGGGGGAGTATTTACACAAATTATTTGAAGTTCTGTATAGGAGATTTGGCTCTTTTCTCCTATTCAGTCATAAATTTATATCAGTATATTTATTTTATACTTTGGATATTTTATATTTTGGGGATGTGTGATTTGTTGCTGAGTGTTCCAGCTCTTTAAGGTTGGCTCCTGTTTGTGTCTCGTTGACATGCCACCCCCACTCCCCCCAAGCCTTTTCTTTCTGGCATGATAAGATGTTCATGGCTCATCTTGTAGTATTCCCTGCTCCAGCTCTAGGATCAGCCATTGCCAAGGAGGCTGGTTTCTTTTGTTGGCGCATGCTATCTTAGAAACCAAGATCTGGATGCCTTGTGTGCTCGCTGCTACCAGGGTGTGTGTCACTGTTTCTAGGCTCTCTCAGGGGACAAAGCTAGGAAATATATGTGTGTGAATTAGCCCATGCATACATACGTGTCTGTGACTATTTTGGTATGTTTCTGTATCTAATGCTAAACATCACTCTGAAGTAAGATCAATTTTAAAGAAATACACTGTGAGATGGGCAGACACCTCAGGAGAAGTTTAGTGTTTAAACACCATAGCTTCTTAGCGCAAGACAGAACCATTGTTTTATAAATGGAAGCAGTGCCCAGGAATCCTCTGCTGATATTGATAACCTGTCCCGCATGTAACCACAAATGCACTCTCACCATCCCCACAGAAGACAGCTCCCATCACACGCGGGGCCTCGTTCTCTGGGTCCCTGGGTGGGTCCATTCTCTTCTGGTGCAAGTCCTCAGGCTCTGGTAACCGGAGGACAACAGCATATTGGTTAAATGAACTAAAGCACATCCATATGATCATTAAAATTAATGTTATGGAAAATTGCAATCATGACATATTTTTTGTATACAAAATATTATGTACTCAATGAGCCCATTATGCATATGGAAAAATTGTAAGGATATTCACCAAAATGTTATTGGGTGTGTTAACTCAGGATGATGAGATTAGAGGGAATTCTAAATTTCTCCCTTTTTTGTTTGAATTTTCTAACACGTGCTACTTGCACAGTAAGAAAAAATTCTCCCCAAAAGTAAATACTCCTCTGACAAGAAGGGTAACAGTTCTTTAATTAGACCATAAATTTGCTTAACCATTAGCTGAAGAAACCAGGAATACGCTTTTAAATTAAATAAGTGGATTAGAAGTGGTTTTCAGACCTGGGGGACTGTGGGAAAGGACAAGTCTTGTGAAAGCAAAACTTTTTGATACTTGGCAAGGGAGCGTGCCTTCCCTGAAAGCCCAAGAAGTGAAAATAATTACAGAAAAGCAGTTGCCTAACAGGAACCCCAGCCTGTAGTCAAGACCTGATGCCCTTGTCAGCTGGGTCTTTGAAACTGTGTGCCCAGGAGCCGGAGGCCTTGTGAGGTGACATGAGCTCCATGTTTTTATCTTGTTCAAATGTCAGTCTGTAGCGAGAAGCTACACAGTGAGGGGCCTGGTTGAGAGGGAACACGAGTTACCTGCCTGTGGGACATGGCTCAGGCTGGTCCACAGAAGGTAAACAGTGGCTCTTGCAGGTGCACATGAGGAGGAATGAATGTGGGGCTTACATAATCTCATGCTTTGACATGCATTGTTTTATCTTTGTTTCCTGAGTTTTAATATTGGATCACTGTCACTAATTAACATGTGGTTAATAGTTGCCCTCACCCATGAAGTTTATTTAGAAAAACAAGCTGTTTTCAATGGATCCAAATCAACCTAAGCCTAATTTTATTGTCCGATTAAGAGTTAAAGAAAAGGGAGGAAGCTTTCATAATTTCTCAAAATTATTTAAAAATGCATTAGTTTCTTTTTCATTTGGGTTTTGTATTTATGAGATTTTAAATCAATATTTAAGTGAATATATAAAAATATTTTTCTCTATCATAAATTTCAACTGAGTACTCATTAAGAACAAGTGCTGAAAAACTTGCAGATGAGTAAAAAGGGTGTTGAATAGGACTTTTAGGTCACACCTCACCTCACCACTTTGCAGTCAGTTGGGAGAATGAACAAGCCAGCAGTGACGGGAAGCAGAGCTGACCCAGTTGTCAAGGAGGCGAAGTGTGGTATTAGATATGTGGCCTCGGAGGGGCCACTTAACCTCATGTAACCCCGTGACAACTCTATGAAGTAAGTGTTGTTATTATTACCTGAAGTGTATAGACAGGGAACAGGCAGAGTGCAAAGCCCTTAGAACAGAGCCTGGGCTATAGAAAGTTCTAGATAAGAGTTAAATGCATCCACTAAAAGGAGCACTGAAGGACCATACTGTGTCTGTGACCTTGTCTGTTGTGAATCTTCCAGCCTCTGAGGAATCAAAGATGATTAATGTCAAGTTCTTTACCAGACTAGTCATTACATTCAGACCCTCAGTTGTTGTTGATCACTCGATGGTGCACGTCCTTGGTAAACAGTCGTGAAGAGATTCCAAGCTTGGTGACTAGGACTGCGGGAGCTGGGGGTAGACTGTCCCCATCTGTTCTCCACCTTGGCTCAACATGAGCTGGCCCTCGTGTGTAGACAAAAATGTACTTCCAAAGTGTTTTGTAACAACAGTCTAGAATTTAGGGGATTGCAGGACAAGGGTATATTCTATGAAATTAAACTTCTGGTTCCTAAAATCTGAGAAACCATTTTCTCTAGTCCACAGAACTATTTTTTCATTGAAAATTAGGAAAATAGAGGATCTAACGCTATGCTTGTCTCTTGCGTCCTTGCCCTTCCCATTGTGATTCAATGCCACCTGTATTTATCCTGGTATGCCTTTTTCTTCTCTCTCCCTATATCTGTATTTCTTTCTTTTTATTCTCAATGTCGACTTCAACTCTTTTTGTTTGGAGCTTCCTCTTACTGTGTGACAGACTCTTGGTCCGTCTCACCCTCTTATCTTAAAAAGAAATTTTTTTTAACTATAAGAATCAGACCTCATGGGAAGCCTCTTCATTTAACCCCTCCCCAGGGCAGGGCTCACTGACCCAATAGATTTAAGAAATTAGTTCTTTTCCAACCTTGTCCTTTGAATCCAACTTAGCCATCTAGGTTTCACCTAACCCAGTTTCTCCCTAAGCTACTCTGTAGTCACCCTAAAGCTCTTCCAATTACCATCTACAAAGGAACCAAGGTTTTCTGGTGCTCTATTCCTCATTCAATGTGAACATGACCAGGATTGTCCCTATGAATAAAAATTGGCTGTTTTTTCTTACCAGATACTTCACTGAGGCTCCTCAGTAGGCGTTGTAAAGCTCTTCCGATACCATACGCAAAGAGGTAACTCTCTAGCACCAGCTCCTCACCCCATGTGATCCCTGTCTGGCTTGTCCCTATTAACAAAGATTGGTCACACAAGTTTTGTCCTGCCACAATTTCACTCCACGTCCTTTATAGTCTCTCTTATGCTCTTTTATGCTCCTTTATAGTCTCTTATGCATTATCATTAGCAGGAGAGCCAACATTTTCACTAGTGTGGGCCTCACCTGGCTCTCTGGGTTCAAGCCCACTCTTATAAAGAGGCAACTCCAGGATCCTGTTCTTTGCCCAGTTGAGATCCACGTTCTCTACATGCTGGAGAGGACTCCCTGTCCAACAGCACAGCCTCTGTTCTTATAATCCTACGCATTCCATGCTCAGAAATAACCCCGCCAGTGTTGACAATGGTCAGTCCAGTGTTCCTAGATTTGGCTTGGACTCCAGACTGCTGGATGTCCTCCTGGTAGCCCCAGAGGTGACACTCAGTAAGGGGCAGCACTAGAGTCTTGCTGAGCGCCCCCATCTGGCAGCTTCTCTCTTTCTGTGTACCCTCTGATCTCCTTGCTTTCTGGCACTGTCACCTCCTCCTCTGTGGTCTACACAGGTGGAGAAGTGACGCCAGGGAATCCCTCCCACGAGAGCAAAGCGAGGCTGCTCTCCTACAGCTCCAGGACGGTTCCTGATGCTCTGATTCCAGCCTTAGAAAGAAGTGGCAGCTCTCCAAAAGTTAGTCTTGGGCTGCTTTGTGCTTCAACTATTTCTTACGGTTTTGATAGTCATGTGCCTTTTTCCACACCCCACCCTGCCCCTTACCTTCTCTTTATCACGAGCAACGAAAAAGCAAAGACATTCCGTCTCTCCTCCTGACCCAGCCCCCTGCCAGGGCATTGCGGTTATCCTGTGGCCCTTCCATTCCACAAAGCTGCCTCAGACTCTTGAGAAGCTCTGCCTTCTTGAGGAGAAACTAAGATTCTGGAGCCTTAGTCCTCTGTGCCCTGCCCTAAGGCTGGTAACACTTTTCCTCCTCGGGAGGGAGGAGCTACTTTACTCCATGTGGAGTGTCTCATTTTTCTTTCTCTCTCAATACCCAGCTCAGCCCTCAGAATTTTTCTTTCCCGCATAGAGAAGAGGCACCTGGAAATCTTAGATCTCTGAGGTAAGTATCTTTTACTGCAGCCAGAGACAAAGCAGTAGTTAAGGAATTGACGGTTACATAGACACATGGATTACGGAGTGAATTAACATTAGAATACTTTGCAATGAATTCAGTATTTTCCGTGAATCTCTTTCCCTCTGAAACAGTCTTCATTGCACCCTGTGGGTCTGGGTCAGCCACGTTGCATCCGGTTCCAACCACCTTTATCAGCCCAAACCCCGTAACATTTCCTGGATGTGCTGCCTCCCTTGTCGTCATCATCTGTTGATTAGAAAGAATTCAGTAATCTCTACCCCTTCTGTTTTCCCATATTTCCTAGAAATGCAACTGGGAAGCTCTCCAGAGACACCCAGCACTGCGCTGCGTCAGTCCCCACCCTATAGTTTCTGTCCACCGTTCCTGGCTTCTGAGCAGAGTGTAAGCTGCCTGTCAGGGGTTTCCAGAGCTCCCAGGCAGAGGCTCCAGGCTTCCTGTCCGAGTCCGAAGGGAGCTCAGCTCACTCGTCAGAAGCCTTTTTGGTGCTGCCTCTAGTCGCTGCTTTCCTCAGCCAGCTGCTCAGTTTCGTTCATGCAGCAAACACAGGGGGACGGTACCAAGCGCGGTTCTGGAGATGATCGTGAGGCGTGGCATCAGCCCCCACACACCTCACAGTGCCCTCTGGGAGGACTTTCTTGAAAAGCTGGCTTCTAAAATGCAGGCCTTCAGTTCCCAGGGTGCAGTTCCTCTGGCTCCTGGGTTCCGGCAGACCCCACGACTCTGTTCCACTTCACCTTCACCCGCCAGGCCACTCCTGCGGAGTCCCTAGCAGAGGTCCTACTCCAGGCTCCTTCAGGGTCTGTTCAGTCTCTTCTGATTGGTGTTAGGGGAGCAGTCATGTTTAAGCTTCCCTTTTGCTGTTCTCTAAGCCAGGAGACAAGATCCCCAGGTTAACCTTGCCTCTAGGAGCCTCTCATTTTCCCAAAGAGGTGCTCCGGGGTCCATAGGATAGTGCTCAGGAAAACAGTTATGGAGTCCTGGGATCTCCAAAGTGTGGGAATGTGGAGGTCGTTCAGTCAGTCGCCAGCTCTGCTCAGCCCACTCACTAGACCTGTTTCCTCTCCTCTCATTTTTTCATCCTGGGTATGGAACCCACTGACAGCCACCTAAAGCGAGTGGATACTTTGAAAGGACACACTGTTACTCAAAGGTATTCTTCATTATGCTATGTAATTTCATAATAGAGGAAACAAGGTTCTTGTATGGCATTAAATGATGAAAGCAAAATACAAAATTATATTTACTCTGTCATCATGCCTGGATAAAAACGTGGGTACTTGCAGACCAGATCTGGAAGGGAATACAAACCTGAGCCATGTGCTGTGTTGGGAGGCGGCTTCGTACGTGATTCTATTGAACAAATTTGTTTTCCCTTTGTGATTACAGTTTTCATTGAGTTATGCAAAACATACAATATAATCAGAAAATAAAATGAAAGAAACTGAGAGAAGGAATTGGAACAGAAGGAAAGGAGATTAGAACTGCCAGATGAGGCCTTGGAACTGCTGCGACTCTACAGACCGGGGGGACCTGGCGACCGAGCCGAGAAGGAGGAGGGCACAGGACCTGCCACCAGGAGATGGGAACTTGAGCCCCGGCTGAGTGAGAAAGAAGAGAGCAGCCCCTGGGAGTTGTGGACCGGGAGTGGACCTGGCGCTCGCTGGCAGGCTGGGTGCCTCCTGTAGAAGTAAACAGTGTCATAAAGCGTCAGTATCTGACAAGGTCCTTCTGTGTCCTCAGTGGAGGGAGACAAGAACAAGACCACTCTGATCACATCTGAGCACAGACAAAATAAGCACACGGTGCAAAGTGCAAAGGTGCCAGATATCACCCTGGCTCTCGCGAGCCCTTCTCTACCAGCTGTAGCACCAGCCTGCTAGGCTCCTCCTGTCTACCGGATGCAAATATCAAGGTATCCAGGTATGGAGTTGCCCCCGCTGCCTGACGGCACCTGATCCAGAACAAATCATGCTCACCGAATCTTCCCCCACACGCCAGCCCAAGCCCCAGTTGTATAATGAGCCCTTCCTCAGAAACTCATTGTGAGATCCCACGACTTTCCATGCTTGCAAATATGCCATTGAACTCAGGCTTTTCTGGTTGTAGAAGGGTTCTTTGGCTGCTTTTAACTTCCTCTGGGTTCTAGAGCAAGGAATTCAAACTTGCCATAACTTGCTTTTATCTATTCAATGGAGAAGATGAGCCTGGAAGAAGAAATGAGAAACTGCACGTGAAAGTGCGCTGTAAGCCACGCCGTGTCATGTACGCCCTTTACTTCCTTTGAAAGCACGACATTCTCTCATTTCCATGGCTTTACACACGCTTCTCCCTCTGCCTGGAAAGTCTTCCCCCAGCCACTTTCAAACTCTTATTCGTGCTTTGGCTCTAGCTGCTGGGGTATTAGTGGAGACATTTTCCATTGCTGCTGTAGTGGATTACTGCAGGTTTAGTGGCTCAAAACAACACAGATTTGTTCTCTTACAGTTCTGGAGATCAGAAGTCCAAAATGGGTTTTACTGGGCAAAAATGAAGGCATTGTCAGGCTGTGTTGTCTCTGGAGTTCCTGGGGGAGACCGATCCCTGGGCCTGTTCCAGCTTCTAGCACCTGCATTCCTCAGCTCTGGCCCTTCCTCCGCGTTCTCAGCTAGCAACGGCCGGTTGAATCCTTCTTCTGTCACATCCCTCTGACCTTGGCTTCTGTCGTCACATCTCCTTTCTCATTCTTCCGCCTCCTCCTTCACGTGTAAGGAGCTCTGTGATCACATTAATCCGGATTTACCTCCCGTCTCGTGGCATTGAACCACACGTGCAGAGTCTCTTTGTCCTGTGAGGTGACACATTCACAGTTCCAGGGACTAGGCCGTGGGCATCTTTGGGGCATTATTCTGTCTTCACCTCAGTGAGCAGTGAGGAAACAAAGGTCCTACATCTTAGTAGTGAGAGATTGGCAATAAGCAAATGAAAAAATTCACAGTGGAGATGTCTTGCTGTGAAGAAAACTAAAGTGGAGTGAGGGGCTAGGAAGCTGCCGTTTTTATAGGCTGGCCAGACAAGGCCTCTCTGGTTGGGTGGTGTGCGAGCCAGGACCTGAAATGAAGTGAAGGACGAGAGTCGCGCGTGTCTTGGGAGGGCCGGTCCCAGGCAAGGAGGATGCGGAGACTCCAGGAGTCGGACAGAGAAGTAGCCGAGGCCATGTTAATGCAGGGCCCCGGGACCACGTGCAGTAAATGCCCATTTCTGAGTGCTCTCTGGCAGCTGACTGGGGGTGAGCTTCTCAGGGTGAGTGTCCCCAGTGCCCTCTTCTAGCAAAGTGAAGCCTGCCTGAAACCTGCCCTCTGGTCGCGAACAGACTAAGCCCCAGCAGCAGTGCCTGGCGTGTCCACCGTCACAGCCCTGAAGATTGAGAGGGTGCCCAGGCACCCTGTGAACGTCTGTTACACCAGCGGGGCTGCACTGTTTCGGTTTAGGGTAATCAGGCTTGTGGCAGAAATGGAACTGCTCTGGACAGGACTGGATTTAAGATCTGCATTGCCCACTAGTGTCTGGAGGACCAACTGTGCTGTGTCTGGGAAGGAGAGGGCCTTGGGCTTGGGGAGAAGAGGGTGGGTAGGCCTGGAGGTGCTGTGGCTGGGGGCAGGGCTAGGTACCTCCTGGAGCCACGGGCACCCAGCATGGTGGCACAGAGCAGCAGCTTTGATTGTGAGGCAGTGAGGGAAAGTGGTGCCCACCTGGCGTGGGGAGACAGTCCTCACATGGCATCTCCTGTTTTGTGTGTCTGTATCTGTGTCCAAATTTCCGCCCCCCCCCCCCATTTCTTTTGGTGAGGAAGATTGACCCTGAATTAACATCTGTGCCCAGTCTTCCTCTATTTTGTACATGGGACACCGACACAGCATGGCTTGACAAGCGGTGTGTAGGTCTGCGCCTGGGATCCAAACCTGGGAACCCTGGGCTGCCAAAGTGGAGTGTGTGAACTTAACCACTGTGCCACCATGCTGGCTCCCCTAAATTTCTCCTTTTTATAAAAATACCAGTCATATTGGATTAGGGCCTACCCCTAAAATAACCTCATTTCAGCTTGATTACCTCTGTAAAAATTCTCTTTCCAAATCAGGTTATGTTCTGAGAGTCAGGACTTCAATGTCTTTTGGGGGATACAGTGCAACCCTAACAGCATCTAAGGGATGTGCACGCAGCAGTCAGTGTCTGAATGGTTCAGTGAAGTGATTACAAATGTTACTGAGCATCTACTAGGGGCCGGGCACCTTGCACACATTATTTTACTTACTTTTTAAAATAACGAAGTAGGTGCTGAGTTGATCCCCATTTCACAGATGAAGAGAGTGAGGCTTAGAGGCTCCCAAGGCCACACAGGGAGCATGTGGCAACACCACTTTTCAAGCTCAGGACTGTCTGACTCCTGCGTCTGAAGTTCTAACCACTCTGCAGACCACCTTCAGGATAGACCAGCCAGCTCTGGAAGAAAAATGCTGTGTGCTCCTTATTTCATGTGTATTAAGTAAACCTATTCATCTCCTTCTCCACTTCTGTAGTAAAGTTGAGCTCTATAGGCCTGTTCCCCCCTCATTGTTTATTAAGGCATTATTTTGATGACTTTTGGTGGTTGTACAAAATCATGTAACCGTCACCATAATGTAGACATGGAGCAGGTCTTTATCCTGCGAAGTTCCTCCTGGCCCGTCACACCCCAGGGCCAGGCAGCTGCTGATCTGCTCTTTGTCACTGTGGTTTTCTTACAGGCCTGGTTTGGGTTTATAAGTGCTAAGATCCCTAAAAAAAATAAGTCTTCATTATTAACCAAAGGAGTCTGCAAAAGAGGAGCAGAGAATGTCCCTCTCCCCGAGAGTTATAAAGAGGAGAGAGAACTTTTTGTTAAATTTGTTAAAACAATCTGATGTAGGGGGCCGACCCTGTGGTGTAATGGTTGGGTTCAGCATGATCCACTTCAGCGGGCCAGGTTCACAGGTTCGGATCTTGGGTGCAGACCTACACCACTTGTCAGCCAAGCCGTGGAGGTGACTCCCATATAAAGTGGGGGAAGATTGGCACAGATGTTAGCTCAGGGCTAATCTCCCTTAGGGAAAAAAAAATCTGATTTGGTAAGGGATAATTTGATAATATTCACAAGCTTGTTAATTTTCCTGTTCTGTCACTTTAAAATTCAATAATCTATTTTGCAATTTGAATTGACCTTTACCCACACATAATTTTACAATGTCATGCACTGGTCATTTGGAAAATACAGGCTTGCTGTTATACACAGCTTCCACATGTGGCTCGTTTCATTATGGAGTAAAGTAAATCACGTGCTAATATCCCACTGATCTCCTCAGAAAAGGCTTGAGGACCAGCAAACTCTCAAGTGTGTGGTGTTGAGCACAAGTTTTCAAAACTTCTAATTTCACCCTTAAAACTTAAATTTTATTACTAGCAACAAACACTGTCAGTTGTTTTCCTGAAGCGACAGGCTCACTTTCTTCACTTTTGAGAAAATGTCTGTCTACCAAACCCAGATCTGAACAACCTAGTTTCTTTCCCAGCCGTTCCTTCAAGTAAAAACGGATTCTCTGTGGGAGGCAGCGCAGCCACCCAGCGGCTCTGGGACCCATGCACAGCCCACGGGTGCCACAGCACGGGCTGGGCCTCCAGGAGCAGGGCAGTAAGTGTCACTGACTGTCGCCACTCTCACGGTTCTCAAGGGCACTCTCAAGGAGACCCCCCAGGCCCAGCCCTGCGAGCCAGAGTCCGCGCGTCCGCACACTTCAGAGCGCAAGCAGTGTTCCAGCTTGTTGTGAAAGCTGTTTTGACCTCATGAAATCTTGAAAGGGTCGTGGTCCTCCCAGGGATCTGAAAACTACATTTTAAGACAACTTTTCTCATGGAAAAGCAAAAACCTGAGTGAGCCTCTAATCAAACAGATCAAACTATGTTCTCAGAGCAGGAACACATGTGTGATGGGCCACCGGCCCATGTGAAACAGATGTATTAAAATCCTCCAAACACAGAAACAAAGAGGCCAACAAGTCACCCTCTATCCATAAAAACACCAAGTAAAATAGAATTTTCAAAGAAAAAAATTAAACTTCTTACCTTAGCAGTAGATCTTAACACCCTCAGCAATCAAGATTCAGATTGCAGGTGGCAGGCGACATGTCTTATATAAAACATGTTTGAGAGTCAAAGCTCTTAGAGTCTTGTGTAAAGAAAGACCAAGGAGCTGCCCTACTTCATGGGGATCTTCCAGAACTCAGCTTCAGCCTGAATTTTCCTGAGCCCAGATGACTGCCAATCAGAAATCAGTTTAATATTTTAAAGAATTATTTTATAGTTTACTTATATACAAACGTATAGGACACAGATGTAAGTTAAAAGGGATAATAATAAAATGAACACTGATGAATCTGCAATCCAGTGTAAGAGCTGGAACTTCGCGATGCCATTTATACCATAGGTGTTTTCCTCTCTTCTATCCCTGTGCCTTTCCCACCAGAGGCAGACATTATCCTACATTTTGGATTTATTGTTCCCTTGCTTTTAAAAAAATAGTTTTATCATATACATAGGTATCACTAACATATTTTATTTTTGTGCTTTATACAATTGTTTTTGTACTGCATCTAGTCTTTTAAAACTTTTTTTTCAGTCAACTTTGTGTTTCCAAGAATCATTCATGTTACATGTAGCTGTGATCCATTCGTTTTCAATGCTGGATAGTATTCCATTCTGTGAATACACCACGTGACTTATCCGTTGTCAGTGGTGCAGTTGGGTGTTCCCAGTTTTTTGCTATCATAACCAATGCTGATATAAAAATAGTTGTACAGGAACCAGCCTCGTGGCATAGTGGTTAAGTTTGCACATTCCACTTTGGTGGCCCAGGGTTTTAACTCTCAGATGGTCCCCGGGAGCCTCCAGCCATTCGTCAGCTGCAGTTCAGGTTTTTCCTGCCCTGTGCTGGTTCCCATGCACTTCTGTTGGCTGAGCTTTGCTTTCACTGTGCAGGGAGCAGGTCTGGCTTGTTCTAGTAGCATATTCCGCTTGTGGAGATGGTCACTCACCTCTGGGTGTGCCTCCCTGCCCCTCTTTTCCTTTAAAAGGATCAGTCATGCTCCAAATGTCCTGTCTCCTCCAGAGAGACCTGGAACTGTCACAGGTGCGGGACAACGTTGGAAGGCATATGTTCCTGAAGGAAAAGAGGAAAGGTCCAAGTCGCCACTCTCTGTGTCTGCCTGCCTGTCTCCACAGTTGGGGCAGCAGTTTGCCCTGTGACCCCTCTTTTCTGATGGATCCAGGAAGAGTTGTTGGTTTTTCCGTTTGTCCAGCTGTTTCCTTGTTAGGATGGGGTGGCAGCTTCTAAGCAGCTTAGAAGCCGGATCAGAAACTGAAAGCAGGACTTCATAGAGCTCTTTAAAATTAAGACTTGGCATTTAACTCACCCCTGAGTTGGCAAAGCACTTTCTGGGCATCGAGCGGTGCTTGGCGGTCCTGTGACAAGAGTGCTTGTGTTGGGAGGCAGAGGCAAGGTAATAGTGACCGTTTTTATTAAAAGACGATTTCAACACAAACAAGGCAAAATCACTGACTGCTTTTAAGAGACAGCGAGAGAACATTAAGCACTATGAATTGTTTGGAGGGAAAGTGTCTAAAATGCAAAGTATTGTGAGTTTGCCGCAGCGAGTGTTGCCCGTGCTAAGATGTGCTGTGACAGCAGACAGCCCAGGTCTCGCGGCTGTGACGGGAGAGGGCTGCTTTTCCTCAGGCCACGTGCCCTCGGGGGCGCCACGCCACCTTATTCTGGTCTCAGGCTGCAGGCGTGGCTCTCTCTGGGATGTGCCTGTCAGAGAAGAAGAGGAGTGATTGTTCAGAAGAGGCCCACAGCACCTGTGTTCACACTTCTCAAACCTCGCCGCATGCTGCTCAGAGTCCAGCAGTGGGGCTCCATGGCCACGCAGGACATCACTGTTGTGGGCGCAGTCCACCTGCAGAAAGGGGTATCAAATATGCTGAATATTAATACAATTTACCATATAGGTTGTTAAAAAAATAAAATTCCACTGAGTAAATTTTAAAGATCTCATTGGCTTTGTTCAGTGATTCTTGAATTGGGCAGCATCCCATCCAGCAGAGGAAGGAGCCCCGAGGAGCAGCACAAAGTGGAAGAGTTTTGTGGGCAGAGGGGAGCGGGGACAGGTAAGGTACGCTAGGCCAGAGAGCAGGTTGATTACTGCAGACTCACTTTCCTCCACGGGCTGCAGGGGTCCGTCAGGCAGATCAGCTAACCTGCGCTGGTCAGACGGTTCCCGATGGACTGGTCTGAGCTTCCATTTCTGGGAGAGCTGAAGTTGTAATTAAGTCTCAGTTGGTGACGTGGGGCTTAGCATAAGCGACTCTGTTTGGGGCCTACTGTATTTTTAACATGGTTCTACCAAGTTCCTCTTAGTTTATTGTGTATTGGGTATTTAGAATTCTTTTATCTAAGTCGCTCCAGGAATATGATTACTATTATTTTGTGATTGCAGAGTTTTTATTGGCCACCTCCAACCTACTTTGAGACTGAGTCCCTTCCATCAGAGTTTGGTTCTGAGAAGCAGGTGGCAGACACCCCTGTTGCCATCAGGTTGCATCTGTGAAGTGATAAGGAGATGTGCTGACTGGGTGAAGGTCAGTTATTTCATCTGTACAGAGACGGGGAGAAAATGACTGAATGGGCAGGATTGGCAGCTGATTAGGGAGAGCTGAGCTGTGTTAAATAAACGGGTAGATAAAGGTAAAGCAGTGAAGGTGAAAATGGTTGTTCTGACCACAACTACAGTACAAGGCATCAGAAATCGGGTCCAAATGTTAAAGGGAAATTCTGTGACTCAAAGGTCACAGCTGGCAGCTCACAAGGAAGAGTCTGGGCCATATGTATTTTTGGGGGGGCAATACTATATTTTAAATGTCAGGAAATGTTACATAGAAAAAAAAAAATCCAGATTTCTGGCTTCTCTTGAGAAATGGAAAGATTTGTCAATTTTTGCCAACATTCCTGGATTTGGCCAAGTTGGTGGAGCTGTGTTGCTTTCGTCTTCTCGGGAGACAGCACGAATCTCCAGTGCTCCACCCGGAATCTGGGTGGATTAAAGACCTTAACATGGTAAATGAAACTTTAAAGTTTACGGAAGAAAAGGCAGGAGAAGATCTTGGTCCTGCAGTTTGAGGACACAGATTTCTTAAACAAGACTCCAAATAGTCGACACTATACATAAAAATTTATCTTTATCAAAATTAAAGATTCTTAGTCAACAAAGGTGATCATAGACAAGCAACGTACAGGAAAAGAGCTTGAAAAAGCTATTTTCAGTGTATAAAACCAATGAGAAATTAATATCTAGAACTTTCAAGGAATTCATTAAGATTATTTTAACTCATAGCAAGAAAAGTCAGAAAACACAGACTGTTAATAAGTAATTAATAGAAAGGGAAACGTATAATTATTAAATATCTTAAATGAATATAATCAGAAAAATACAATTTAAAGTAAAATGACTCCATTTTCCAACAATCTAGTTGGCAAAAATTACGAAGTCATTAACATCAAATACTGGCTAAAGATGTGGGGATATGAGAATTCCCATATATTGCTGGTGGAGGTATAAACAGCTATTCCAGTGGGCTATCTTGTCAGTCCAGAGCAAAATTAAGAGGCTGTGTATACAATGCCTAGAAATTCTATGCCCAGAGAAATTTTGACATCCAGAGAACCACTGGCATAGAGTTTTGCAAAAAGACGCCCTCAGTTTGGGGGCCGTCCCTGTGGCCGAGTGGTTAAGGTTCCATGCCCTCAGCTTTGGCAGCTCTGGTTTGCAGGTTCACACTCAGGAGCGGACCTATTCCATTCATCAGCCATGCTGAAGTGGTGACGTATATACAAAGTGGTGGAAGACTGGCACAGATGTTAGCTCAGGGCTAATCTTCCTCACCAAAAAAAAAAAAAAAAAAAAGTCCTCAGAAAGACATATGAGAATGTTCATGGCAGTCTTCCTTGTTCTAACAGACAAAGGTCAGGAATAACCTAGATGTCCATCTCTAGGGGTATGTATAGTTGTTCCCCCTTATCTGCAGTTTCACTTTCCATAGTTTCAGTTACCCACAGTCAATCATGGCCTGAAATTATTAAATGGAAAATTCCAAAAATAAACAATTCATAGTTTTAAGTTGCATGCTGTTCTGCGTGGTGTGATGGAATTGTGCGCTGTCCTGCTCCATCTTGCCTGGACATGAGTCATCCCTTTGTCCAGCAGATCCGCTGTACACACCACCCGTCCGTTAGTCACTTAGTAGCCGTCTCAGTTATCAGATTGACTGTCATGGTATCACAGTGCTTGTGTTCAAGTAACCCTTATTGTACTTAATAATGGCCCCAAAGTGCAGGAGTAGTGATGCCAGCAATCTGAAGTTACCAAAGAAGCCGTAAAGTGCTTCCTTTATGTGACAAGTGAAAGTTCTCAACTTAACAAGGAGAGAAAATAATATATGCTGAGGTTGCTAAGATGCTAAGCTTGACAAGATGGAAAAGTTCTTGAAAACAGTACTGAACAAATAACACAGGAAAAGCTGGAGGCATATAACTTAGGGATTAAGAAATCAAATCCAATCAAGCTCCTAGAAATGCCAAATACAGGGGCCAGGCTGGTGGTGAAGCGGTTGAGCTCCTCTGCCCGGGGTTTGCAGGTTTGGATCCCAGACGTGGACCTAGCACCGCTCATCAAGCCATGCTGTGGCAGCATCCCACATAAAATAGAGGAAGATGGGCCCAGATTTTAGCCCAGCAACAGTCTTCCTCATGCAAAAAGAGGAAGATTGGCAACAGATGTTAGCTCAGGGCCAGTCTTCCTCAGAAAAAAATTTCCAAATCCTTTCCTTTTATCTTCCTGTTTCTTTCATTGCTTAAGTTTATTTTATTGCTTTTTCTCCCTTGTTATTACAAAAACAATGCAGCCTTAAGCCCATTGCAGATAAAAAACCCAAAAAGATTAGAATAAAGAATACCCATTATTCTATATACTTTAATAACTTGGTAGATAGCGTTCCAGATAATTTTAAATACTTTTTAAAAAAATGATCAGATCACACCTATTCGTTTGAAAATTATCAGAATTTATATAACCAATTCCATCCTGTACACATTTAGGTTGTTTCCAACTAACCCCTCTTATTGGAGATCCAGGTTGTTTCCAACCAGTCCCTTTAGTTGGATATTAGGTTATTTCTAAGTCATTACTATTGTATTACCTATTGCTGCTGTAACATATTACGACAGATTTAGTGGCTTAAAACAACACAAATTTATTCTCTTACAGTTCCAGAGGTCAGGAATCTGAAACCACGTTCCCTGGGCTAACGTCGAGATGCCAGCAGGGCTGGCTCCTTCCAGGGGCTCCATGGGGAGGAGGCTGCCAGAGCTCTAGTCCCTGCTCTTGCTGTCTTACCTTCTCTTCTGTGGAGTCTCGCTCTCCTTTCCTCTCATGAGAACACTGGGATGACATCCTGGGCCTGCCTGGTTAACCCAGGATCGTCTCCCATCTTGAGGTCCTTAACCTAATTACATCTGTGAGGTCCCTTTTGCCATATAGTCTAACATATTCCCAGGTTCCAGGGATTAAGATATGCACACCTTGAGGGGGCATCACTCAGCCAATAACAACCCTTATAAATAGTATGAGCAGGTAGAATAGTGTGGAAGAAATGTTAGGAAAAAAAATCCTGAAAATTGTATGAAAAGTAATAAAATATTTTAAGACATATGGACGGTTGTAAAACTGCAAACATTTCTAATACTGCTTAAAATAGGGACCAGTGGTGTCAGACATTTCAACCACTTTGAGGTCTTGACTACCCTGTTTTTCACAAATAACCTAAAGTCTGCCATGTAAGTGCAACGAAAGGTAAATAAGGAAGATTGTGGGGGGTTGAGCATCTCAGGATATGAGTCTCAGAGGAAGTGAAAAGTAAGCTGATATATGATGGAAAAGAAGTGAATCAGGTGTGGGACACAGGGAATGTGGTGCATATGTGAGCGAGGAAAGACCTGGATGGAAGAGAGCATTGTGTGCTTAAGGAAATGATGGCAGGTTTCTGTGGCTGGTGGTGTGCTTTGAGTTGACGATGGGAGGGGATGCTGCAAAAGAGGAAGCTGGTTAGTTAACTAGGGGCTGGATCCAGATGGACCTCGTAAGGCCTGTTGTGTATAGATTTTATCTTAAGGCAAATGCAGAGCCCTTGAAGATGATCTGGGTCTTTTGACACATGAACCTAATATTATTAATATGGCAACATTTCCCAAATCGATCTATGGATTTAACAAAATCCCTATCAAAATTCAAGCCTTTTGTTTTAGAAATTGATGATCTGATCCTAAAATTCATATGGAAATGGAAAGGACCCCAAATTGTTAAAACAATCTTGAAAAAAGAACAAAAAAGTTGGATGACTTACCTTTCCTGATTTTCAGATTTACTACAAACTGGAATAATGAAATAGCACAACACTGACATAAGAATAGACATACAGACCAATGGGGAAAAAATCCTTAATTTAGAGTCAATTGATATTTGACAAAGGTGCCGTGATAATTCAATGGAGAAATAATAGTCTTTCCAACAAATGGTGCTAGGATTGTTGGTTATTTATAATTAAAAAACCCCAACAAAGTGAACTTAGACCTTACCTTTTATCATACACAAAAACCAACTCAAAATGGATCATAAACCTCAATGTAAGAGTTAAAATTTGAAAATGTTTAGAAGAAAACAAAGATTTCTTTGTGTCATTAGCTCTTCGGGACATGCAAATCAAAACCACAATGAGATATCACTTCATACCCACTAGAATGGCTACAATAAAAAAAGACTGATAACAAGTTATGTTGTATGACCAGGATGTGGAGATACTAGAACTGTCATACACTGCTAGTGGGCGTGTAAAAGGGTGCAACCACTTTAGAAAAGAGTTTTGCACTTTCTCAAAATGTTAAACATATGGCTACCATATTACTCAGCAATTACACTTCTAGATATCTACCCAAGAGAATTAAAAACATATGTCCACACAGAGACTTGTACAAGAATGTTCTTAGCTGCATTGCTCATAATAACCAAAGAGTGGCAACAACTCAAATGTCCATCAACTGATGAGTGGATAAATAAATGTGGTATATCCATACAACAGAATGTTATTTGGCAACAAAAAGAAAATAATAAAAAGGAATAAAGTACTGGTACATGCTAAAACATGAATGAACCTCGAAAATATTATGCTAAATGAAAGAAGCCAGTAAAAATGATCACATTGTGTGATTCCATTTACATAAATGTCCAGAATAGGGAAATCTTTGGCTGCAGAAAAGTAGATTAGTGATTGTCTAGGTTTGGGGGTGGAGGTGGGAAGAATGGGGGGTGACTGCTAATGTGTGTGGGCTTCTTTTTGGGGTGATGAAACATTTTAAAATTAGATTTTGGTGATGGTGGCACAACTCTGTAAGTATACTAAAACTCATTGAATCGTAGATTTTAAATGGGTGAATTTCATGGTATATAAATTATATCTTAATAATGATATTTAAAAAATGAAGTCTAATACATACTACAACATGGATAAACCTCAAAACATTATGCTATGTGAAACAAATCAGACACTAAAGGCCACATATTGTATGATTTCATTTAAAAGAAATGTTCAGAAAAGGCAGATCTACAGAGTCAGAAAGTAGATTAAGTGGTTGCCTAGGGCTTGGGATGAGGTAGGAATGGGAAATGAGTCTTCCTTTTTGGAAGATGGAAATGTTGTAAAATTAGATTTTGATTATGGCTGCACAGATGTGTAAATATACTAAAAACTGTTGAATTGTACACTCTAAACAGTATCTCAATAAAGATGTAAAAAACCTTTTTTAATGGCCTGGGGATTGACCTGGTCAGTTTCCTTCAGTGTGGGAATGGATTAAAAGGGGGCGAGACTGGAGTCAGGCAGCCATGTTAAATTTTTCAGATGAGAGTTAAAGCTGGCCAGCTTTTTTTTTTTTTTGAGGAAGATTAGCCCTGAGCTAACTGCTGTCAATTCTCCTCTTTTTGCTGAGGAAGACTGGCCCTGACTTAACATCCATGCCCATCCTCCTTTGCTTTATATGTGGGACGCCTGCCACAGCATGGCGTGCCACAAGGTGCCATGTCCGCTCCTGGGATCCGAACCGGCGAACCCCAGGCCACCTAAGCGGAACGTGCGCACTTAACCACTGTGGCCCCGGGCTGGCCCCTGGCCAGTTTTTTAATTTGAAATTTTATTAAAAATAGATGTTTATTCTCTAGAAGGCTCTGATTAGAACAGTTTCCCAGCTCTCGTCAATTGCTTACCATCTTCACAATTGAGTCACAGCCACATGTGACGAATCAAAGTGAAAGGGGCTTCAAGTTTCGAGGGTGAGTTTCCTGCTTAGCGAGTCATCTGCTTTAGATGCAGAGGACTAATCTGCCTGTCAAGTTGTTTCCCTGAAAATAGATGCAACAGAAGAGATGGTAGCCTGTGGCTTCCTCGATTCAGCAAGGCGGCTGTTTAAAATGTTTTATGCCCCCAGCGTCTGTGTCTCTCTCCATGGCTGTAATTGATGGCTTTCTCTGTTTGGAGTCTCAGGGGGCTCTGTAACAAGTGGCTGGTGTTGACGTGTTAAAAAGCCTGCGTCTTACGCACCCCAAGGCCTCTCATCAATAACTTGTATCTCACGTCACGATATACTTAGGAAAACCGATTTAGTTTTAGTCTTCCTTTCTTCTCATGAAAAAGCTACAGGCAAGCCACATGTCATAATGTCATAGCATTCAATAGAGGTAGTAATTTTTTACCTGTTGGAGACATACGTTAAAAAAACTAATATATATTTCGTAAAGCAAAAATAGCAACTTTTACACACATAATGTCATGTTCATTTGTCGACTGTTTAGAAGGATAACTCTGCAAGAGAAGTAAGAAAATGATGTAGATTAGTGTATCCATTTGTCTGAGGCCCGGGTTAGAGAGAAGGGACACAGACCAAGTCCAGGAGGACAGGTCCTAGGATCCATTAGATCCTATTACCTGGCATTCTAAGTGATTATCAAGCGAAGGGAATGACGTGGAGGAAGGTAAGAGCCATGTTACTTCTGACAGCTGTGCCTGACCAGGTGACTGATCCAGCCTGAGTTCACGGGGATGGCTCAGCATGCAGAGTTCACCTGCGTTGACGTGGAGTTTGAGCTTCCTCTGGAAACCACATAACAGCCTTTGTTAATAACATGGTTCTCATAACCTTTAGGGCCCAGTTGTTTTCCTTTGCTTGAAGGCAGAGACAAGCCTGGACAGAATGTGTTGTTGTTCCTGGAAGGGAGCCTGACCTTCACCAGGGTCCTTGGAGAACAGCAAGGATCAAACAAGCCTGGGGGAGGGGGTGCAGACACACTGCTCACAGACTCAGATCCAGGAGTCCGTGTGTGGACACGCGGGACTAAATATCCGTGGCCACTTGCACCAACATTCACTGGGTGTCTTTCTCCTTGATTGGGGGTTCTTGAAGTCAGAGTCCTGTGGAAATGGTAAGTAGGTTTAAAGCATTATTGGAGAAACAGTCTCACCTTGCTAGTTAGCAAGACAGCTTGCTACTGTTTGCTCTGACAACATCTTACTAAGCCAGCACTGAATTTGAGCCTTGGAAAGGCTTACCCAGAACCAGAACATTATTGACTCCTTAGGATCCATAGACTCTAAAAAAGGCCATTTAGTCCAAAGCCCCCTGTTTTGGGATGAGGGGCTGGCAGTCTAAAGAGGTGAAGAGAGGGCCAGACAGCAAAGAACCTGGACCTAGGACCTGGACCTGTCCTGCTGGACTTGGTCTGTGTCCTTTCTCTTTATTATGGGCCTCAGAAAGGACGTGGGCTTTGCTGTCTGCGTGTTAGCATGTACTAGTCATGTGAACTCATGTTTCTTCATTTGTTAAGTGAACAAAAGAATCAGTCACGCAGGCTGTTGTGAGGGTAAAATGAGGCATTGAGCATCCATCACTCTGCATTTAATAAAAGCTCTGCATGAGTGCCGATGCTGTTTTTCTGTTCTCTGCCTCATCTTTGATGAATTCTACTACCTTTGGAGGATGTCATCATCATGGCCCTGGTAAAATACACTATCATCCTGGGAATTACAAAAATATTGGCTACCAGATGCCACTGCACAAATCAGCGGCCTTGTCAACACTGAGTCTAGTTCCTGACCTGGAGAGAGAATAATGTATGTGAAACACTCTGTGAAAGTAAAATGCTATAAAATGCTAGCTTTTGTTATTATTAGTATAGCTTAACATATTTTAATGATTTTTTATGGTCCCTAGCACGGCTTTTGCCCAGAGGATTAAGAGAAGTCAGCGTTGGTGATAAACGTGTGTTCGTGCCAGGGTAGCAATGAGAGGGGTAATTGCTCAGACACAGCTGCCTTCTGGTAGGAAAGGGAGAGGAAAATGAGTGAGGAACAGTTCTGAGAAAGGCCACGGCCTGACCCCTCACAGCTACCCAGAGCGCCATTTTGTTTGGGTGAAGCCAAACTCTGATGCATCTCTGGGAAGAGATTCCCTTGGAAATCCATCTTTTTCTTTAAGTCTTTCAGTATCATTTTGAAAGTCTGAAGGTGGACCATCCACATTCTAGAAATCCAAAACTAGTCACACATTCGGCAGACTGAGATGTCACTCAGTCAGGGGCCAGGGGTGTGCCATCCCCTCCCTCACTCATGAAGGCCTAGTCGGCTGTGGGGAGACTGAGGCATGGGCCTGCAATTTCATCAGGGAAGGAACGAGGGGAACCTCTCTTTCAGCATTCCCCAGGGTCAGGTTGGGATTACACAGGGCCCACAAATGTGTACAGGAAATCCCTCGGTGGGGACGAGGTGAAGGAAATGACTCTTGAGTGGCAGAGCTGGTGGGACCCTGGTCACTGATGATGCTGATGCCCTCAGGGTGGTGACTGCGTGGGGGGTGTGGGAGAGTGTTGGAGTTGAATTTACATGTGTGGAGGAGTTGTAAAAAAGGGGATTTTTTTTTTGCAGTAGCATTTTTTTTCTGTTTATAAAAGAAATACAAAAATATTGTAGAACCTGTGGGAAAATATAGAAAAATATAAAGGAGAAAATTAAAATCATCCACAGTCCACCACCAAAAAGTAATTAGAAGTCCTGCGTGGGTGTCGATCTGGAAATGAACATGGAAACATGCCAACCACCGGTTTTTCCAATAGTGGGAAAAGGAATTTTTTGTCTTCTTTTTCCTTTCTTTTGATTTCAGTTTGCAGTGATTTCTTCTAGCGCTTTTAATGGAAATATATGGATAAAGGGAGCTGTAATATATTGGTAAATTTTATAAACTTAGAATGCAATTGTATATGCTGCTTTATTTTCTGTTACCTTCACTGTAAGCATATTGTGAGCTTTCCATTGTGAGTAAATATTTTTCTAAAACATGACTTAGATGGCTCCTCTGTATTCCATCGTGTGAATAGATCTTAAGTGATTTTAGAAATTCCCCATTGTGTACATTTAGTTAGTTACAATTTTTACTATTATAAATAAACCTGTATACTCAATATCCTTATACGTCATGTTTATGTGGGTCTCTGTTGCTTCTTTGAGAAAAATACTCAGAAGTAAAATCACCTGATCAAAGGGTCTACACCTTTTCAGGCTCCTGATACGTGTAACTGGATAGTGTTCTGAAAACGCTCTGAATTTATGCTCCAAGGGGAGATGTTTGAGAAGGCGCAAAGCGGGAGATGGGGAGACTGGGACTCCATGGCGAGGTGACCTGGAGAAAGAGATGGGGAGACGTCTCTGAGAAGGGCCTCGCTAGAAAGGCGGGAGAGGGATTCTCAGGAAAGAATCCAAAGGTTCTCAGGGATTCGTGCCTGAACCAGTGACAAAGTCAGCAGAGTGAGCCGAGGATAACACTGCCTTGAAGAGGAGGTTAAAGAAAATGTTCCTTGAACTCTTATGGGTTTTACAAAATTTCTCTAGGGTGGCTTATGATCATCCTAGACACTGATGAGGAACTTGAGGCACAGAAATTAAGTGATTTCCCACCATCCCACTAATACAAGGGGAAGAAATAGACTCAGAATGATGTCTTCTGGTCCGGATCCTGGTGGCTTGTCCCCTTGACTTTTTCTATACCCTGAGGAGAGAGCTTGGCCTGCTGTCGCCTTGTGCTGAAGCGGGATGCCCTTCCTCACCTTTGGGGCAAGAGCAGCTTCCACAGGGTGGCTGAGTGAGAATGACTGAGGCTGACGACAGGGACAATTTCTACTAAATGAAATGACGGTGTTTTAAACTCAAAACCCAGTATTATGTCGTCATATATTATTGCTAAGTATAAAAGAGATATTTATGAGGTTCTTAGTCCAGATCCATAAATTGCAGGTGACTGTGAGGCTCTGTGATTGATTGAGGTGTGACAATTATGTAGCAAGTAGTGGCAAGCTGAGTCCACTGGGATGTGGCATGCACACACTCGCTGTGACACTCTAGCAGGGTGCCTCATTAAAACTTGTAACACTGGTCATTTCCCCCAAACTCACCCTATTAAAATGGCTAGCAGAAAGAAATGCTTGGTTTTAGGGTTTTTTGCTTTTTTATGGGCTGAATTAGGCATCAAAGGCAAAGAAGAGACAGAAGAACAGACCTGTCGGTTGCTGGGCAAGTTTGATTTGAATGGGTATGTAGATGCCAAAAACCATTCACTTGTTATTGGAGGACTGTTTGATATTCATTCCAGGACCATCCCAGCAAATGAGTCTGTTTTGGAGCCAGTATCAGCAAAATGTGAAGGGTAAGCCTTTCTTTTTGTCTTCTTTCTACATCAGTCACAGGTGGTGGGGTGAAGGAGTGTTGGGTGTGGGGTGAGAGTCTGGAACCGGAGCCGTGATGCTAGCCTGACTCCAACACTGTTTCTCTGACTCAGGAGAGGTACCTCCTATTTCTGGGCCTCAGTTTCTCCAAGGTGGACATTCCAGGATTGCTTAGAAACAAGAAAAGCTTGGTCTCAAGTGGGTCCTTTCCTACTTCTGTGCCTCAGAAGGAAAGAAGGCAAGTTTTGTGTGATATAGAGTGCTGCTCTTCAGAGGGTGGTCTGTGGACCAGCAGCATCAGCATCTCTTGAGAGCTTGTTAGAAATGTGGAATCTCAGGCTGCATTCCACATCTGCTGAATCAGAGTCTGTACTCTGACAAGACATTACTTATTCAATTCCTAATAATATAAAACGAAAACCAGAGTTTGTCGTGATGTAGTACATTCATATTTTGTAAATGGAATCACTCAGCTTGTTCTTCACCCTTCATTAGAACTTCTGAAGGTTATCTTCTTAGCAAGGTTAAATGGAAAAGCCAATATACATATTTCTAATAAAAATAATCTTAAAAATTAAAGTTCATTTAATTAATAGTAAATTAATTAGTAAATTAAAAATTCATTAAAAAAACGATTTGACATATCCTCTGTGGTTGAAATGGTGGTGAGAAGTGAGTACACCCAATTTAAAAAATAATTCACTGTGTCAGGGATATTTGGATTTCCCTGTCTGCTCCACATGTTCTCGTTTAACTTTCAGAGAGATCTGATAGTTGCTTCTTATGTTCTGTCCAGGGATTTTAATTGTAATCAGAGGAGAGATAGGGTGGTGTTGCTTACCCCATCTTCACTTTAACTTGAAGCCTGAGGAGTCTTTGAAAGGATTTCTTCAGTGTCTTCTGACTTTCAGTGTTGCTGCTCAGAAGTCTGATGACATTCTGATTCTTGATATGTTGTATGAAATTTGTTCCATGTGGTCTAGGGCATCTAAAAAGCAATTCCTTGTTCTGAATGTGGGTCGGCAATGCAACGCACTGTGGGTATTCTACTTTCCTCCTAGCCTTTGACTGAGACCCAAATTGTTCATCTTTATGCTGGAACCCGGGGCCGGCATGGAGACACAGCGCTTGTTTGTACGCTCCACTTTGGTGGCCTGGGGTTCACTAGTTTGGGTCCCGGTGTGGACCTACATACTGCTCATCAAACCATGCTGTGGTGGCATCCCACATATAAAGTAGAGGAAGATTGGCAGAGATGTTAGCTCAGGGCTAATCTTCCTCATAAATAAATAAATAAGTAAATAAATAAATAGAAAAGAAAGCTAGAACTTTCCCCAGCACTTTAGTTCCTCCCAAATATATCTGTATACTTTGGATACTAATAAAATTCCATATTTAAAATTTTTTGATATATTTTCTTCAAAATTAGAACTACATAATTCATTTTCACCCATGACTGTCAACAGTTTCCTCCTATATGTACGCAACCCCAAAGTTCTTGCAGCCTCTTAATGCTCCTCCACACGGTGCAGCTTTCCCTCCCAGTGGGTGAGTCCTCAGAGAGGCCTGACCTAGGTGGTATTCATGAGCCGAGCCAGACCTAAGCAGATAGTAATTTCATTTTGGCATCATTAACCTTTATCTATAACTGATTGAGAAGTTCAAGTTGGAGTTTGAGGAAGCATGTTCTGAGACTCACAATTTTAATGAGATACTAGTTTTGGTTGGCCATCAGCTAAAGTGTGTGGAAGAGGAAGACTTTTCTATTATTTTGAAAAATTTGTTCAGAGAAGGGAGAGACAGCGAAATGGAAGGGGGAAGAGAATATTTTAATTCTTGTGGTTGATCTAAACAAAGTTAAGATTTAGAGAAATTTTCTGGGGAAACAGAGGTATACGTTGTACAACAATAATGTGACGATCATAATGGAAGTCAATGAATGAAAGAAAAATCGCCCCACATCCCACCCTGTGCTCATTTGAAAGTGTTCCCTGTTGATACTCATCCAGATGTTCATAGAACTTATAGGCAGTTTTAATTACAGTATGGAAATAACTTTGCATGTTATCTGCTTCACTTATTATATGCATGCTGCTGTGTAATTTCTCTAATTATAGTTTTTTATGTATGGAAAATGTTCCCATCGTCAATGTATCATAATTTATCATTGCTGAGCATGTAAGTTCTTTCTGGTTTTTTAGTATTATAAATAGTTCTATAGTGCGCAGTTTAGGGCAGACATAGTCGTTCCTTTGGGAAGAACAGTTCTTTCAGCTAAATTCAGGGGTAGAATTATTGATTGAAAGGAGGTGAACATTTTTCTAGCTCTTGAAATGTATTGTTATATTAACTTAAAACGATATTGCTACATTTATTTTAAAAATGTATATGCCACTTTATGTTGCCTCCATGTAATTTAGAGGCAACTGTCCGAGGATGAGGAAGCCCTTCATGTTCTGGCCCTTCCGGTTCTGCAGACTCTCTTCCCTGTGCACACCCTCCTGCCCTGTCCTCCAACCGTGCTGGGCTTTCCTCTCCTGGACCCTCTCATGATCTCTTGTCGTGCCTTCACACACCACGCCCTCTGCCTGCGTATCTGCCTGTTTCCACGGTGTCCTGGAGCATCAGCTTGGCTGTGAATCCTCAGGGCAAGGTGCCGTCCTTTGTACCCCATGCCCACACTTCTCCTGTCACTGTGTTTGTCACTGTGGGCTTCCATCGCTTGGCTGTTCTGCTGTTTCTTTGCCGAGACTCTGCAGCGCCTGTCTTGTTTACTCTTGTGTCTACAGTGTCCAGCACCAGCGGACTCAATAACTACATATTAAATGAGAATCAAAGCTAAACTAAACTAAAAACCAAATTAAAGAGACTGGAGGAAAAACCTAATCTGCCCACAGGGCTGGTTGTTATTAGATAATTCCAAAAATATTTATTGAGTAGAAAGTATGGAGTTAGATACTATTTAAGAGAAAAAACTCCTCAGGGTCTTGTTTTCAAATAGGTTAAAGTTTGGTTAAAACTGGGAAGAAATAAAGAGAATTGGGAATAGACTATGTTTTTAATGGAGAAGGAGTTGGAAAAAACATGGTGATGGACTGCAGAACTCTCTTCTGCTTTAACGGCCGGGGAACAGGAAGAAGGAGGCTCTTCATGGTTGTATGTGAGAGTAGCAGGAAGGAGGCGTTTTTCAATTAAAAAATCTCTCAACCTTAGCAATCAAATCACAGCAGGAAAATTATGTAATTAAAGTCATAGTATATGGAAATTTTATGTATTGCTTTTGTGTAGTCCTATCATAAGTATTTACAATTAATGTCCTGAAGAAAACAAGAGAAACCCATAGGGAGGTAGGGAGGAAAGGAGACTCGTGGCAGCAGGCACCTGCAGTGAATGGGGAAGATGTGCGAGGAGCCCTTGGGTGCTCTGCGTAGTGGGGGGAATTATGATTTTAAGAATATTTTTGTGAAAAGACATAATCAGCAGTTTGGGGAGATTATATCATATGAAAGATACATAGAGCAAGGAAATGTCCAAAAAGACGCTTTCCAACCCAAACAAATCAAAGATTCCCCCCACTGACTAAGGCCTTACCAAAGCTATTTCCTTTTCAGGTTTAATTTTCGAGGATTCCGCTGGATGAAAACCATGATCCACACCATCAAGGAGATTAACGAGAGGAAGGATATTTTGCCCAACATCACTTTGGGCTATCAGATCTTTGACACCTGTTTCACCATCTCCAAATCTGTGGAAGCTGCTTTGGTACTCCTTACGGGGCAGGAAGAAAACAAGCCCAATTTCAGAAACGGCACTGGAGCATTTCTGGCGGGAGTTGTTGGAGCAGGCGGGTCGTCTTTATCGATTGCTGCTTCAAGAATTCTAGGGCTGTATTATTTACCTCAGGTATCTCAGAATACTGTGCTTGGCACTAACTTAAAAAGAAACACAAGTGTGTTTGTGGAAATTGCAGCAAATAGCGGGTGCTCAGCTGAGGGGGGGTAAGTCGCAGAGGCGAATGGGCAGGGGGGGTGATCCTGCTGCCTTGACGGCTCAGCAGCTGCAGCAGGAGGGACTTGACGCCTACCGAGAGGCGACTTCAGGCTCTTCTGTGTCTGAAATCCTCAGGATCCTGCCTTAATATTTGACTTGAGGTTGTGACCCAGTGGTTTGTATGCTGACATCTGACTAGGCACTACCTCTGTAGCCCTCAGTGAAGTGCAGAGTAGGTGACGGAGAAATACTGGTCGGTCGGTTCATAGGTGCTATAAGGAACTCATTCTGTTTCTGTCCTGTATTAATGCAGATTATCATGGCCTTTTGAAATGAGCCTGGGAATCTCACAAGATAGCTAGAGTTTTTGGATGCTAACTTTACAGAGTATTTTAAATTCAGAGACTGTGACATGTTTCAACATAAGAATAGGTGATATTAAGAAGAATGGATTATTAAGATAATATAAATAAAGCACTATAATTATTTCTAAGGATGGGTCATTAAAGTATCAATAGTCAGGACTTATTAATATGAATGATGATTAAACCTGTTTGTGTTACTGAAGTAATGGGAGATTTTGAAATAATTGTAAAAGTAGCAATTACATAGTATTTCTTAAAAAGCTGCAAATCCAAATTTAGGAGAAATAAGAAAGTACTGGGAGACGGAACCGAGAGGAGGGGTCAGGTGATGCAGCTGACACCTTAGGTGTGGGCTTCATCCAGCTCAGACAAACCGCTGCTGCTGTGAGCTCCATCTCCCACCAAACGCCAGCTGTGGTCCAGGCACCAGCCTGAAACATCTGGATAAATTTTCTCAATCACGTCCTTGTAGTGAATCTCAAAAGAGTGTAAAAGAAAAAGCTTCTTGGTGACAGATACTTTCACAGTTGTTTTCTCAGTTAATATACTGAGTATGTTAGGTCATTATAGTATATAACATATATATTATATATAATGAGTATAATATTCATTATAATATAGTGATTATACTTTAGTATACTTAATATACTCAAGATGTAGATATCATTATCCTGATTTTACTTGTGGGGAAACAGATTCAGAAGTTTTGAGTAACTTGTCCACGACCTTACACTGTTTAATTATGAAACCAGATTTAAAAATCAGAATCTGTTTCCTAAATGAGATTCTTTCCTACATATGGCTTCCACGATGTTGCTGAATATGAGTTTCCAAAGAAGAATTTAAATTAAGCTAATGGAGTAAGAATAGGACAAAGAGTTGAGAAAAGAGAAATTAAGAACATTCTGTCACTTATGAAGGAATTGACAGTCATGGAACTACGGAACTACAATAGAGGCGGCCCTATTGAGGCGATGCGTTAATAACATGGGATGGATTAGGGGAGAACGTGACACGCTCTTCGTTGTAGAGTCAGTGAGGTTGAAGATAAGGTACAGCAGAAATGCATGTAAGACTATCAAGAATTCGTAGGACTGAATTCTTAAGTTCTCACTGATGGAAAATACACACAAGGATCATTGGTAAAATGAGAAAGAAGTACCTCTTCATTTATTGAGACAAGTGCCTATAAAACGAGGGCTTCTAGTAACTTGGTGGGAGAACATGACTTCGACCGAGGTTGCTGTGGAGCTTCCTACCGTCTTTCTCAGTCTAAGTCTTAGGACCTAAATACTCAGGAGTCCTGGCAGAGAGAAACAAGGAAAGAGAAGAGGAGAGAAGGAGGGAAAGTGGTGGTGGTGGGAAGACACACCCTGAGAGAGAGAGAGACAGTGAGAGAGAGAGAGAACTGGGCCTGCCAGAGAGACTGTGAGTCCACTTACTCCATCACCTGTGTGGATGAGAAGTTAGACCTGAGAAGGAGCCTGGATGGCTTGACTCACCACCTAGTCTCTGAAGAAAGTGGATGGAAGGGCAGATGACCTGCCCTTTGCTGTGATCCCACCTGTGAAATTGGTGCATTGAATGTCATCTTCTTGATAATGAGCTCCTCCAGTTCTCTTCAGGTAGGGTCTGAAAAGGGTGGACAGGGAGGCCTAAAGTGTTCCAACCATCCCACCCACTGAGCAGGGAGGGGAGGAGAAGCCCTTTTGTCTATGGAAAGATGTGAGAATAAAGGGGAGATCCGTTGTTATGTTCCCTCCCTCTCCAATAAAAGTATTCAGAGATTGTGTAATTTGAGATTTGGCTGTTGTTTTTTAATAGCTGCATGAATATTTTCAATTGCAGGTGGGTTATGCCTCTACCTGCTCAGTTCTCAGTGACAAATACCAGTTTCCGAGTTACCTTCGCACGGTTGCCAGTGATAAGGTCCAGTCGGAGGCCATGGTCAGACTCATCCAACACTTCGGTTGGGTCTGGATAGGCACGATAGCAGCTGATGATGATTATGGAAAATATGGAGTAAAAATTTTTAAGGAAAAAATAGAGAGTGTCAACCTCTGTATTGCCTTCTCTGAAATCATTCCCAAAGTCTATTCCTATGAGAAAATGCAAAGAGCTATTGATGCTGTAAAGAACTCCACAGCCAGAGTCGTTGTGCTTTATGCGTCTGATATTGACCTCAGTCCTTTTGTGCTGGAAATTGTTTTCCACAACATAACTGACAGAACATGGATAGCAAGTGAAGCATGGATTACCTCAGCTCTCATTGCAAAGCCTGAATATTTCCCATATTTTGGTGGAAGTATTGGATTTGCAATACCAAGAGCTGATATACCAGGACTAAAAGAGTTTCTTTATGACGTGCATCCTAGCAAGGATCCAAATGATGTCCTGACCATTGAATTCTGGCAAACTGCTTTTAACTGTACTTGGCCCAATAGTAGTGTTCCCTACCATGTTGATCACAGAGTGAACATGACCGGTAAAGACGACAGGTTACACGCCATGTCTGATAAATTCTGTACAGGAGAGGAGAAGTTGGAAGACCTTAAAAATACTTATCTGGATGTGTCTCAGCTAAGAATCACAAACAATGTCAAGCAAGCTGTGTATTTTATGGCTTACGCCCTGGATCACCTCAGTAGATGTGAAGAAGGACGTGGGCCATATGTTTTCGGAAACACCTGTGCGTATATACCTGACTTTGAGCCTTGGCAGGTAAGTTGTTGTTTGTGTGTTTGTTTTACCTCATGATATAGTTTGACATCAAAAGAATTTGTACTGTTAAAACCATTGATTTGCTTTTGTACTTAATAGACGTGGTTTTATCACCTGAAAGAATGGCTCGCACATGTGATCTAAATGGTTGTTTTTAAATTACCATTTGTTAAAAGAGTTGTTATTAAATTTGTTGTGAATGATTGGAAATCCTCCCAAAACAGTGCCTTAAACAAGACAGGATTTTTTTCCTTCACATAAATGAAGTTTAGAGGTTCGCATTCTGGGACTGAAGGAGTGATTTAGGAGTCCAGGCTCCTTCCACCTTGTTGCTTCACCATCCTCAACATGAGGGTTCACCTCATAATCTCCAATGGCTGCTTGGGCTTCAACCATCATTCCACACTCTAACCAGCCGGAAGGAGAAAGAGCAGAGAGGTGTATCCCTTCATTTAAGGATATTTCCTAGAAATTACATACAATTCCTCTTACATGCCATTAGCCAGGATTTAGTTATATGATCACATCTAGCTGCAAGGGAAACTGGAATCTGTAGTTTTTATGAAGTGTGGGAAGGCCATGCAAGGGCATGAAGGTCAGGAGGCGAAGATTATTGGGGCTATCTTGGAGATTGGCTCTCACACCTCCTGTTTCAGGTCTGATGTCCCAGCAATTCATGTCAGGACACTGTAGCACTAACGGTCTCACCAAGACGCACACCTACTCAGAGTGCTCATCTGCTTGCATCCCTTGGCACCTCCCCTCCCACCTGTAAAGGATAAAGCATGAGCATCCCTGGTCTGGCACTGTCAGCATCTCTGATTTCATTGCTTCTTCCATGACCCTCAGCACTCAGCAACACCAAATTGCTTGTCACTCTCAGCAGAGCCCGCGTTGGCTGGAACCATTGCACGTTCATTTTCATTTTTAAATAGATCCTACAGCACAGTTAGTTGTGCTGATGTGGACTCGGCGAGCAGAGGAGTTGAAAGAAAGATTTCTCGGACTCTCAAGATCTGGCAGTAGTGCTCCATTATTCAGAGAATAGCATGGGGACGGGACCCATGGGCAGTAAGAACTGCAACATGGGGACAGGACCCATGGGTAGTAAAGAGCTGCAATGTGCTGAGGGTTAGGGCTAAACTTATAAGGCATAAATATGTGAGTTATTTCTTTACAAGATAAAGGGAAGATCATGTAAAAAAGTTGTTAAAACGGTATTAGTACAGGTGGGGTCTGATTATTGGGTGGTCCTATAACTTTGGACAAGCATCAGGTAGGGTCAGGTCAGGATGTTCTATGCTTCCTGGAGGACGATATAGATCGGTATGTTGGGCAGGACGCCTTGGGCTTATCTCCCTGGGGCAGCCTTGATCCTCATCAGTTCATCTCTCTAGTCTCCTCCAAGCTATGGCAGTTCTTTATTCTTTCCTGGTTTTTCATGACCTTCATACTTTTAGTAAGTACTGGCTATTTTCAGAGCGTTTTTCAGTTTGGGTTTGTCTAATGTTTTCTCATGATTACATTGAGATTACGTGTTTTTGGCAAGACTACTATAGAAGTCATGTTGTATGTTTTCTATGCCTCATGTCAGGAGATGCATAATGTCCTTATGTCTCATTATTGGTGATACTCACTCTGATCACTTAGTTACCATATGTCACCATATTTTCCATTGTAAAGTTACTGTGTTTCCCTTTGTAATTAATGATTATCTTGTGAGACAATATTTTGAGGCTCTGAAAATCTTCTGTTTCTTATCATGCTTTTGCCCACAAATTTTAGCACATTGATGATGACTCTTGCCTGAAACAACTTTTACTGTGTTGTTTAAAAAGCAGTGACTTCTTATTTCCCTCATTCCTTCTGTATTTATTAAGTGGGATTCTACTTCTCCTCCACTGGTTTACTCATATCCATATGGGCTCATATTTATTTCTTTTCTATGAGTAGAATAATCCATAACTATCATTATTTATTTTGCTGCTTAAAATTTCTCATATTTGACCATTGGAATCTCCTTTGAGCTGGCTCCTATTTCCTTTTGACACATCCCTATAATTTCTGAGCACCCCCTTACTTTTTGGAATCCAAAGATGTTCGAGGATCATCTTGTGCTTTCTCTGCCACAGTCCCGTAGTCAGCCATTTCTCCAAAGAGTCCTGGTTCTATTTACAGGAGAATGGAATTTAGAAACCAAGATCTGAGCACTAGGTGTGTTCATTGGTCCTGGGGAAGTTGTGGTAAATTCAGAACGAGAAATTAAGTTGTATATGAAATGCCATAGGGGGCTTCCTTTATTTTGAAAGAAATGCTCTGGGTACTTCTTTTGTAATAAAAAGGATCCTTTTCCGTGGTAAATAACAACACTTTAATTTATTATTTAAACATTTCAATCTTATAATTTAAATTTACTCAAAGAGCATCAGATACATATTAGGATTGCAGAGAAGTCTTTAGGGAGAATCAAGGGCACACGGTGTCAGGTGAATGTTGGTGGATATGTCCATGACGGGATTCAGGCTCCTTGACCCTGTATTTAAAACTGTGAAAAGCAAGACCTCACAGTAGAGAGGATTATTAGCATTTAAGAGTGCCTCCTAAATGTGTTGACACAAAATAACCAATAACCATTCCATAGATAAGAGAGATAAGGCGAGTCTTACTTGAGCCAAACTGAGGATTATAACCTGGGGAAGGCCTTTTCCAGAAAGGAAGAAAGCATTCAGAAGCATGGTTTTCAGTACAACTTTATATTGTTTTAGAAGAAAGAACATACATTAAACACACCCAGAATACGTATTCATCAAAGTTTCAAAGAGGTATACTGTTGCAAACTAGCAGGTTGACAGGACCCCGATGTAGGGAATGGGACTAATGGGGCAGCACCAATAGGGCGTAGGAGGGGAAGTATGCATTCTCATCTTAAGAGAGGGCATTCTTTACTTTCATGGTTAAGCGGATGTACAATGTATATTTGATAGACCATAACTCAGGCTTTTTAGTTCAAGCCAAATCAGTTTTGAACTTGAATAGTTACCCCATATACCTCAATATGTGAAAATCTCTTGTCAAATGTATCAAAGTGAAAATTTTGATTTATTTAAAACCAAGATGACAATGCACTCTGTCCTCATTCTTCTCAGCTTACTCCATGAGCAGGCTTGGTCAGAATATATACTTTGGTAAAATCCCTTCACTCTTGTGGTTTATTTGGGCATTTCTGAATCTTTTGCATGCCTAGGTGGTAGGGAACTGTCCTCCCAGCCAATAATGATGTACAGGTGGGTTATGGAAATGTTGCTCTGGAGAGCGGTCAGGGATGGGCAGCCTTTGAAAATTTCTTTGCTCGACTCTTCTGAAGATAGGGAAAGAAAAAAAATGCCTCTCCCTAATGGAGTTGTCAATAAAAGTCACGCTGCTGTGAACTCTGATGCAGATTCCATGTTGGCTGAGAAGAGCACACAGTGGAGGAGGGAGACGGAGAGCTAAGAGGACCAGCGACCTGGAGTGGCCCTGGTGGTGGTGGAACACTTACCTTGGTGTCAGGATGCCCTGAGGCTTCCACTTGTAGTGCCTTAAGCCCTATGTCAGAGACAGGGCAGGAGTAATTTTCCTCTTTTTACAGACCAAGAAACTAATGCTTAGGGGACGGCCCCATGGTGTGGTGATGAAGTTCTGCGTGTACCACTTTGGCAGCGTGTGTTCACGGGTTCAGATCCCAGGTGTGGACCTACCACTCATCAGCCATGCTGAGGGGGTGACCCACATACAAAATAGAGGAAGATTGGCACAGGTGTTAGTTCAGGGCTAATCTTCCTCAAGCAAAAAAAGAGGAAGGTTGGCAATGGGTGTTAACTCAAGGCAAATTTTCCTCAGCAAAAAAAAAAAAAAAAAAGGAAAAAGAAACTAATGCTTAGTTAGAATATATGACTCGCCTAAGGTCATGACATTTGGCAGAGCCAAAACTTCACTCCAGATCAGCAGACACCACAACTCAGGGTCTTTTACACTCTGTTGTGTGGCCTCTTTTATTTGTTGAGGATTAGGGACTGGACTGGACCCTCTGTTTGGGAACCATAGGCCCAGCATGTGGTGCTGACAAAGACCAAGGACACAGGATATAGCCTGTTGCAGACTGGTTACCCTCCTACTAAAGAAGATGTGCTCTTACCCAAGCTCAGATTGGCCATGTGAGGCAAGAGTAAGAGAGGTATTTATTTTGTCAGGGGCTCCCACTGCCGTCCACAAAACCACTCTGCCGGTGCACAACCAGCTCCATCCCCCGTTATGCTCTTGGCCATGGCCCCTTTGGCACACCTTATCCCACGTGTTATTCTCTTGGCTTATAATCTCCTTGTCCCCAGTATTTCTCAGGCAAATTCCTATGAATTTTTTAAAACCCAGCTCACATGGCCACTTCCTGGGGAAACCTATTCTAATTTTCCTAAGGCGGTTAGTCAGCCGCTCCCTCATCCATGCCCACGCGACGTTCTGTCCACAACAGCAACACAGAGTACATCGAGTCTTATCCTCAGTGCCTGTTTGTCTGGCCTTTCCACTGGACCGTGAGCTTTGCAAGGGTAGGGAATGGATCACGCTGATTTTCATATCTCTAGCACCTGACATGTAGGGAAAGGAGTGTTTGTGTGGGAGTAGACCAGTACCTAAAAGTGGAAGAAATCTAGGAGGGAAGTTAAAATATCCTCTCTGCCCAGATATGCAGATATCGGGAATATTAGGCACCACTATGCCATAGTACAGGTCCGTGCTGTCCAGTAGAAATGTGCGAGTCACACAGGTAATTTAAAATCTTCTAGTCACCAGATTAAAAAAATAAAAAGAAACAGATGGAATTAAATTTAATATATTTTATTCAACCCCAAATAATATTTTACATGTAGTCATAATCATGAAGATATAACATAAAAATAATAATGCAAAATTATTATTGAGATAGTTTACATTTTTAAAAATTAAGTCTTTGAATCCATTGAGTGTTTCACACTCACAGCCTATCTCTATTTGGCCAGCCAACTTTCAAGTTTCAATTGTCACCTGTAGCTAGAAGTTGTTGTATTAAGCAGCAAAGATATAAACTCTTTTATAAACAAAGATATAAACTCTTTATAAACTCTGTTTTCTGGGCAATAGAATTTTTACAAATTGCTTTTCCCTCCCTTGTTTTCTAGTTAATGTACTATCTGAAGAACATTAAGTTTACAACCCATAATGGAATGACAATAGAAACGGATGAAAATGGAGACGTGAGTAGGGGGTACTATGATATCCTAAACTGGCAATTGGATGATAATGGAGAAGTTGCCTTTGTGAAGATTGGAGAATACACATTCACAGACTCTAAGTTTGAACTCGTGATGAGAAAGAATGCAACGATATTTTGGAACACTGAGTCATCAGAGGTTGGTACTCTGACGTCTTATTTTGTTTATATACGCAGAGTATTGCATTTCCATACTGGTTCAGGCACTATGGAATATCAGACACCTAGAGTTGGCCATTCCAAGTCAACTTTCCCAAATACAGTAAATATCTTTTCTATATAGAGATTCAGAGATTTTGTTTTTGGAACATTTTCTTGGGTTGTAGTTTTAAATATTAGTTCTATTATTTCGTTTTTCTTCTTCAAGTATTTCAGTTGTCCATATGTTTGATTTCTTTTGTCTATCTTTCATTTTAAGCACTTTCTCTCTGATCATTTTTGCCTTTTTCTTTATTAATCCCTATTCTCTTGGTTGCTTTCCTGCCTTTATTCAATACCCCTTATTAAGTTTTCACTCAAATATATATGTTTTTGAATGCCTTGTGACTTTTATCTTAATTTCTGAAATTTTTTGAAGAAAAAAGAGTTTCCTTCAGTAAAATGAACTTTTTTCCATTTCTTCCAGTTTTATATCTATTTATGTTTTTAATTTTAAATGTCTAGTCGAGATATTTTTGCACATCTCTAAGTGCTTTTCTGAGAAAATTTAATTGTATTACCTGAATACGTATTTAAGTGCTGTGTTACAGAATTCTTCTGCTTATTGGTTGTATGTGTGTGTGGCCCTTTTGGCCTGAGATCTGAGATCCCCAAACAGCCTTTCCAATTATGCTGGGAAAGGACGTAAGAACAAGTGACCAGAAAAGTAAGATTTCTGAGCTCCTGTGCTGTGCCAGACACTTTCATCTTTTTTCTCTCTCTTCTTGTCTTTTTTTTCCTCTCTGCTTTCCATGGGCAGCAATAAACATATACAGACTCACACATACTTACACAAGCATTCCCACACACGTGTACACACACACACACTCACCATTCCTCCCTTTCTTGGCTCATCCTAAGCAGCTCTTGAGTACGTCATGGCAGGATACAAAAATAAAACAGCCTATCAGTGTTTGCCACTGTAGGGACCACAGCTCTCTTCTGCATTTTGTTTCTTTGACCTAAAGCTGTTCTGTCCAATTACAGTAGCCCTTAGCCACATGTAGCTTTTAAAATTTAAATTAATTAAAATGAAATAAAACTAAAAATTTAGTTCCTTAGTCATATTAGCCACATTCCAAGTACTCAACAGCCACATGGCCAGGGGTTCCTGTGTTGGACACCATTGCTGCAGAAGGATGGAGCTGCCCGAGGCTCAGAGTACAAACTGTTCTCCTTGTCCCGAGCTCTCTCACCGAGTGGGGCTGAGACTTTGTGCTTCTGTATTCCAGGGCCAGGCACATCACAGGTGCTCAATATAAGGTTTGCATGAAAATAGAGAGGATGCTGCAGCTTGTATATACAAGGCTCGTTCTACTAAAAATTGACGGAAAAATGGTAAAATGTAGTCACAGATTTCAATTTTAATAATGTTTGTTACAGCATAGTAATTTTATTTTTCTCATCTTCTTTATTAAAATTGGGGTTATATCTGTATAGTGAAATCAGTTAGAATGCAATTCATACAAACTTACTAAGCATCTGCTGTGGTCCACCTCTCTGTTAAGCACTGCAAAAGGACCACTGCCCTCACGGTGCTCACAGTCTTAGTTATCGATTGAGCAGATATTTATTGAGCACAATATTATTTGTGCTAGATACTGTTCTAGGAACTTGGGGTATGTCAGTGTACTAAACAGAACAAACCCCTGCCTAGTGGAACTAACATTTCAATGGGAGGAAATAGGCAATAAATGGTTAGATAAATTATATAGTATATAAAGGATGACAATGTTGGGGAGAAAAACGTAGCAGGGACTGAGATGGGGAGCGTCGGGGGAGTGTTGTATTGTCATTTCACATGTGTGGTCAGGGAAAGCCTCACTGGGTGACATTTGAATAAAATCTTAAAAGGAAGTTCATCCAGGAATTATCTAGGGGAAGAACATTCCAGCTGAGGGAACAGTAACTTCTAAGGCTTGAGGCAAGAGAATGCCTGGCATTTGGGAAGAATAACAAAGAGGTCAGTGTCACCTGCAGAGTGGGAGAGAGCAAGAGTAGTGGGAGAGGCGATAAGAGAGGCCAGAGAGGGTTAGACCACGTGGGCCCTTGTTGGCTATTGAAAGCCTTTGGCTTTTACACTGAGTGGAAACGGGAAGGCAGGGAAAAGTCTTGATAGAGGAGAGTCACGATCTAGCTCAGGATTTAAAGGATCATTCTGTCAGCCAAGTCACAAATGGATGGAACTGGTGGGATACAGTGGACAAGAGTAGAATCTGCTGGATTTGCTGAGACTCTGCACTTGGAAGTGTCCTGCATCAACAATTAGTGGATGGTATAAGGCATGATTTTACTCATGGTAAACTGAGTCTGGAGTTGGTGAGCAGATGGACCTGAGCGAAGGAGAGGCTATATGTAGGCAAGTAATAGAAGATAAGTTTGGAGATGATAGGTGAGAATGGTGGCGTCAGTGACAGAAACGGGGAACTTGCGGGGAGGAATCAGGATAATGGGGATGGTTTTAAACATGTTGAATTTGAGGTGATGGTGGAATCTCAAACAGGGATGAGTTAGAAGTTTAGGATATGGAATTAGTGGTCAGGTGGGAAAGGTTGGTGTTAGAGTCAAGATTTGGGAGTTCTTATGTAGAGGTGCTTGTCAAAGACAAGAGAACGAATGAGCTGCTTTATATTGAGATAAAAGCAGAGGATCAAGGATCAAACCCAGAAAAATGCCACAGTGATGATGAAGGTGGAGGAAGGAGGACCAAGAAAGGAAATGAAGGGCCCAGTGGAAGCCAAGGGAGCCCGCAATCCAAGGAGGGCTGATCAAGACGTGGACAAGAGACCAGGGAGATGTGGCTGGAGGAAAAGCTGTCAGAGGGGGCAAGAGACATTGCAGTGAGTGGGAAGCTAGACTGAGTGCTGAGAAGGAAGGGATGGGACGGAAAGTTATCAGCTCATTGTTCGTGCTGCTTTTCAAGGACGGGTATATGGAGAACTCCTGTCAGAAGACCGGCTCAGGAGAGGGAGCCTCGTTCATTCTGTGATGATGCACAGACACACACACACGTACAGACACACACACACACATGCATGCACACACTCACACCTTATAGGAAGCCTGTCTGCTCTGTGTAGCAATACATGCTTCAGTAACGTTACAGACCATAACTGAGATCAGAGCTTTCCCACATTTTCTATCGTTATCTAATTCAGATTTATCCTGGAAAACTCAACACAGGAAAATACTGATTTCCAAAAGAAATATAAAAGCGATTATTCACTTTCCAAAAGAAATCTTTGCTTAATGGGAAAAACATTTTATCTCCCTTTTAGATAGGAAACTCCTCTTTTACATTAAGATGTAAACAGATTTATGAACCTTGCATTTATCCTGGGGTTCACAGTGTGCTCCACAAAGAATGTAAAGGGAGGCCTGTGTTTTCCACTGAGCTTTCTCAACTCTTTTTGCGAGAAGTGATTCCACTGCTGTGCTGGTCCATTTTTCATTTTTCCCAATTTTCCCATAGGACAGATCTTTCATTTTTCATTTGTGTGGATCCTGGGTGACATGTTTTTGACATTCAGGCTGTGTTGGGATGACCCTGCTGAGAAAAAATCTTTTTCAGGCTCGCAAGATGATTCTTGGGGTGCAGGTCCCCAAGCAGGAACAGACTTGTCAAATTGTCCTCTCCTCAGAGTCCCATGGACATGGGGCCTGGTCTGAGTCCCCAAGGTTAGAAAGATTAGCTTTAGGATTATCTTTGCGTTTCTAGAATCGACCACAGGACTTTTAGCAAAATTCCTCTCCAGGCTCTCCATGTTGTTTTTCTCTTTGTCTGCTGTCCTCGCCCAGCTGTCCTGGGTTTCCCAAGATACTATAAATCTTCCGCAGAAATCCGGATGAGAACTTTCTCAGCCTCACAAGTGGTGGCGACAAAAGGGCTTTGTTACCTGTGGTGTGTTTGTCTCTGTCAGCTTCCCTATTCAGTGTGTGCTGACGTGTGTCGTCCCGGGACCCGGAAGGGGATTCGTCAGGGGGAGCCAACATGCTGCTTCTACTGCATCCCGTGTGCTGATGGGCACGTGTCGCTGGAACCAGGTAGAGATGGTCGTTTTTTCATTGATACTAAAATATAATTGGGTTAAACACGTTTCAGCAAAGAAGCCCTTGGGGACCTTCTTTGTAAATAGATGTAAACAACTTATAACAAAAATCATTGTAATCCACCAAACTATTGGATGTCCTGTACAGTCTAAAAAAACCGTAATATGGGATTTCAGGTCTAAAGCTGCTACAGTTGGAAAAAGACCTGTAACCATGAATTTAGGAGAGGAAAATACAAACGAAATATATGAAATGTGAAATATAAATGAATGGATTCATAAAAGTATTTAAGATTATTTCAATTTCTGGAATAGGTTAAACATTAGTTATGTTCATGTTGGAAAAAAGAGTGGATTATAGTTCTATGTTCTACGCGATGATCTCTAATTCGGAGCTCTAAGATCCAGAGCTCTGTGCCACAACCACTCAGCCTGCTGGACTGCTGCCCCTGGTGCCAAGGGCTGGAGCCGGGCTTTGTGTGCTTCTCCTCGGGCAGCATGTTGGACCAGGTTTATTTTTCTCTCTTATTTCCGTTAGAGATAACACAAATTTTACTTGCTTTTTGCCAAAATGCCCCCAACAGCCATTTATTTAAAAGAGAATTTTAAAATGTAAAATTTTCCCCAAATGGAAAACAAGTACAATGTAACCTGAACAACTCTCTGGCCCCGTCGTGGCCCTGTCTCTGCACAGTCACATTGAGCAAAGTCCAGTCCAGCAGTCAGAAGACACCTAGAGGGAATTCCAATCTTTACCTGCATCTTTCAAAGAACATTAAAGAGATTCGTTTCATAACCTACCACAAACTCATCTCATTTTTTCTTATGTCCCAATATTCTGCCTCGGAGCCTTCACCCAGCTAAATGCCATGAATCTTTCCTCAACTTTGGTCAACGTGTGGCTATTTTCGTTTCCCTCAGTCCTTCTCTACCTATTCTCTCAAATCTACATCTGGAGGGTGGTGAGGGCAAAGCTGAGTGGGCTAAGACAAATCCTCTCCAGTAGGATGGGGTGAGGTTGAATGGAAGACTGAGAACCCTTGTATTTTAATCAACTTATCAGTGTCACAATCCTGATTTTTCACCTTAGTAGCTTGATTTTCTCATATATGGGAAATCACCCGTGGCTTGTTCTTGGGTTCATGAGGCTGCACACCTCTCTGCTCAGTTAGATAATTGGAAGAGAAGGATGAAGCATCTTACTGAGAAAGGCCCATGCAGGAAAGGCTGAACCAAGAAGGGAGACTGAATTTCCAAGACTGAAAATAACCCTCCATCTGTAAGATTAGCTGCACACTTTAAGAACGTTTCATCACTGCGTTTTGGGAGATATTATATATATTCTATATAAGGGGATCTCAGTGAGTCCTGTACTAGGCCTTTGGCTGCTCTGGACTATTCACGGCTGAAGGGGATAACTGAGTTTCCCTGCAGTCAGTCCTCTGTTCTCTGTTCACTAGGTCAAAGAGAGTGTGAGCAATGCGGTGAAGACTACTGGTCAAATGCACAGAAGAACAAGTGTGTGCTGAAAGAGGTGGAGTTCCTTGCTTATGACGAGGCCCTGGGATTCACACTTGTCCTTCTCTCCATCTTCGGGGCCCTTGTGGTTTTGGCAGTCACAGTTGTGTATGTGCTGTACAGGCACACTCCGCTTGTGAATGCCAATGACCAGGAGCTAAGCTTTCTCATCCAGGTTTCGCTTGTCATCACACTGTTGTCTTCCGTGCTTTTCATTGGCAAGCCGTACGACTGGTCCTGCAGGGCCCGCCAGGTTACCCTGGCAATGGGATTTTCTCTTTGCCTGTCTTGCATTCTTGGAAAGACTATTTCACTGTTCTTAGCCTACAGAATTTCCAGATCCAAAACCCGACTTATATCCATCCGTCCCCTTTATCAGAAAATCATTGTGCTAATTTCTGTTCTAGTTGAGATTGGTATATGTACAGCCTACTTGGTATTGGAACCCCCAAGCGCCTTCAAGAACATGGAATCTCAAAACATAAAGATCATTCTGGAATGCACTGAAGGTTCTATAGAATTTTTATGCTCTATGTTTGGGATTGATATCTTCCTGGCTTCGCTATGCTTTCTCACAACCTTTGTGGCTCGCCAGTTGCCGGACAATTACTATGAAGGAAAATGCATCACCTTTGGGATGCTGGTCTTTTTCATCATCTGGATCTCTTTTGTTCCTGCCTACTTGAGCACCAAAGGCAAGTTCAAAGTGGCTGTGGAAATATTTGCAATCTTGGCATCCAGCTATGGTTTGTTGGGTTGTATATTTGCTCCCAAGTGCTTCATTATCTTGCTGAGGCCAGAGAGGAACACTCATGAACTTGTTGGTGGAAGAGTCTTGACTATAGATAAGAGCATCCAACCAACTTCAGCGTCTGTGAGCAGTGAGCTCGACAATACCATGGCATCAACTGTTGAGGACGACTAGGCTTACACGTGCCCTCCAGCTGCCGTGGTGACATGGTTCAGCATCCCCTTTCCGCTTGCTCCTGTAGCAGCTGCCTGACGCTCTGGAGTGATATTGAGGATCTGGGTCCTGGTTGTGAAGTTTTAGCATGGTGTATGAGATTTCATACTCTCAGATAACACTTATCATGAATCAGAACGCCTGTTACTATTGAAATTGGAAACTGC